>NW_020884919.1:121485-136856 GCF_003945725.1 Corapipo altera
CTCCCTGCAATGCCCCCGTGCTCAGACAGCAGGACAGACCCCTCCCTGCAATGCCCCTGTGCTCAGACAGCAGGACAGACCCCTCCCTCCCTCCCTGCAATGTCCCTGTGCTCAGACAGCAGGACAGACCCCTCCCTGCAATGCCCCTGTGCTCAGACAGCAGGACAGACCCCTCCCTGCAATGCCCCTGTGCTCAGACAGCAGGACAGACCCTCCCTGCAATGCCCCTGTGCTCAGACAGCAGGACAGACCCCTCCTCCCTCCCTGCAATGCCCCCGTGCCCTGCCAGCACACCACTTCTGCCTTCCACACCTCACTCAGCAACCAACCTCACTGAGCACCACTGCAGGCTGCAGAGTAATACAGAGTACAAGAAAAATACATTTGGGCTGTTAAACCTGGAAGACAATTGAGTTGTTTCAGATAACTATCTTCAGATAGCAGAAGGAAAGGAAAGAAGAGCAAGAAAAACAAAATGAAAGGAAGTATGAAGAGCTCGTCTTTCTCAGAACCCTTTCTGAGAGCATCTGTGACTTGTAATTTCATTTGTTTTCTCTACTGAAAAACTGCAAAGATCTCATTTCAGAAAATATGTAGTATAAATATGCAACAAGAAGGGGGGAAAAAAGTAATCTGACAGACTGCCATAAGCATCAGATGAAGTCAACAGGAAAACCAAAAGCCTTCTGTCCAAAAAACAGGGATGCTTCAGAAAGTTTATTTCATGAAATAAAGCAGAAAAAAAAATCAGTACAACAGAATTTCTTCAGCTCCTATGAATAACCTGAAGCACACACACCAACAAGAAGGCTTCCAGAGCCTGGATCATATTCCACATGTGGCTTCCTGACAGCTCCACACACCCCACAGGTTGGTTCCCACTCATCCAGGGAACATCCCCAGCAGGCTGTACTGACAGGGGCAGTCCCTGGTCCCACACACCCCAGGGCACAGGGCAGCAAATGCTCCAGCTCCTGAGTTCTGCACCACCAGCACATATGGGAGAGACACTGCTATTGCCATCCCTGCCATCCCTGCCCTCTGCCATCCCTGCCCACCACCATCCCTGCCATCCCTGCCCACTGCCAGAAAAAACGGGTTCAGCAGCACTTACACGTGTTTCCCAAAGAATGTAAACTCATCAACCCTCCCTGGTTTCAGCATCAAAAAAGTCCACAAACACACCCCCAAAACAGGATCATCTAACTGAAAAATGGAATAAACTAAAAGGAAGCAAATGATGATTATTTGTTGGCTACAAACCATCAATAAATTTATCAAAATCAGCATCACTATACTACACTAGAATGCTGAATGCCAACTGGGAAGGGTGAAGCCTGTTTTTTAAAAACACACACAACTCCACGTGCTTATATTGTCAGTGATGGGCACCAGCCATGTTCTACAGGCATGGGCTATGTGTCCATTCTCAGCACACCCAGTCCAAGAGGCTGCACTGAAAGAACATGGTCAATGACACTCCCCTGAACACTGCTCAATTTTTTTTAAAATAAGGAAATATCTCCTAGATTTCCACCACAAGATCATGAGAAAGAACAACTAAATGCAACATGTGGAAACACTCTCCCTTCCTCGCTTGTCTGCATGGGCTGGATACAGAGACAGTCCACAACAGTAAAGACTTTTCTGAGAGTAAGAAACAGCCCTGACAGCTAGACACATTCAGTGAAGAAAACACTGTTCAATCACACAGGCAAGGCTGAAACATCATACATAAGAATGGGAAGTCCAATTCCAGCTGCAGAGACATTCTTAACTTTTGTCCAGCTTTGAAACACTAGTGTTTCCCCTGAAATCACTCAGTATTGTATATTGCTGGTATGCTGCACAATAAATTTTACTTACAGGCATTTTAAACTCTTATGTCATGCAGAATGACAGTGACTTTACTAAAGTGGGTATCATCACACGAACAAGGAAGAAATAACCTACCTAAAGTCCTGCTGAAGTTCACAGAGCAGGTCTCATCTAGCTCTGCCTTACAGACACCACTGGATGCACTTTTTTTTTATTCTTTTTCCCTCCAGAAGTGGTGGAGCTTACTGGTGTATTCGATTAGAACAAAAAATGCAAGAGGGTAATTATGAAAGAATTTGGTTTCACAGGGTGGATCCTCACAGGGAGCCTGCTGCAAGTGAAGACAACGACATTGTTGCAAGAACACCAGATCTTTCTTTAAAAAAATACAGGAACAATAAAGCACAACATTTACAGGACCTTGAACAGGTGCAGTGTTAAAAGAAAACCTGCACAGCAGCTCAAAGAGAGAAGAAATGTGAGCTTAAATAAAGTCAGTGGAAAAAACAACGGGGGCAGATCGGAATCCAAGGGACAAAGAGGCAACGGGCACCGACTGAAAGCCGGGAGGCTCCCTCTGAACAGGGACACTCCTCACTGGAGGATGAGCAGCTCTCAGCACTGACTGAAAGCCGGGAGGCTCCCTCTGAACCAGGACACTCCTCACTGGAGGATGAGCAGCTCTCAGCAGAGGCTCTCAGTAACCAGCTCAGAGGAGACACGGAGGACACCTCCTGCTCCAAAGGGAACATCCTGGCACGGGGCAGAATAAAACCATTCCAGAAGCCAGCAGTACTTCAGGAGAAAGTGCATTCCTATTCACTCCATCTTACTCTCAATGGCAAATGCCTCCCACTACTACAAGATCTAAAAATTATGATTATCAGATTCCAAAAGGAAAGAAAACCATCTCTAAGCACTTTTAATAAATGCACAAACACCCTCTCCCAGACAACCTCCTACACTATGACATAAATGCAATAAAAGTTTCAATCTATTTGTTACACACAGCTTTTTAAGTAAGTAGATTTTTCTTTTCCATACAAAAAACATTTGCCATGTCAGAAAGCCTGCATTATGCAAGGGTTAAGATCTGGAGCCATTAACGAACTTCAGAATCTGAGAAAGGTGTTTTACATACATAGCTAGAACACAGTGACAATTAAAAAAACCCAAAAGACCTGAAAACCCATGTATTATATTTAACTTATTTTACAAACACGACAAGTATAAATTTTCTATTAACTCAAACAGAGAGGCTTGATATAGAACTGAAACTTCCCAGTATATGTCATTCCTATTCTTAGGATATAGACAAGTGGTAATGAGAGATCAAATAAAAGGAATCAAGGACAATTCCATCCTAGATTTTCTCTTTTTGGAACTGAGGTCAACTTCCCCACTGTGCAAACAGTTCTTCATGGATCTTTTCCAACACAGAACAGAACTGGCATGCAAGATGGTCACTGACTCACACCACATTCAGTGGAGATACAAAAGGTGGCTATTACCTGGAAGCAAAGGCCATTTCCTTCCCTCTCCTCTATGCAACATGAAAGGTAAGTGCTTCCAAGGCAACTCACCTTTTGCTTTGTGAGTACACACATGGGCAGGGCTGGAACAGCAAAACAAGAGCAGTGAAATGTGCTGTTGGTTTGCAAACACAAGCTGAAAGGTCTGAAAATCAGCTGGTTTCTGAAGTAATGCTACAGCCTTGGATGCAGGGTAACATCACTCCTGTTCCAGAGTGCATGGGAGAACATTTAGGGAATGAACTAAATACTGCACCTTAAAAATACCAGTTACAAACAGTGTTTTTAAAAACTTAAAACCAAACCAAAACAAAAACAAACCCAAAACACATACCAAACCTATTTGTACCTACTGTGACACCTACTGACATACATCCCAATGCATTTCAGCTTCAGGTAAAGTTTGTCTTCATACCCCTTTCACACTCCAGGAAGACTGATCAAATTGAACAGCATCTATACTTTCTCATTCCTTGAACCAGGTATGGGACACTGGACCTGGTTTTGCTTTAAGGACACTGGTATTAATAGGATATTTTCCAGTAATGCTGGCAGCTTGTCTCTCTAAGCACACTGTACTTCCTCTCTCCCACAGCTAAGTAAGATCATTCCCTGACTCAGATTTCAGGAACTCTTTCAGCTATTGGAATTCTTTCACCTCGGTAAAGGATTCCAAGTCAGATTTTCTTGGTTTCAGTTTTTAAATTCTGCCATGAAACCATTGGTTTGTTGTTTGATTGGGGGTTGTTTGTTTGGTTTTATTTGTTTGTGTTTCTCTAAAGATTTGAAAGTCTTTTAAAAACAATCATTTCCATTTTAAAGTGGATACCAGATGCAGATTTGCTATCCCAGGGTGATACTGGTAATGTCCCAACAGAACTCTTTTGCCTGTGGAATTGAAGGCCATGTCAGCTGCTGACAAAGCTGGATCCCCCAGCTCACACCAAATTTTCAAAGGGGTGCTGCCCTCCCACCTGCTCAGCTGTTTATCTTCAGATCCACAAGACATTCCATACAACATTCCTGCTCAGAGCATGAAGGGAAGGGGCAGAAAGTCCCTTGATTCCAGAGCTTGTATGGCCAGGTTTTATGAGGGACTCCAGAACATGGCCAGCTGGATAAAACACGAGTGCTGGGACATGGAAAGGGTTGGGAGCAGGCACGTGACACAGGTCACTTCATTTGCTGACCTTCACAAATGAAGTACTTTGTTACCTGGGGAATCCCCTCTGGAAAGCAAAGACACCGGAAAAAAATCTCTGCACATTTTCACTCAGCCTTTGAGTCTCTCCTTAAAACTCAACAACTGTCTTGCATGAGAGTATTTTCCATACAAAGCAGCTACTGAAGACACCAACATGGGGAAGCAGATGATTCACAGCTCCTGTCTGCATTCACAGCTTTTATTCCACTGCCTTTCCCCTGCACTGCGTTATTTTCAGAGATCTACCTACAGGAGTTCAGCACTTCTGCAGAGGTCAAATAATCTAATCCTACACAGTAGGTAACCACCTGAGTTAATGCCCAGGAACTCCACATGCTCCACCTGCTTCCCACAGTTGTGGTGTTCAGGCTCTCTTATTTAAATCCTGAAAACCAGTTTAACATTTCTTTGCAAAGAAATAAAGGGTAGAACATCTTACTCTACTTTTGCACAGAAATACTTCAGGGAAAAACCACCTTTCAGTGTGGGATTTATCAAATATATACTTCAAATAATCTGTATTTTTTAAAGTGTATTTTTTATTTTTGAATGCAGAGATTCAAACATTTGAATCCCAAAATCCCAAGTTTTACAGAAAACTGCTTTCACTGCCTTCAAATGCATTCAGAGTGTCACTGTTTATACACAGAAAAGTTTCAACATTTCCCTTTTCTGGAAAATTCAAATTCCTTTAGCTGAACTGTAGATTTGAAACAAGAGCAAAACACAGCAAAATACAATACTTAAAGCAGCAAGGTGTTATAGATGTAACAGAAATCAAGACAGTAAGTAAAAATCCTTTCAAATCACTACATTTTGAATCATCAGTATCTGGCATTTTATAATAAACAGGGCATATTCCCAGATCTAAGAGACTCCTAATTCAAGAACAAACACACATTTGAAGAGAACTGTGGGTTTACTGTTGTTTTTTAAGGTACAACTTCTGATGAGATATATTTGTTTTATTATGATTCAAATGCATGAATGAAAATGATAAAACACACACTGGAGAGGTCTGCCTCTGACCTCGTGCAACAAAGTAGGAAGTGGCACATATGATGTTTCCAGTGAGCTTAGTCAGACCCACGGAACTTAAATAGCTATTATTGAAATGTTTTATACAGCACCCTAAACAATTACTGTCTTTACCCTGTGTAGCTGTTTCTTATGCAGGAAAATCAATACAGATACCAAACTAACAAGCTGTACTCCATTTGTGCCGTTTGCTCCTCGCTCAGCAACCTAATTATTATTAAACTCACCTATGAGATCCTCCACATTTTCCCCTCTCACCTGACCCCCAGGAAAGCTATGCTGCAGTTTAACAGCAATGTTTCCAGTTTGCTGTTCACTGCTAAAGCGGAATTATGCCTTGAAGCACTATTAAAATACAGTGAAAGATGAGGAAGTGTGAGAAAAACCTCATTATCATGTTAGCTATTAGAATGTGCTTTTGCAGTAGCTTTTTTCCCACCAGTCTGGATCTAGATCTGATTTCCCAGGTGCCAGAGATGTACCTGTTCTGCCCTGCAATCACCCAGTTTTCTGCTATGCTACTCTTTTACCTGATTACTGATTATTTTGGCCAATGTCCCTGAAGACTGCCAACACGGGGGAAAAGATGGTCACCTCGATTCCCTGCTGTCCAAAAACCCTGGGCAGGTGCCAGCTACTGCAGAAATGGCTCTTTGTCACTATTTTCGACATTACTGTTCCCCAGCTACTTCTCACTACCCCGAAGCAGATGGAGAGCACTCACAAGTCAAAATATTCACTTCAAAGGCCGCAAGAACCTGTTTGAACCAACCCAAGGATTCGGCCATCGTGCACATGGAGGGTCACAGCTGGAATCACCTGCTTGTCTACACTGGGGAAGAAGAGCAGCAGTTCTGAACAGAGCCTGAAAATCTTAACTGTTCACAGCTGTTTCTTGTATGCCAAATATCTGACCACAGATGAGGTGTTTTTCCCTTTTTGTTCCCATTCTGCTGAGACCCTCCAGAGAAAATGCCAAGGCCACAGTCTTCTACCACTTTCTACAGAAATTCCCCTTTCTTCAGCTATGACTTACAAAACAAAATAAAACCAAGGTAATCCCAAGAAAAACCAAACCCAAACCTCATACCAAACCATTCTCATTCCTGCTGAATTTATCCTTGCTTAGGCTTCTTTCTGAACCTCACCCCTCCAGCTCATCACTGACAGGACACTGTCAGGTTCCTCCAAGGGTGAACTGTGCTCTCCTGGTCTCACCTCATTTAGCCTAATTCTGCTCTCACCAGGGCAGTTTGCTCCCCTCAATTTTATCTTTAGGTCTCACAGAAGTAAATTACCCTCAGTCATTCCACTGCCTTTTATTTCTAAATTCAATGAATTATCTTTCCTGTCCTCCAGCTCTGCCAGACAAGGATCAGTGTACAGAGATTATGCCGCAACCCAAGTTTTTGCTCCAGGGGCACGAGGGTGGAGGGTGGGTCTGCTGAGAGCGGGATAAACAAGGGTGGGGAAGGCTGCTCACTACCTGTCTCCACAGACAACCTTCATGCCAATAAAAAGGCTTCAGAAAAAAAAAAAGGTTGGCCCTCCCCTAAGCAGAAGGTCAGTACTCAGAGAGGCATTGTAGAATGAATTAAGGCCATGAGGTTTATAAAGAGCTCCTGAGGAAACACCGTGTGCAGCATCGCAGCCAGCAACCCCCAGGAACCAGGGCCATCACAGACCTCGTTTCCACTGAGGCAGAGGGGAGCAAAGGAAAAGGAAATATCACCACAGAGGTATTTTTTCTTGCCTTTGTTGTAATGGCCACTTTCCATCACTCTCCATCCTCCCCTCCCATGGTAAACACAGAAAAAATGACAAACACCTACTCAAATTATGAAAAGGTCAAAACACTGGGCAAGAAAACTCATCACATTCCAGCTGGCAGAAGTGACACCCTGCACACAACAAGTCAGCAGAATATCAAGAGCCTAAAACTAGATGAAAACTAGGTCAGAAACTGGCATTTCAATTTTACTAACAACCAGAAAATTAAACTGAAGAACAATATCATGTTAACCAAAACTTTGACCCAACCCATAGTAATTAAGCCTTATTTTACCAAACAGTTACATGCTTGGGCTATCACGGCCCTGTCCTCTCCAGAGAGCACAAAAGATGAGGGATACAGAAATAAAATGTGTCTCTGGTTTCTCAGCTGTCCTAGATACAGTCCTAATTTCAGAAGAAAATCCACAAGCTGCTTGTAAAACACCACCACTGACTCCAACCAGCCACAAATAAAGGTGAGGCAGAACGAGCCATCTTTCCTTCCACAGGCTGCACTTAAACAGCTCCATGGGCAAACCCTGGTCCTTCAGCTCTGCATCAGTTTAACCTGCTCCCTCCACACCAGGCAAATCCACACTGTGCTCCCCTCCTGCTGCAGACAGGACTGATGGAACAAAGTCAAACTGGGGACAGCCAGCACCTGGGCACCCAGTGAATGAGCCCGACAATCCAGCAGGGATCCCTGCACTCCCCGGGCCTCCTGCACATTCCAGTACAGCCACTGCAAGAGCTGTGGGGTCCGTGTTCCTGAGCCAAGGCTCACGGGCAGCCTGGATGGGGCAGTCTTTGCCATTTGGATTTAAGCCAGTTTTTTCTGCTCCTGTCAAATTACAGTTACTATTAAGGAACCACCATGGTTCCTTAATAGTTACTATTAAGGAACCACCAAGGGGGAAGAAGCAGAAGAAATCCATCTAGATGTAACACATACCTCTGGTGTTAAAGACAAGCAATAAACAGAAATAACACCTACTTTGTAAGAAATCTGTAACTAGAGGACAGGCTACAAACTTCAAATAATAGCACCAAACTGACCGGCCACGCATCAAATCTCTAATAATTTTTGGCAGGATTTTCAAAGGGCTGCATCACCTACTTGTGACCAGGGATCCTCCCTTGTCTGTGCTGAGAAGACAGTGTGTCCTACAGCACCAGGAGCCATGTCTGCCCATGGGAACACTGAGCCAGGGACAGTGCACATCTGCACAGCACAGCAATCCCACCACTGGCTTCGGGAACACCACCCGGACCCACCACACCTCGGCTCACGGCCAGGACAGAACTTCTCCAGGCTCACTGGGGGTGAGGAGCCAAAGGCGACACTTCCCTCCTATGTCACTACTGAGAAGACTGTAAGGTTCACCCAGTGAGGCTGAACAGTAATGACTAAAACCCTCCTAGACTAAAGTATCCCTAAAATCCATAAGCTTAGTAAGTGAACTACTACAGCTGGGACAGGGGAACCACCATCTGCTTGTTTACTGGGGCTTTCAGGCTGCAGGTCACAGAGAGAAACAAATAAATTACTGTTTATTTCAACCACCTTAAAACTTCAAGGGAAGGAAGTTATCCCATATAAAGGGATTTAATATCATGAAACACTTTATCAGAAGGAAACAGGTTAAACCAATAGCAAGGGGGACAAAGTTATTAAGTTTCACTTTCAACTTGCTAAAAATACGGCAGTCAACAAACCTTACATATAAAAAATCCTACATAAACCTATCTAGTTATCTGCCTGCATGGAATCTTGTTTTCAGATGTGTATTTGAAATTCAGATCTTGCAAAGCAGACACTTTTCTTCCTTTTCAGTCCAAAGAACATCAGTGAAGTTCTTATCAGCCTTCATAGAAAAAAAAAAAACAAACACAACAAACCAAAAACCAAAAAAACCACCACACAAAAAAGCCCCCAAACTCACAAACTATCTTCTTCAAAATCAGACCTGACCAAAAGGAGTAACATCTTGAGCATTTCAGTGGGGCACAGAGGTAAGCTAAGGTAGCTCTAAACCAGTACTCTGGGCAATACCCAAAACAGTGACTTCCAGCACCACAGGTCTCTTCTGGACATAGTGAGGTAGGTAGCATGTGGCCCAGTGAACACCTTATTTCCACAGCTCTTTATTATACTACAAAGTTACACATAATTAACCAGCAAACCAAACAGGAATAAAGGGGAAAAAACCCATAAGGCAGCTCCAGATTTGAAGAAACTTTGCTGTACCTCAAAATGAGATTTTACCACCAGACTACACACCAACTGGCAGAATGAGTGTCTTCAGTCACGCTGCATGTCAAAGGGGATGGGCTCTGTACACTGAAAACAACACCTGCTGCATCTACTGTATCCAATCTGACACCACTGCACAGGGAAAAAACCGCTGAATTCCAAAGACCAGAGTAACTGACAATCTTTCACAAAAGGAAAACAAATTCCCTCTAAATGCTAAATTAAATCATTTGATAGTAAGCTAGGGCACTAGTGAAACCTGGTAGTATTTGATTAGTAGGTGCATGGAACTCAAGGAAAATATTGCAGGATATAATATGCAAATATATGCCTGGTCTCTAGAAGGGAAGGCTTCTACCATCATTTTTTCATCTACAGAAAAAAAAATTCACGGATGATTTTCCTTACAGAATTCCTCTATGCAACAACAGGAAAGGGTACCAGGCAAAATCCTGTCAGTGTTTTGTCCAGGACACAGAAGAGGTGACTTTTTCACTACCACAGCTACTTTCCAGGTTTCCAGTGAATCTAATCTGCTTGAGATTTCCTTTTTTAAAGAAGTATCACAATAATACATGCAATATTCTTGAATTATAGTAACATAGTGCTGATAAAACTCAAAGCTTTTTTTCTGTTTTAGTTCCTTATCATATCTAGTTCCAGATCTCCTATATTCTTTATCCTTCTAATAAGATATTCTCAGGACTTTATTCTCAGTTTCTTCGTGGAATTTTCCTCCCTTTCAAAAAAGCAAAAATGGTCCCTCTCCTCCTGTTAGGAGTTTCCTCCTGTGTGCTGTGGTCTATTTTTTCCCCGCACAGCAGCTATGGTTGCAAATTCTGGGACAGTATGTTTTCTATAATCCCTCATCATGAAATACCTGATTTGAAACGGCTGGGAATCACAGCCAGTCACTTTTGCCAGGAATCAAATGCAGAGCTCCATCCAAAATCTGTACACAAGGGACATGTTACCTACTTCCTGCTTCAAAGGCCTAAAAATAGAGATGAACACATCTATTACTAGGTGAGCACTTTTGCATGTTTTAATGTGACTTTTAAAATATATTCCTCTGGTGCCCAATTGATGCTGATGTTTTCTTCATTAGGACCACTATCTTTAGCCTTAGTTACTAGAGGTAGAGTGGTCTGTGTGCAACAGCAGCTTGAGGTGCCCACAGTGACAGAGAGGAAACACTCATTAGGACTTCTTTGATTAGGGCAGAGTCATGGAATGGCTGAGGTTGGGAAGGACCTCTGGAGGTCATCTGGTCCAGCTCCCTGCTCAAGCAGGGCAAGTCACACAAGAAAATGCTGGAAACCTGTATCAGAGGTACAATGCAGAGTTAATTCCTTCAGAGAATGCAGCTGTCCAAATGGATCTGTTAGATCTGTTAACAAACACATCCCCTGCTGGTCTGGGATAAGATAGAGTTAATATACTGTGACAGTGCCTCCTGCCACACCATCCCCACAAAAAAAAAAAAAAAAAAAAAGAGCAAATACAGCATCTACGTGACCCTACCTAAAATGTGGGAATGAGCAGCAGGAACACAAGGAACATAAGGCTCAAACATCCCAGACTGTCTGGGACACATTAGCACAGCTACACACACACACAGAAAGAAGGGTATAAAGCAGTATAATCTTTGTGGATTAAATAAACGAGCAAACTTTGGAATTAAACATTAACATTTTTGGGGATGCCTAGAGACCAGACACTTGAGTTACATAATCCAAGAGGTATGCTGGGTATTTATATATACTGCTCTTCAACCTCAGAGCATCTCACAACACATGCCAGCTCCCCGCAGCCTGCAGGGCGGGTAACAACCTTATTTCCATTTCACTCAGGAGGAGCAAAGCCCAGTTGGCTCAAGGTCAGACTGGTGCAGCCTTTACAGGACGGCAGCGGGGTCAGCCTGCTCCTGCAGCTCCTGCAGCTCCTGCAGCTCCTGCAGCTCCTGCAGCTCCTGCAGCCTTGTGCCAGCCACGATTCATCCTCCCTGTGCTCACTGACCTGCACTGCAGAGCCAGAGGAGCAGAGGTGATACAGGAAAAGAGCAGGGTCTCACAGCAGGTACAGAGCGAAGGAAAACCGCTCCTCTGAATCACAAAAACTGTTACACTGGCTCAGCTATTTCCCGAAATCTCACCCATCGGAATGTGGCAAAACAGAAATAGTACCCTCCCTGCTTCCCACCTCAAATCCTGGGATGCTGCCTTTTTCTGTCTCTTGTGAAATGTAAACCTTCTGGTTTTAATTACCTGACTGTGTTGTTTTATGGACAAGACTCAGGCACTCTTCTGTAGTGTAAACTGCAAGGAAATCCTAACACCCATGTTCTTCCAACTCCTTTTCCCTTGAAGCACTTCTCATTTTAAGGAACACTGCAATGGCATCGAGAAGCCTTGTTACAGCACCAAAAGGAGCTGTCTGCACATTCCTGACAGGCAGCCCTGTCCCAGTGGGCTCACACACAAGGCCTCCCTCGGCCCCAGCCTGACACATGTGGTCTCTTTACACACACAGACCCCAAAACCAGTGACATCATTCACACAAACCAGACACATGCTTTAGGTGTAATTCCTTGTCAGTGACAAGTCCACTGCAGAGCTCAAACCAGGGACAAGAACGTGGAATACGTGGAACATCCCAGAGTCTGCTCTTGAAGAAAAATTAAAGACTTGTCTATGCAAGGGGAAAAGTGCTTCACATTCACACTCTGCCCCATCCTGCAATAACTCCCTGATGTAGACAAGATCCTACATGCTTTTACCAAAAATATGAAATACCTGGCAAGCCCATATTTATTAAAATTTTACAGTTGTCCTGTTGTTTTTGGTAATTAAACAGCCAAGCACCAGTAAAGCCTCTAACTCAGATGCCAGAAAGCATTCCTGCCACAGGCAAGAGTCCAAAAAAAAATTAAATTTAAATCCTCATAACCAGAATTTAACTAGTAGTGGAATACAAACCTGTATCCTTCAAAAAAAAAAGTAATTATTCATTACAATCTTAGGACTGTGCAAATCTTTATGAGTTTGCCAAGATAGTGTATTCTGCCTCCCCTTAACCTATCCCTGGGCTGCTTTGCAAGCCCACTGTACATCAAATGAGTCGAGTTCACTGATTTGGGAAGAGATGCAACACCAACAAGAACTCACTCAGCTCAAAATCCTGTGAACAGAAGAAAAACTGTAAAGAAACAAAATTAAATTTTTCACCTGGGGAAGGCTGAGAACTGTAAAAAGGAGACTCCAGTAAGGTTCACTAAGGAGGAAAGCATCTGTTTTTCCTATTAGGAGACGTGATGAAAATAGGAAGAAAATAATCTTTTTTCTCCCAGACTGAGGGACAGTGTGAGATTCCTCAGGTGCCAGGTAGGCAGATGCATGGAACACTGCTAACAAAAGGAGCTTTCTCTGGAAGCCCTGGTCCCCAGTGAGACCCAAGGCAGCTCTAGTGGCACACACTGCACAGGGGGTGCCAGAGCCTTGGGGGAACCCCCTCTGCACAGGCATGGGGGAGCAAAAAGCGAGGAGAGGAACAAGTCCTCTCTAACAAACCATTCTGCAAATTCCTCTGGTGCAGACTTTTACACAGCTTTGAACTCCAGCACAACAAAATCACTTCATGTCCTCCTTTCCTTATTGTCTTTTAAGGACAAAGTGCAGCCTTTTTAGTCAGGAAAAAACCAACATTAATTTGTTCTTTTTTCCTCAAACTTTCAAAGCATGCCTGGTTCCTCCGAATGAGTGTAAAACATTCATAAAGTGCTCTGTCAATCACTGCTGACTTACTGCAAACTCACAGAAAACATCTGGTGAGGAGCCACAGTGGCACAAAGAATGGCTTAGACAGAGAATCAACAAAAACATACACACCAGCTCTGTATTCCCAGAGTTTGGAATATACCAATGAATTCTGAAACTGCACATTAGGTTGGTACATGATGCTAGGAGGCACAATATTCCTACACTCCATCCTACCTTTGCCAAGCACAATTTATCTGAGGGTAAAGCAAAACTTACCCCTGATGTGTTGTCACATTATTTCTTGAACTTTTCAAAGTAATTCTTGCATGAACACAAAGATTCTGTATCAGTAGTTGGGAAGTGCTGATAATTTTACTTTACCAGATCTACATTTTAGATATAGTAATATTAGTAATATTTCTCTTTTCTTCAAAATTTCCATAGCTGGCAAATTCTGTAGAATAATCCAGGAACTTGGTCCTTTCTAATATGAAAAATCCCTTTGTGATCTCAGTGGGAATTTAGCCCAGTGTAAAACAGACCTTGAAGCATATTAACTAAATAATCAACTCAACTCAAATGCATTTCTGGTGTAAAACACAAAAACAGTCTCCCTCCAAAACTCACATTAAGAATATTTTGTGTTTTGTCCTTCTTGTTCAAAAACAATAACAAAAAACAAGCAACAAAAACCCCCACACAACACAGAAAAAAGAAGAAAAACAAGCCTGAATCAAACCCACACATTAAACTCTCAATCAGCTTCCATCTCATTTAAATTTCAAAAAGCAAAGACTGTATTTTGCTATTTACTCTTAGTTGATATTGTTCAAATACTTACTTGTTAAAGTATGGTCAGAAATATAGAAAGGACATCTGCTAAGGAAGAAATGGACAAGTTTCACTGTAAATGACTGAAAGGAGAAAAGCACAATCTGTATACTACTCAGATTTTGTGACCAACCCAGAGCTCCCCAGGCCTGACTCCAGTGTGGGTCTGCAGAGTTCACATTCACACAAGCACACACATCAAAAACCTCCTGTCAGGGCGTTTCCTGTGTGCTAACAAGTTCCAGCTTCTCTCTTGTTGGAGCTAAATTTAACTAAGACTAAGATCCAGTCTTTAAAAAAAAAAAAAAAGCCGAAACAAAAAAACCAACAAACCAAAAAACCCCACTAACAAACAGAAACAACACAAAAGGCCAATCCACACCACATACACAACTTCAGTGCAGTGCAGCAAACATTTTACGGGCACTTTGGTTTGAAAGCTGTTAATTATCAAATATATGAAATATGCAGCAAGCAAGCAGCCACCCCTCACCCTCTCACCCTACACATTTCTGAACCTGCACTTGATGTGCTCCGAGGCACAGGGGACACCAGGTCCCACTAATCCCACTGTGACAGCCAGTGACTCCCCGGGCAGGCGGAGGTCCCAGCCCAGCACGGTGCCTGGCTGTGGAAGGAGCCCTCCCCACAGCAGCAGGCTGCACTAAAGGGCTCTGGACAAAACTGCAGGCTTTGCTGTAACATGCTAATTCCTGAAGATTTTAATTACAGATTGTCTGAGCTACACGGGGGCATACACAGGTGGAAGGGTAAGAAACAGCTCAGAGTGGAGGAGGTTCAGTGTTCAGCCTCCTGCCCACAGCACTGAGACCCCCCATCCACACCCCACCACCGCCCCAGGACCCCTCCAGAGCTGCCCTCGGGGTGTCCCTGTGCACCCCACACAGCCCCAACACCTCCGTGCCAGGTGGGACATGTGCCACTGCCACCCTGCCACCCTGCACTGCCACCCTACACTGTCACCCTGCCACTCTGCACTGCCACCCTGCCACCCTGCACTGCCACCCTGCACTGTCACCCTGCCACCCTGCACTGCCACCCTACACTGTCACCCTGCCACCCTGCACTGCCACCCTGTCACCCTACACTGCCACCCTGCCACCCTGCACTGCCACCCTGCCACCCTGCACTGCCACCCTGCA
>NW_020884919.1:141927-145873 GCF_003945725.1 Corapipo altera
ACAACTGAGAGCAAACTGCCCCTGCACAACTGAGAGCAAACTGCCCCTGCACAACTGAGAGCAAACTGCCCCTGCACAACTGAGAGCAAACTGCCCCTGCACAACTGAGAGCAAACTGCTCCTGCACAACTGAGAGCAAACTGCCCCTGCACAGCTGAGAGCAAACTGCTCCTGCACAACTGAGAGCAAACTGCCCCAGTACAACTGAGAGCAAACTGCTCCCTGCCGACACCACGGACACCACAGCAGCCAGGCACACGTGCGGGGCCAAGCCGACCGATCCACACAGCTCGTCCTGCCTTCACACTGGCACCCGCGGCAGAAATCAGTACTGCAGATGAGAAAATACATGAAATACCAGACTGGTGATGGCACTACCTCAGGAAACCAACCTCATTTCCCAGCAACTGTTCCCTGTCACGCAGTGGAGAAATAACTCTCCCAGGCACCGTTTGTTTCCTGGCCCTTTGCTTCCAGACTCTCATGCGCATCCCTCAGGCACAGGAGTGTCTCTGGACACCACGCAAGGAGGCCGAGCACTGAAGCAAAGACAGTGCAGAGCTGAGTACTCTAGTGCCAAACTACCTTTACAGATTAAGCCTATATCTTAGCAAGCCTCCTCTGGGTGAGGGGGGAAACAAAAAAAGAATTCCTGAGAATTCTGGCAAGAGAAACAGGACTTTTCAAAGTTAGTCATTCCATGAACTAGAACACCTGTACTTCAGGAAGCAGGAGCAACAACAGTGGATGAAAACGAAGTCTATATAGTAATGTATCACCTGTACAACCAGAAACCTGAAACGCTACACTGGACAACCCTCTGAAGGTTCATGAAGCTGAAAGACAGGGAGGAGTAGCAAGAAAACATTTCAGCTATGAAAAGAGACCAAAAGCACTCTGTGTGACTGAAGCACAAAACCAAGTGGCAGAAAACCTGTGCTGCGGTTCAGACTCTCCTTCATCCCAGTGAGCAGGAAAGGGACACTGCAGGAGTCTCTGACAGGTATGTGGAGAGCCCAAATGGAGCACAGAGAGCATCCTGGGTGCTCTGAGAGTTTTATACTTAGATAAATCATCTAGTCAGGTAAGCCTGCTGAAATAGCCCTATAGAACTTCCTAAGTACAAGGAATACTGAAGGATTAAATCAGCCATGCTAAAAAAAATGGATTTTAAAAGAAGGTAGTAAGAGACAGCAGAGGAAGCAGACACATTAGTATTAGGCTGCACAATAGATATTCTGCCTTAATGAGCAGCTGATCCCTTTATTTTCTTCCCTGCAGGACAAGATCAGAGAGTTTAAGGCTCCACCAACAAACTTTTTTTTTTTTAAACAAGGCACTTTTCAAACTAAAGGTAAACACAAAACCAAATGCAGTGAGGATCGTGGGCTGTTCCAGCAACTGCTTCTGGTGTTACACTACGCCTTCAATGTCAGAACTCAGTTTTCTAACACTGGTGCTTCCTATACACAAATATATTGTTAAAAAATAAGACCTTACATATTTGTTAGGCCATATGCTGTTTTGGGGTTTTTTCATTGTCACAGCTTTGTGAAAAATAAACTCTCCAACTTTGACTTCAAGTCTTGGGAGCTGAAAGCAAACCAAAAAACATGAACTAACCCGGTTTTCTCCAACCTTACCCACACATAAAACCCAAAGCTGACCTTTCTCTGTTTTTCTGGAAAACATAAAGATCTAGCTTCTCATAAAGCATGAAATACCACTTTTTAGTCAAAACAGCATCTCTACAGATAAAATTTAATTTTAAAACCATAAATTTCACTTTACAGACGTTTATGAATGTCATTACAAATAACCAACAGATTGGGCTGATGTTCTTACACACACAAGGGTTTTAATGATTTGCTGAATAATCTTTCATCTTCAAAGAAAAGTTTAATCTTGACAAGAGTAACAAGTTCAGCTAAAGAAAAACAGAACACCTCTACTAAGACTGCTCAGCTGCCTGCAGACGTATACACCCAGATCACAAAGTTGCCATGGCATCAACTTCAGGACTGTGGTTAGACACACAGAATGTCTTTTTCCTACAGACCATTATGGGAAGCTGAGTGACTTTGGCCATGAACCAAATATGTTTTGGCTCTCAAGTTGACATAATTCATCCCCATTTGGGCATTCCAATGGTTAGCTCCACTGAGAAAGCAAGGCAACCAGCACTTTAGAGCATCCATGTGAATGAAGCTCTAAATACACCGCTCTAGCAGCGGCAAAGAGAAACTCCATTTGTGCTCACCTTGCTCCCTATCATTACATAATAATATAATACTATTTTCTCCAGCACTTAACCAACAGATTAGAACAAATGGGAAAGATTCATTTTTGGCTACTGAATATCAAACTACAGTGTGAGGAAATTTTCTAGGATCTAAGGTAGCACATTTATTTCTCTTATTCCCTGATATTTTCAATTGTATAAGCATAAGGCTATTTTTAAACAACAGCTATCAAAAATACAGGCTAAAATAACACTCCTGCAGGTACCAAAAAACTCTGAAGTAGCCTGGATAAGTAAAACACTTAACACAGTCTGAACCAGTGAACCTCTTGCAAACTGTTTTTCCACGCAGCAGGCACAGAGGCCCAAAGCAAACCGCCCACATCCCCAGCTGTTGGCTTCCTCAGAAAGCACCATGTGAGGCAGAGCAGGGAGTGCTGCTGCCACCCTGCCCAGGCAGGGGCACGGCCAGAGAGCTGGGGCAGGGGACCCGCTGCTGTCACAGAGAGCTGGGGCAGGGGACCTGTCACTGTCACTGAGAGCTGGGGCAGGGGACCTGTCACTGTCACTGAGAGCTGGGGCAGGGGACCCGCTGCTGTCACAGAGAGCTGGGGCAGGGGACCCATCGCTGTCACCAAGGCACAGCTAAACCCCTTCTTCCCCCGAGGCTCATCCTCGCAGAAAGAGCTCTCCAGTCACATTCTACTTCTGAAAACAGTAATTTAGGACCCAGTTCACTATCCAACAAACACACATCATGAGGCAAACAAGTACTTCAGAAATCAGAAAGCTTTAAAAAGTATGTTATAAAATACTCCATTACTATACATTATCAGTAACTCATATATTAAAAACAAATCAAGTTATCATTTTATTCCTGAGATCACGGCAGGAACACTGACGACCTCGAGGGCAGGACCTTGTGTTCCAGCCGCCGAAACCGGCCCGTCCCCACAGACCCGCTCGTGTCCCGGTGCCGCGAACCCCCAGGCCCTGCCCGCGGCGTGCGCCCTGCTCTCAGCGGGCTCTTCCTCACCTCCTACCACCAACCACAACCACTGGTCACCAAGGAACCAAGTTTTCCCGAAAGCAGCATTCCTCTTCTTTTCCCCCGAATCTCTACCACCGAAAGCACGAAACCCGCCCCGGTCCCAGGACCGCGCCGGGGAGGCGGAAATCGCGGCCGTGCCGAGCGCGGGCCCCGCCCCGGCCCCCGCCCGCACACGCTCCCCCGGCACCAAGTTTCACCGCCGGCCCCGCGCCCGCCGGCCAGGCCGGAGGCAGGGAGGGAGAGGGGAGGGAGAGGGGAGGGAGGGAGAGGGCAGGGAAGTCTCACCAGCGGCGGGCCCGGCCCCTCGCCCCGGGCTCCGCGGCGCGGCCCAGCCCGGGCTGCTCGGGCTCCTCCGGGCTGGGCAGGCGCGGCGGCGGGATGAGCTCACGGGAGGGGCGGCGGCAGCGCCCGCCCCCGGCGGGACGGGCCGGGGCGGAGCGGGAGCGCTGAGGGAGGGGACGGCACAGCAGGGCAGGACAGGACGGGACGGGGCAGCGCCCGCCCGGCCCCAGAGCCCCGCTGAGGGGCCGCTCCGCAAACACCGACCCAGAGCACCGCACAGCCGGCCAGGCCCGCGGGCCGCGTGTGCTCGGACACCCCACACACCCCACACCGTGAGCTCTGCCCGGCTGTGCTGCCCGGACACCCCACAC
>NW_020884919.1:145883-159558 GCF_003945725.1 Corapipo altera
CCCACACCGTGAGCTCTGCCCGGCTGTGCTGCCCGGACACCCCACACCGTGAGCTCTGCCCAGCTGTGCTGCCCGGACACCCCACACACGTGTTGAGGTGGCATTACCTCTGAATACAGCACTGAACACGGTTCCAGTCTATCCATCCATATTTTCCAAGATAGCAAAAAACGAGAGGGTGCAGAAGAGAACCACAAAACTGATCTGAAGACTGAAGGTGATGCCAGGCAGCAAGAGTGTTAAAATATTTAGTTCCTCAAAGAGATAGCACAGAAGGCAGCTTATGAGAAAGACAACAAGGTACTGGTATTTTACCGTGGGGCACCCATGGTAACCACAAAGAGCTGTACAGACGTAGCCATCAAAGGGCATTACCTGTGACTGGGGATGTCACATGCAGATAACCATATCACATCAGTGGGGTTGGCATTAAAGAGCCAGGTGTTTTTAAGTATTAACACACAGGTTTAGCAGTGGTGGTTTCCATAGCATCGTTATAAGCACAACAGTCAATAATATCAGCACACTCATCTGATGTGTTTGTCTCTCTCACCTCAAGTGTCAGATACTCCAGCTCTTCCCTACACAGAGGCCAAAGCCCTCAGCTTCGCTACATGCAATCTCTACAATATAATTTCACATGATTAAATACAAAAATGAATCCTCCTTACACCCAAAAAGGAAATGTAGAGACAATCCAAAATACATTTATAAATAACAGTAAGGGTTTGCCATGCAAACTGTGATTTTCATATGTAATTCATAATGAAAAACTAAATCTGAATTTAACTGCAAAATAATTATTACAGTGCCAGAGTATTCTAGAACATTTTCTACCCTATGGGAGCATTTCACACAGTGTCTTCCAATGCGTCTATAAGGGGCACAAAAGAGAATCATGTGTATGTTCAGAAAAAAGTGGCAGGCTGACACACAGGCAGCACAGTCTCTGGAGAACATTGGCCATGACTGCCTTGTTTGGTGTCAGAGCAGAAGAACTGGAGACAAAGCTCTCAGGGTGACAACAGCTGGGCCATTAGTGATCTTACATTTCTTTCACTGCCCCTTTCAGCAGCTGTGCAGCTGAAGGCTGGTCCCAAAACAAGGGGAGGGTGCTGTGTGCATCTCAGCCAGCAGCACACAGTGTCTTTCCTCCGATGGACAACCCTCTTAATCACATTCCCTTCCCTCCATTTTGCCAGTGTGATGAGGCTTGTATCTGGAAAGAAAGGAATTTTCTCTCTCCCAGAGGAAATGTCTTAGTTCTGGCAGCCTTTTATGATTTTGTATGTCTCTGAAATCTGAGACAAGAAACTGAGCTGATTTCTATTGTGGGATCTATTCCTCAGGTCCAGTGCTGGCTCTCTCTTCCTCTAGATGCGAACCCAGAAGTTTTGAAATAGTATTTATAGTCAATTGGATTTAGGTCCTGCTGTTTCACAGGAAAGCTGAGAATCAAAGTATTTTTAACTAGGGCTTGATTTTAGTGCTTCTCTATTTCTCTTAGTAGAGCAATGCTTTCGATACCAGCAAATAAAGGTTTTTGCTCTCATCAGTAGCTTCCTTTTGGGAAGAAGGTAAGGCCACAGCTGTTGTTCTACTTTGTCTGCCCTCTGCTCCTTCCACTCATTTGTTCACATGATTTATCCATTCCTAGCCACTGAAATTCTTCAGTTCTTCCTCCTTTCCTCTCACAAAGGTTATGGCTGTGCTCAGCCACACACTTACCATGCAAGCTTCTAGTAGCCTTTTTTTTTTTTTTTAAACAGGAATCAGACCACACAAATATAATGGCAGCAGTGTTCACTGTAATGCTGGGGGATGGAGAAATTAGAAATCAGACTGCTCCCTTTTTCGGCTCAGCTTCAGTGTTGTTTACGTTAGTTCAGGTCTCTCATGTTAAGCTACTATTCCAATTCTTGGGTTTGGAGGGCTCCTTCAAAGAAGGTAATTTTGTAAATTTTAGAGGCTTCCTTTCAATGCAGCTGCTTTTATCCTATCAGATTCATTCTCATGCAACATGAGAATTTTCTAGCAAATTATTAATTTACTGGTTTTTAAGGTAGTAGAATCAAGACCACCTTATATTCAAGAGCTTTGTGACCATCAGATTTGCAGTGTCTAAGAAAGTCTAAGTTCTGACACAGGTTTTCGGTCTGTTAAACTACATTCATAATGTCTCTCCAGGCTGCAGTTCCCTGACGCCTCAGCCTGTGACACCCCCAGCAGTGTGCACACAGGGATTCAGCTCAGCCTGTTTCCTCTACAGAGCTGGTCACAGCTCTACAGGGCAAGAGTGAAGCTAAAGACTTTCAGTCACCACCTACATCACTCCATGCACCAGCTGAGGTCTGGCAGTTGCTGTTCACAGCTCATTGTGTGCAGAGCCTCAGTCACTGCAGCGATGCCACATAAGAACTCCGTGTGCTTGCAATGCTGTGTCTCCTACCATACCTGTCTGTAAACAGCTCCCACAGGTGTAGATGCTACTTTGTAGAAGTGTTAATAGGATAAATAGTAAAAAATAATAATCAGTGACATCAACTAGACTATTCCAAATGCTACTACGTTACAGTTGCTTCCATTAATCTGTGCTTCCCCATGCTCTTTTCTGTCTACTGTTTTCCTGCTCCATTTCAGTTGTTCTTCCTGATACTCTGCTTCCATGCTGTCTACCTATTCCCAACTCCTTCCATTATGTATTTTTAAAGAAAATGGCCTGAAAGGGTCCTGGATGTCGGGTCTGTTTTGCACCAGCAGCTCAGAGACCCCAACATTCACAGAGACTGCTTCCCTGTGTGCTGCTGGGGGACACTCCTGGAGGCACAGGGAGGTAGGATGGCAAATGAGCCCAGTCACCATAGGAACTGCTGTTATAAAGTGAAGGGGGGAGGGACTCACTCTGCAAATATATACTTACACCTGAATGATTTTCTGTTCAAGTATTACTTTTTAGCCAGAATCCACACAGCTTCATCACACAAAATCAGATGCTGCTTACAAAACAAAGGAAAAGGGAAGCAGTATGTCCTACTTCATGAGAAAACCCGGACTGACAATGAACACAGAAGGCTAAAGCAATTTTAAGTCAGAGGTAAAGTATTGCAAGAGCAGATAGATCTAAGTTGCCCAGCAAGTTTTCTATTTCATCAGCAGATAAGCATTACTTCCTTGTTTAACTTTGGCATTATTTTTTGGAGGCCGTGTGGGAAATTGTGTCTTTTCTGTTGCTCCAGAGCATCAGAGAAAGAGATGGGGAATAAACTGTCTGGGATAGACAAGAAATGTTATTCAGTCTGTGCAGGTGAAATGATCCATGACCAGATGTACAGGCACTGCTCAAGAGACAGCCAACTGCATCCTACAGCAGGAGGGACAAACCTGGGACACATCCCTTCAAACGTGGAGTTATGCCAGTAGTCCACAGTCACAGGAATGGAGTGAGAGGAAGCTGTAGGAGAAGCTAAACAGTGTATTGCACCTCCCAATAATGCTGGTAGGTAATTTAGATTCTACATGACACCAAAAGCAGCTCCTGTACTTCCAGAACAAGCAGAATTCGGATTTCAGCCTTGCTTCTACAGGTAATCTGCAGCATGGGCACATCTCTGAACTCCTAAGGAGACAGTGACATTTGAAATATTGATAAGGACTACTGATCAGGAAATTCCTATTCATCCTACATCCTGTTTCACTTTCAGCCACAGGGAATCTTTTAAGGAACATAACAGACAGTACATAAAAAGTTACTCTTGGTTACAGGACACAACAACAAGTAACACAATTTAGTGAAAAATGTAGGGTGGGAATTTTCATGCACTTCATGTAGCTCCTGCTTGAAATCCAAGAAACCACAGGACATCCAGCAGATCAAAATACACCTCCTTGGCAGAAAACAGCTGTTATTTCTGAGGGCAGCTCAGCTGGCAGAGCTGGAATGAGCTGTAGGCATACAGCAACCTCTTGTGGCAAATCCAGCACACACAGAGTAATGAACAACCTTTGAAACTGCTTAAGCTACTCTTGATACAAGTCAAACCTCTATAAAATTGCGTTAGCAAATGACTGGAGAGTTGGAGTCTGTTCCGTGGAGGCTCAGCAATACTCAGACTTCAGAGCTGTAATAGTCCTTCTGTTTGATTCAAGATGAATTAAACATCGGTAGCCTGTTATAAATGAAGTGCCAGACTGAAATTTCTGTTAATAAAATTCTCTAGAAGCTTTTCATTAAAGTAGAGCAAGCGTGGCACAATGGCCAGAAGTAGAATCTGTGGCCAGGTATGACCAGAAGAATAAACATACTGTTATGTTGAATCATTGTTCTCTGCATGGTTTTGCTGAATAAAACTATGACTGGTTTCAGTAGGGACATCAAAGTGCCTTTAATGTTTGCAGGAGCTGAGCAAGACTGAGAACAGTTAAGAGTACAGGCCTGGCTCAACAGTGTGTTCTGCAGAGTGCTGGCAGAGCAGTAGCCCTTCAGCTGACGGGGGGAGGACAAGAAAGTGTCAGACAGAGCTATAGGCCTGAAGAGGGAAAAAAAGGCATCCCAGTATGTGCACAGGATCCAGGACACCTACCTCTTCAAAAGGATGTAACTCACTAGCTGTGCAAAAGCATGAAGTGTACGTTCCTCCAACCACCTGAGCAGCTGCACATGCCTGTCCTGGGCAGGCTGAGGAGGGGAGAGCAGTGAGAAGGTGCTGGAAGGGAACAGGAAGAATGGCAGTATGTGGGAAAAGGGTCATCAACAACAGTGAGGCTTTCCAAACAAAGAGGTGCTTTCCTGGGAACCTGGTGTGGGAGTTGTGCACCACAGAAACAATTACAATACGAGTATTGTAGATGACACTTATTAGACCAATGAACTATTTTATTTTTTTTTACATTGTAGAAATATACTCCTCTACTGCTGGACCTAAGGGTGAGCTCAGGAAATGACTGAGCTTATGTATGCACCACTCACCAGAACTCTGGGGGCTTGTGTGCCAGGCAGGAGTTACTGTGCTTGAAATGATTTGCAAATCTGTGCATACCACTTGGAGAGGAACAGGCTGAACAAGTACATCCTGAAAAGGATAGAGGCTTTAAACAGCAGCTAATATTTGTTTATTAAAATTAAGTCTTGTGCTATAGCTGTCTTTCATATTGCAACTCCCCAGACTTGCCATGTGTAATTTCTTTGCCATTTCATCTGCTGCAGCTTCACACAAGAGTCAGAAATCACATCCTCTCAGTTCTGGCCTCAGTCTGTGGACTGAGCAGCTCCTGCCAGACCAGTGACAAGGTGCACAGTCCCAAATTCCCAAGCAGCTCTGTCAAGCACCACCTAACCTGGGAGTAGCAAGTGCTTAAGGGCAGAGACTCTTCCTTGCCCCGGAGGAAACTCCTCCCTGCAGAGAAGTCCAACAGGACATCTGTGTCTCGGGTCATCAAACAGCACATGTGACATTACCAACCTGACCAAGACACTGAACCAACCAACACGCACTGAATGTGTTTCCACTGCTTTCCTTGTCACTTGGCTTCACTCATTCCCATCTCTGTAAGGTGTTTTGAGGGCTACACATAAAAACAACTGCATATTAACCAACACCGTGCCCTCCAACACGGTGACATGAAGATTAGCAGCAGAAATACTTCCCTGAAAGCCTGTCCTTCTCGTGGAATGCCTCCATCGTTGGGAACATCCTTGAGAAGCCTGAAAACAGGCTTCCTGCAGGGGCTTGATTCTTCCAGCAAACCTACCGGGTTTGTTCCTTATGTCCTGAACTTAGTGGCAATTCATATTTAAATAATGAAAACAAAGTATTAAGCTTGAACTAAATAAAACAAACTCCTTACAAGAGAAAGCACAACAGATTCATCACAGTACTGTCAATGATGGGGCAAACACAAACTGAAATGACACAGAATGGAAGGCACAAACAGGATGAAAAATGAAGTTGTCTATTATTTAGAAGTTCAAAATACAGTTTTAGTTCCTGCTTAGCTCTTGTTATTAATCATACTACCATAAGCAGGATACCTTAATAAAGAGGTAAATAAATCAGAGAAAATAATGCATCTGACAGTGCACCTGTCAAAATGCAACAGGTGAAGAAAAGAGTGCCTTTGTTGAAAAGTGCTCTTAATTACATAAAGTTCTTAATTATAAAATATATTTAAGAAGGTTCCTAATTATAAAATATATTCAAGCAGAACAGTTTAGTTTGTTGTCTATACAAATCTCTCAGAATCCCTCCAAAGACCAGTAAGTGCTACTGACACAAAAAGCAAGTACAAAACACTTCTTGTAATGACCCCACAGGGGCCAACACCACCTGACAGAGCAGGACATAGAACAGATCACTTGCCAGGATTTCCTGCTCCACAAGATCCATCCTACAGCACAAGAGAAGCTTGCACCTCTTTATATTTAGTAAACCCACGGTACTGAGTTTATCAAAACTAGACCTCCCAAATTCTTGTTAGGGCCTCTTTTTACCCCTGAAAGCTTTCCCCAGGCAGTACCTGGGAGATCCTTTCCCTCAAAGCTGCTTTGTGCCAGGCCGTTGGGCACTGCCACCCCTCCCTGCAGCAGCAGTGCCAGGACCTTTCAGCAGAGCTGTCCCATCCACAGCAGTGACTGTACAGCTGCCTGATTTATGCCACAAAGGGGATCTCCTACAGCTCCCTTCTGCACCAAGCACGTCATCCCTCCCTGAAGGTACTGCTTTGAACAGCTAAATAACATTCAACTTCATGGAAAGTAGTGGTCATAGAGGCCCTGAGAACCAGATCTCACAACTTTGCACTGGCTATTGGTTTTCTTCAGAAACAACAAGGACAAAGATTAGAATTGTGAAGATTTTACTAATATTCTTTCTGTAGGAAGCATGTATCAGCCATTGGTATGTTAGATGCACTGTGCTATTTTTGGCCTTGAAAGCATGAATAATCATTTGACACATGGACAGCTTTAACTCAGGCCCTGTTTGATCACTGACACTCACATTGATATTCCCTGCCACAGAGCCAGCCTGGGGAGTGGAAGTGTGCTACACAGGATACAGAAACACAGCTAGCTGCTTGCCATACCCCCTACCTAACTTCAGTATCCAGAAACTATGCTGCTACTGTTGTCCAGGATAACACCAACAGCCACGTGGAAAGGACACTATGAAAAGATGATCCATTGACAAATGACATTTTTTGAGTATCACTTTTCACATGAAGTGTGAGTTTTAGGGTACAATTTAGCTACTCTGGTTATGCATGGAGCTGAAGCGTACTCAGAACATGAGGGGGGGTGGGACAGAAAGAGTTGGGTTCTACTCCTGAGGGGAACGACCCAAGAAAAAAATTCAGACAGGCTCCAGAATGATCAGTGGATCTACTCGTGGGAAAGCCACACAGACTACTATGTCTAACAGAACAACAGAACCAAGAGCAAAAGATTGCAAATTTTCTGCTGCCAAAAGGTGGGATTGTACAATTCTACCCCAGTTAAACCCGTTTTTGTGGTATGCCTTTGGGATCACCATAATGCGGGACTAACATTTAAATTCAAAATAGATATCACTGAAACCAAAACAACTAGATTTGCCCCAATCAAAGAGGAAGAGAAAATTTGTATCCTCAAATTTTTGAAATTGGACCATATGTGATCAAAAATGCAGATCAGCAACAAGTGTTGTTCAATCCATCTTGGTTTCTTAAAGGGGTGGAATTAGTAATGCAGATTAATACTTCTGCACTGAAGCCCATGTGCTCACCATTCCCAAGTGCTCCCCGTGCAGGATGGTCAGCTTGGCTACATGGGCAAACCCTCACTCCTCCAAGAGGAACAAGAGAGGCAACTTGTTTTTCTCCAAATACTAATAAGTTTTGTCTTAACTGTAGCACTGTATATTCACACTCAGGAAATCATGAAAGAGTTGACTTACCTTATCATCCCTGTGATTCATTTCAGGAAGCACGTGATGGCTGCAAAGGGAGACTTACAATATGTATAAGAAGAATCATAAGTCTAAAAGTAGAAAATTGATGAATAGCAGGAGCAAAGTTCCAAATAACAAGATAAAGAACAAAGCAGTTAAGCAATGGAAGCAACAGCCACAGGAATGTAGAAAACAGAAAACTGATAGCCTAGGTCCTTGAAAGGGGGAAAACAAGATAACACTCTTCTTATCCCGGATATTATATATCCAAGTTGGCTGGTTCTGTGGTGAGAACTTGCCCCAGCCATTGACTTTGCTTGTTAAGTCATCATCACAGTAAAAGCCACACCCCTAGCTCAGCCCCCCTGTCCACCCAGCATGTGCCACCACTTCTTGGGACACTACACCTTGAAACTGAGACGGAGAAAGGGGACGCCAACAGCAACTTAAAGCACGGAGTGAAGGTCTGCTGCTGGCCTGAGAGTGTAACCATGGGTGTGCCCGGCTGTGTGTGCCCCTGGGCCAGCTCTGAGTTCTCAGCACACAGCAGGACACTATCCCCCTGTGGCCAGAGCAGGGCCCTCTCTACCATCCCTGCTGCCAGTGTGAGCAGGACATGGCTGGGGGGAACTGCCTGCACTGGGATTCACACTTGCTTTTCCCTGTTATTAAGCCTGACCCCCCAGGACCCCACTGCTACCAGTCCATGCTCAGACCCATCCCCCATTCTACCAACCCTAACTCCACACTCAAATCAAGGCCTTCTCTGCACCTTGGCTCCTCCCTGGTACCTGTCCTCCTATCCAAAGGGTTCAGCTCCAAGTCAGGTACTTCCTTCACTCATCTGCCCCAGCCCCAAACAGGTTCAAACAGACTGTTCCCCCTCAGTTCTTCCTGCTTGCTGGATCCCTGAAGAGGAGCTGGATTTCCCTACAGAAAGGAATGCAAACAAGAAATATTTCTTTCCACTGCATGGAAATCTTTCCTAGGACTTTCTGAATTACTTATCATGCAGTAAAAGCCTAAGGCATGCATTCAGCACGCCCTGTGCCTTTCAGTCATGACCTGCTTTCGTAGTATCATGTTCACTTCAGCTTTGCTATCATTAAATTCAAAAAAAACCCAAACAAAAAACAACAGGGCTGACAGTTTCCATGCTTTCAGTCCAAACTCAGTAAGTGAAGCTGTTAAGACTTTTTGGCATTGAGCAATTAGTACACACTAGAAACACCAGGTTAGACAGAAGCCATGATATTGCAATAAATCCTGAGTACATTTAGTAACTCTTCTAATGTTTTATTGTCAGTAACAGAAACATAGCAAGATACAAGGCATACAGCTTTTGAGCTTTTCACCACTAAGTGCTATATAAAACAGGAACTCACTTTTAAGTAAATGAATATTTTAACGAGTATCTTAACATTTCCGTGGCTGTTGAATAATGTAAATTCTTTTAGGCAGTATGAACTTCTCCAAGGTAGGCTGTGGCTTTTGGTGAGCCACTTGTAATGCTGCTGCATGAATTTTGTGGCTCATCTGTAACATTAAACGAGGGAGAAAAAGGTTGTGATAGAACAGTTTTTCAATTATTCTCTTCCTAAACTTCATCGTGTAGTTTAAAAACAGCAGTAAAACTTAAATCCACAAAATTTCAAGTGGTCAATACATAAAACTCATGGTGACTCGGTACATTTAGTTATATTTCTGTTTTCAAAGTGATATTAGTCTATCTTCAGGGATTTTTTATTTTTTTTTCCCCCTTTCTTAGAAGTTCATAAAATCAGCTGCCGAGACAAGGAAAACACAGCAAATAATCAATATTCCAGAGCTAACAGTGAGTTGATTCAAATTCTCATTTTCCCAGATTCAAAATCATCATCATTGCAGTATCTAATTATCACTTTCTAAACTACTGAGGAAGCTTCACGTATGAGATTCTGGAAACCAGCAGGAGAAGGAAATGGTAGCCAGAACAGAGGAGATGGGGACAAGGGGAAAAGAAACAGATCAGCTGAATCTGTTCTTCTCAAATAAGCCAAAAATCAAGATCTGCAGACTAAAGCTGTAAACACATCTGTTGATGAAAGGCTGGTGTTGAAATGATGCAACTCATGTTTTACTGAGCTCAGGGGATGAGAAACTCTTGGATACTTCAGAATCTGAGGACTGCAAGTGTCTAACAAGGAGCTGGTGACTGCCAGCTCTTCAGATTGCCACACAGATCAGAGCTGCCTGTGAAATGGGCTCTGGCAAAGCGCGGGTGTACGTCTGCACCACCAGCTGAAAGAGGGCAGCTCCTGCTTAGACATGGAGCACCCCAGCCTCACAACCACTGCAGAAACAGATTATTTCAGCAGCATTTCGTGGCAGATGACAAACCTGCAACTGCCAGATGACAGCAGCTTAAGGATAATTCACTTTTTGTGATGGTTAGCTCCACAGAGAACCCCTGACTTGTTCTTCCAGACTTACTTACTTTGCTCAGTGCTTCTGTTACCAAGACACCCATGTTCTGAGGTTTTGAAAAACTGACAACAGCACTGTAAAGCAGAAGAAAAAAGTATTTAGCATTTCCATCTCACAGAAACACTTTGTCACTTTGATTTTCAGACTTAATACAAAATATTTTGCAATAGAAATCCTTTACTCACATTAAAGATGATCTAATATCAAAAAAGGCATGCTTTTCAGGATTGAACATCACAAAATCTGTGTTACAGGCTGTTTTATTCAAAAATCTGTACATGAAATATCATCAAATATCTCAAAAAGGATTTTTTTTGTACACTGTGGAGTAGCTTCACAGAAGCTGAGCACTAATATCCTGAACTACAAAATCCAAGTTTGTAATTTTCTTGATTCCAACCCAGACCCATGAAAAAATTCACCCGCTGCTTTTAGGGAGTGTTTACTTTCACAGCAGCTATTTGTCAGGCAAGAACTTTTTCACAAGATTATCCCATTAACTTCTCCATATTGTAATGAAGACCACCATGTTACCAGTATTCCACAAATAAACAATCCGTGGATATGAAATAATTTAGCTGAACAACAGAAAGCACTTTGGATTGCACATTCTTCTGATGATATCATTATATCCACTGACACCTCTGTAGCTTAAAATGGAGTAGAGAAAAATCATCATGAAACCCAGATACTGTAAATGTGACTCTTGAAAAAGCAGAGACTGCTTTAGTTAAGTTAATGATTCTGTGGATCAGGCAAGACATTCCCTACTGACATTGCAATTCAGCAATCAACAGTTTACTACACTGACAAATACAAGTTATTCAAGATCTGTTTATGCCATCAGGTAACTACAACAAAGACAGCAGCAAAATTACACCCAGACAACTGGCAGAAAGTGAAAATAAAAAGCTGCTAATTCCAAAAAAAACCCACAATCAGTCAAAACTTCAGGAACACCACAAGTCATTCAAATTATACCCTCATATCCCTATATTAGTCAACTTAACTTTTTGTTAAGTGACATTTAAGAAAAGTGCATATATTTTAGAAAAATGTTCAGTCTGTGTTTGAAAAAGGTGTAAGAAAAATACTTGTTTTAATGATGACATCAACCCATCACTGCTACTTTATTCAAAAGTAGAACCATGCCTTCATTTTTGGTGCAAAACAGCTTGATTACCCTTATGAAGTAGCAAACAGAGAAAGCCAAATTACATTTCAGATTGAAATATGGGCTACAGCCCATTTATGTCCATACAGGACATAACAGACTCCCTGTTAGGGTGGGCAATGTAGGTTTAATTTCCTTCAGAATGTGGATAGCCTAAAATTCATTCTGATTGCACTGGAAACTGTTTGACCATTTCTTTATTAGGCATAGGTAGGCAACACTTTGTTTTAATTTCTCTTCCATAACACATGACAATAAAGATGAGACTCAGCCTTTGCCTTTCATTGCAAGGCACCGTCTTTGGGTTTTGAACTTGTTTTGTTGTTTTGTTTGTTTGTTTGTTTTTAAAGTTGATACTTAATTCAAAGTTGCCTTTTATCTATATTTTGCACAAGTTAATTTAAGAATTAAACTCCCCAAAACTAAGAGTTTTCTTTCTGTTCAAAGGCCATAACCTACGAACTTTAACTCTGGGGCAGAGGGGAGCAGGCTCTGCACTGCAGTACCTTGACTTTTCTTTTCCTGCAGGTTTAGTGTTTTTTTCAACAGGTCCGTTTTCTTGCTTTTTAGACACTCTCATACCTCCAGCTTTAACTGCAAGAAGAAAGTACAGTTTAAGCAAAGATATCTACAAAATGACATAGAGAACAAAAGAATACTTTTATCCCAGACAACTGTTAACCAGTAACTCCATGCTTTCACACAGGAGGAGCCACAGAGATCCAGCAAAGGCTCCAGAGTTCTGTGTCGTGGCAGACTTGAATCAACTTCCAGATACCATAATCAAGAAATCAGAGGGGTTTCAGTCACTGCTAACTATACTAAATCTTAACACCTCACTACGTTATATGCATTCTTCCCCAGAAACTGTTACATCTGAGATTTGTATTTTAAATATAAAAAAGAAAACCAAACCAATATCTAAACACTTCCAGGTTTTTGAACAATATCACTAACAGCAATAAAGATTTCATGATTAGTTCCAGGTATTCTAGAATAAGTAATGTAGATAAGAACCAGCTGCATACTACTTGTGTTCCAACATGTTTAATTATATTTTATTAAGATATCTGCCAATCACAAAATCAATTAGCACTAATTAAGCTACAGTCAACCTAACAATAACAATTTAAGTTCTGAGGCATGTGTGAAAATTCAATTCTGAACAAAGTTATCCAAAATATTGTCTTGAAAGAAACCCTTTCTCCCTCTTCAGGAGGATATTTTAAGTTCTGGGATGTACTACATAGCTGTTTTGTAATTTGTTTTTCAAAGCAATGGAAAGCTATGTCAAAGTTTTAATACGGAGTTCAATTTTTAGATATTCATAAGAGCCCTGTTAGCTGTGTAATCTAACAGTTAAGTGCCAAAATCTTTACTAATTTCCATATTTAGAACAACATGTATTTTTAAAGTAAAAAAAGAAAGTAAGGAGGAGCATCCCCCTTTATGCCCCCCTACCAAAAAAACCCCCAAACCCCAAAACGAAAAACAAAACCCCCACCACACAAAACCAAACCCAACACACCCAGACTAAATAAAGCCAACTGAAAACTGAGGCACTGAGCTCAGCTGAGTCCCTGTCAGAATAAAGGTGCCCACTTGAACCGCCCTGCTCACGACATGCATGGTTCAAATCACTGATCCTGCCACCCCACCCCTCTGCCAGAGCTGTCCCCACTGCAGTCACAGATACGCCTCACAAAGATTTACCTGCAGACTCGCAAGACAAGCTGCAGTTGCTGTGATGGAGACCCAGGCAGGCCGTGCTGCCCCGGGTCACTGACTGCAGTGCTGCAAAGGCCCTGTCAGGTACGGCCCAACCATCCCTGCCACACACACAGAATACAGGAAAGGGAGGCTGAGAAAACTACTTACAGCATAAATTCATGGAAAAGTATGCTTAAAACCCCCAAAGTGAACAAAAAACACTTTCAAGAAAACAAAACACATCTCAGGGGTACAGTGAGACGCACAAGCCAGGCCTGTGCTCTTCAGACAGTTAAGTGCTCCTAATACACCGGGGGAACCCCAGCTGGCTCAGTGTGTGTGGTGAGTGCCCCTCAGCTCTAAGGGCTGTCCCTGCAGCGACTGTCCCTCAGCTGGCTCAGTG
>NW_020884919.1:159568-160351 GCF_003945725.1 Corapipo altera
GTGTCCCTCAGCTCTAAGGGCTGTCCCTGCAGGGACTGTCCCTCAGCCCCACAGGTGAGCCTGCAGCAGCTCCGCCGTGCCCAGGACAGGCGGGACACAGCGCAGGCACTCGTGTGCTCCACACAGCTCCCGGGCTGGCCCAGGGGCTGCTCACACGCTGTACGCATCTACAGGCTCCTCAAAAACCCTGGTATGCGCTGAAACACCCGCTACAGCCCCCTCACAACCCGCTACTACTCCACAGAACCCTCGCACCGGAGCGCGGCGGCGGGAGCAGGCGGCTGCGCTCGAAGGCTCCCTCAGTGCCACCAGAGAGGGGAAAGGAAGTTTTTCACGTTACGACAGGAGGCGAGGAATAAGACTGGCACTCTAAACAGGTATTTCACTATAGCAGGACGCCCGTTCTGTCCCCGTCGCTCCCGATCCCCGAGGGGCGCAGCCCCGCTCCCGCACACCGAGTGCGCCAGAGACGGGGGGGTGCGGGACCTGCCGGGGCGAGCGCGGGACCGGCCGGGGCGAGCGGGCCTCGCACCACGAACCCGCGTCCGCCACCCCCCCTCCCGCACGGCCGCTGCTCCCCGCGGAGGAGCCGCGTCTGTCCAGGACGGAGCAGCGGGAGAGCACCTCACACTGCCCCCGGAGCGACCCCGGCCCCTACCTGCGGGAGGGACGCGCCTCCTCCGCGCCATGGCGGGACCGGGAACGGCGCACCGGGGCCCGGGAGCGCCGGGAACCGCACACCGACCCGGGCGGCAGCGCCGGGAACCGCCGGGAACCTCACAC
>NW_020884919.1:160361-180275 GCF_003945725.1 Corapipo altera
CGCCGGGAACCGCCGGGAACCTCACACCGACCCGGGCGGCAGCGCCGTGTGCGGCTCGGGGACGGCGGGGCGGGGAGCGGCGCTGAGGGCGGTGAGGGGCGGGAAGGGCGGTGAGGGGCGTTGGCTGAGGGGCAGTGAGCGGCCGTGAGGGCCGTCAGGGTGGTGAGGGGCGGTGAGGGAGTGGCGGTGAGGGCTGAGGGCAGTGAGGGGCGTTGACTGAGGGGCAGTGATCAGCCGTGAGGGGCGGTGAGGGTGGTGAAGGGCAGTGAGGACGGTGAGGGGAGTGAGGGGTGGTGACTTTTAAAATTATTGCTGGAGATTCAAAGGTCTTGATTCAGTGAGGTAAATCTTCCCCTCTTCAATCATTAGTACCTACTTGAGACAGAAGCAAAAAACGGCATTCACATGCCCTCGTTAAAAAAAACAACCAGTGACTTTAACAAAGATTGACGTTTTACACAACAAAGGCAATAAAATTTTTTTTTTTTCTATCTGTTTTAAGGCCCTAACATATCATCATAAGCAGTTTGAGTCTTCTGGTCATTACATACTAACAAAGACCTTGTTTTTTCTACATCAGTTATCAAAATTACTCTCCTTCCCTTTTTTCTTAAGAATCTGCTCAAAACTTGTAAACATTAAAAATACCTCACAATACTTCCTATTTCTACATTACTTTTGACTTCACTATACTATTTCTATATTATTTTATGATTTTACCATCTTTTATTACTAATGCATTACTCATATAATCCACATTCAAAGATCTTTATCTTGGTGCTCCTGCTGCCTATACCTTACTGAAATTGTATTTTTGGCTAAGATACAATAGCTTACATATTGATCACCTATCATGTCATAAATACAGGAGAGAAACAGCATGAGCAGGAAGGATTTAAGTGCCAAGAAAGGACAGCAACAAAGCTGCTGGGCAAAGCCACATTAACGTTATAAAGCATGGTCAGTAGGTTTTCCAAATCCTTTGGATTACAAAGGCTGAACTTCGTTAGTTTGAACAGGACATATGAAAGATCCAATTAATTTATTATAAAATTCTTTAGTAATTTAAGCAAGTCTCCTTGCATTTCAGTGTACAAAACTGACTTAAGTACTGATTATTGCCCTGGGTGCTTAAAGAAGCAGCTTAATCTGTAGGCAATAACACAAAACTGTATGGTGATACTCACAAGCTCTTGTTGTTAACGTAGGAGAAAGAACCCCTTAGAATCAGAGACAGTTTCAAAACACTCTCAGTGCTGCAAAAAACACATGCAGCCCACCAGTGAGAGGCTTTACTCTGAAATCCAGCCCAGGGCACTGTTAGACACAGAGATTTCTCTCTGCTGTGAGAAGTTACATAGCAAAAAAAAAGGTCAAACCCCCCTTTGTTTCCAGGCCTGTAAAAACTTACTGTCACACTCCAAAACTACAACAATGTAGCCTTTAACAAACCCGTCAAACTTAGGAGTTATACTACTTAACCTGTATAAATGTTTCACAGAATTTGTTGAAAAAAAAGCCACCTGTCATAACGTCTTAATTCTGACGTATTTAATCACTTCAGCCAAAAGCTCCAATTTTGTCATTCAGAAAATGTAGCCTGAATTTCATTGTTCTTTGAAAAGCTGTGATACGAAATTAACTCTTTGGCCACAATGAAGGCTTGTTGTCTTCAGCAGCACCATAATTTCACCCTTCATTAATACAGAATGTCCATAAAATGACATTTGTGTTAAACATATATTTGCAACATATATTTTTATCATCAATGACAAAATTTTACACCAATGAGAATGGCATCCAAAACTGCTGTGAACTGAGAAACTTCCATTATTTTTCTTTGTTGCTTAATATAGAAAATACACATCATTAGTTGTGGTAGGTTTCAGGTAAAAATTTCCCAGCACTGGTGGCTCAAGCAGCTTATTCATGTGTGATTGTACAACATTTCCCTTCTATGAATTAAAAACGTGAAAGAGAAGAGTGAGTAAGAAACTGGTAGGGATTAACAGCATGTCAACCACCTTCATGGGTAACTTCTGTTGGCTTGGATTTTTGGAGCAGGAAAAGTGAAAGGACATCCAGTCTAAACCAGATCTATCTGATATTTAATTCTGTGTGTATGAGGCAGGAAATAGCTTTGCAATGCAGCAATTTCCTCCCTAGAAAAGCAACTTACTTTGCAAATATTAAAGATAGTAGTGCTGCATGTCTCTGCCCATAAGCATTTAGCCTGAAGTGCATGATGGCAATTTTGATTGGGGAAATAAATTCTTTCAGATAAAATGATCTGCAGGAGTGATAACAAAAGAAGCCTATCCTGAAGGACTTGGTCAGTAGTAAGGGATTTTCATATTCATGTCACTCTGCCTCAGCAGAAAAATACTGATTTTCCAGTTTATTTACCTGAGCTGTTTGGATTGGAGAGGTGAAGTTTCATTACTTACCACAGAAGGCAGTCATGTAACACAGCTTTGGTGTGCTGCCTAAAGCATTAGTAATGACAAGGTTTAGTGCCATTGTACATCTGTTCCAGGAATTCCTGGGAAAAGCATGGGAACTTGGTTTAAATGAGAAATCATAAGTTCACGTTGTGGATTTCTTACAATATTAAATACAGTTTCCAATTTCTTTTTTATTTTTCTTCTGCTCTCTTGACTTCAATACCTCTGTCACTGGTTACTGTCTTTAAACCAGAAGCTGTTGTGAATGGAAACGATATCTACCCAGTACTTGTTGGAGCACCTTGTTCTTGACAGGCAGCCCTTGGCACTGCCTCAGCAATGCCACAGCACCAGGTGAGATTTGTAAGCCTGATTTTATGTAATGCTTTCATTTATTAGAAATTATTAGACTGGTTTGTCTGGGTGAGAAGAATGAGTGAGAGAACCATCCTTCTGTGACCATGGGATAGTGCAGCTGAAATCTTTTGCTGTTCCTGCCACCCTCAGTCCCATTTCCTGATCACATAAATGTCAGACTTCGGAGGTGTTCGCCTGATGCTGGGGATAGATTTCTTTTAATGGTAGTAGTCTGTGAATGGCTGAATTAAGAATGGAATTTATATTATAATGGTTCTGCGTATTTTCAGAATGTGTTTTCTTCCACCTAGGCAGATGTAGGGAAGCCTGGGGGCAGATACAGGATTTTAACTGTAATAAAGAGACAAAAGTCAAAGGAAATTTTCCTGAGTGGTGCTTTCAGTGCTCTGGAACTCTTCATCTTTCCTGAAAATTCCTCCTTTAGAATCCACATTCTACAGGCAGGTTATTACCTGATTGCAAAGTTTGAGAAGTCACTTGGCAGGATCAAGAATCAACATGCTCCCAAGCAGACTGTCTGATCTAATCTGGCTAACAGCTATTAGCATAATTATACACCAGGCATAGTCCACATCTAAACCAGCACTCAGCACAAAGACATATGGAATACCTTCCTCGTGTGTCATGTTTGAATTCAGCTCTCTCTGTCGTTAAAAATCTATTGCTCATGACTCTGCAGTATTTGCCCTTATCCATCTTATCTCTGGTATTGCTTGTTTTCAAACGTCAGAATTACTAGATTGTGGCTACTGGTATAAACTGATAGGAATTTTACATCTGGTAATTGAATGCTGTTTTCTTAAGTTCAGTGACAGACAGGCAATACCTTTTTCAATTGAATCAACAGAGCTGGATTTAGATGCTGCAGGAGCCTGATGGAGACAACAGAAATTCTGGTGCAGGTATATGGCTTATTTTTATATTCTGGTGCAGGCATATGGCTTGTTTTTTATTAACACATGCTTTAATTCCACCTCCCTAGGTTTTATTTTCTGCTCATAGTAGTTCAGCACAAAATTTATGCTGTTAGAACATTATTGTTAAGTGTCTAAAGCATGGACAAGACCAATTAGTGAAGGCAGCCATATTGTCAGTGGGTTTGTATTGATATAATTGTTCACTAGTGCTTATATTATGTGTCTGACGAAATCTGTAGGATTTACATCTGTAAAACTTACCTGTTTCTTGTAGGAGACCTGACAAGTTCAAGACCTGGTTCTGATCTGGATGCCAGTTGTTTCACAGAGTGCAAGAGACAAAGAATTGTCAAGGCACTGCATGATGGCGCTGAAAGGTAAAGGGTAATATCATTAAGGAGAAGAACCTTACCGGATAATTTTAGTTATAGAATCAAATTTTTTTTCACAGAAGGACTAAAAAGATATACCTTTGTCATCATGTGTTCTATCCACCTAAGTGTCCTTGTTTAAAAAAGTATCACTGGGTAATGGAATAAGTGAATCAATTCTAAAGAATTAAATTGCAGCACCCTGAGCTGCATGGAAACATTGCACAGATCTCATGATTTCTGTCATATCATAACAGCAGCATTTGTTTCCTCAAAGTTAAACACGAGAATCCCCTGCGTTTTGTTCCTGTTTATCATGGCTTTAAACCTTCACCTTCAGAAAAGAGTCAAATGGTGGGCAGCAAAGGAAAGAAAAATATCTTTTAGTATCTTGCAGTTGTACGTGTTGTGTGCTGTTGAACTCCTCAGAGCTGGCCAGCTCCAATCACTTCTCATCTGTCGATTTTTTCTACACAAGCACAGAAAAGCAACTTTTTATGTCAGAGTGATGAGCCACTAGAGGCACATGACAGTCAGAACTTCATAGTGGACCTGTTTGTGAACAAGAAATGTACCTTTTTCTTGGGGGGGTTATAAGTTGGCACTTACTCCAGTATAGCAGCTCCCTGAAAGAGCCGTGATGGCGGGACACTCCTTGGAGGGATGTCAGTGAGCTGGAAAAGGTGTTTGGAAGGGCTGTGAGCAGCACCTCACATTTCAGCTGACAAGGTAACTTGCCCACCTTCATGCTGTGGGGGCAGTCCCCTATCTTTAGGTATTGTGTAGGAGTTCAATCAACTCTTCATGTGGTTTGAGCAGAAAGAAATGCTTTGAACGTAGAACCAGACCCTTAGTCTGACGGATGAGTGCCGGTGTTCAACAACTGAATGGGCAGGTACATAGGATGGTGTAACTGTTGCATTCTCCTTTTAAAACTCCATAAAGTATTCATGTTCCCACGCTTGTCCTCACATCCCCCTGTAGAGCTGAGATGTGATTAGTTCCTCAATTTTCTTTTTCAGTTTCACTCTCTGCATTTTTTTTCAAACAGACGAGAAGCTGTTGTCTTCATTGTTTGCATGAGCCATGTCACTGGAGATTTAGAGTGCAGAGTCAGACCATGCTCATTGGCAACATCCTTTAGCACACAACATCATCATTCTTTGAATTATTACGTCCTTTTGCTATAGGGAAAGAGACTATTTTGAAACATTTGCAGTGTCAGAGTTCACAGGGGAAGAGCAAATGCTTAGTCCTTAGCAGGACCCATTTCAATAGAAGTAGTGACTCTGCCGTGTCAGCCAAACCTGGAGCTGTTCTGCTTACCTGCTCTCGTGTCACTGGTGCCATCAGGATACTGGAACACTGGGAACCCAAGGGAAGTGCAGTGATGGGGAGCAATAATGGTGGTTACAGACAGTATAGAGGTAACAGATGGTTCAGAACCAGGAGAGCTTGTGATTTAGGTACTTAAATAATCAAACATTTTTATTGGAAAGAAACCCAAGCAGAATGTAGTCAAAATGGAGATTGTAATTTCTATGACAGCAAGATGACCTTCATTTCCTTGGGGAGAAGAAAGGGAGGAGTTGAGTGATGGAAAGAAAACAGGCTTCAGTTCTGAAGTACCTTGGATTGCCCATATCAAAAATAAAAACAGGAATCCCAGTAGGAAGGTGCAGGATTTAGCACTTTGGGCTGCCAGCCTGACACATTTCCACTGGAGAGAGCTGGGGAAATGGCCTAAATGCTTTGATATATTTAACCTGCTGAAAAACATACAATTAGAATTCATGTTCATGGTATTTGTTTCTGAATATCACACACAGAAAATAATAAGAAAAAAATGAACAGGGAACAGCTTTCCATGGATGAGACTTCCATATTTATTGTTATTCCATGTGCATAGAAAATGGCAGTGAAGTTCCTTATGAAATAGGCAGGGAATGGGAGAGGTGTGGATGTACTGGACCGGACTTTGTGCTTCGAAATTACACTATTCATTTTTTAAAGTTTGGGCTTTTTTTCTCTGGTATTTCTTTTTGTGCACTATGTTTCAGATTCCTTTTCCAATGACACACTGCATTACAAATGGATGGCACTTGAGAGCGAGGTGGCGCTTCCATATTTACACGCACGCAGAATGTACACGACGCAGCAGCATACAGTCCTGACATTTAGTAATAGCAAGGAAACAGGGGCAGCCGGCGGAGGTTTTCTGTACAAACTATCAGACCAAGACTTTTATTCACATAAAAAAAAATCAGCTTTAATTTGCTCTGACCTACACACTTTCCAAATTCATTGTACTCAATTCTCAAACCTTTCATCACGTCGCCCACACCCTCACCAGACTACAGGAGCTACAAGTAATGATACCTAACACCTAAACAGAGCAAAACCGTCCCTGCCAGTTTTCCTCCTGACAATTCCTCTCTCAAAAAAACCCCAAAACAAATCTTCCTTGTTCCTTCTTGTCTTTCACTTTCTCATTTCATAACCAAAGCCACTCGGGGCCGTTCCAGTCCTTCTCGAGCCAGACAAGAGCCACGCTGGGTTGTTCTCTCTGGTGCTACACCCAGGAGTCAGGGGAGCCCGGGTACTGTTCTGCTCGGTAAGAAGATCGTCTGGTGGAATAAAAGTCTACATAATTGGTGGTTGATTTCAGTCCATACTGTGTTGTGTAATCTGAAGCAGCAGGAAAGTGAACTCGGTCGTCGAAGTAGGGGTCCTCGTAGCTGTGTGGGGACTGCAGGTACAACCGGTAGGCATCGTAGTTTTTCCTGGTGGTATCTTCTTGGCTGTAGTATAATTGCTGATGCTGCTGGCAAAATGATAGAAAAATAAGCTTTCAAGGTATAATCAACAGAGAAAATACTTGTTTCTCAAACTCACACACATTGTAAAGAACCTTTCCCAAGTGCAGCTCTACCAGTGACAGTAACACAGGTCTCAAACCTCCATGAAATGTACCCAAGGAAGTGGTACATTTCCCTGCATGTCTCCTCCCACATCCCTGGGAAGGGAGCACAACTTCAGAGCGCAGGTGTAGGAGGCACAGAACCTGACCATACCCACCAACCCCCCCAAAGCCCAAATCAAATCAGAGCAGAGGTCTCAGACCCTGCCGTGAGAACTGAGCAGGCACAGCAGCCCCGGGGCTGGGACAGGGCAGTGCCCAGAGCCACAGCCCCCTGCTGAGCCTGGGCCCTGCTGAGCCTGGGCCCTGCTGAGCCTGGGCAGCTCCGGGCTCACCTGCAGCCGGCGGTTCTGTTCTCTCGCTGGTGAGGAATAGGAACTGATGTAAATTGGGGAAGCTTTGCTGGAACCTGGCAGAAAACAGTTTAAGGATAAACTTCAGTCTTTATTCTTCCACCTTGTAAGTCTATTGGCTTCTATTTTGCCTATTATGTAGCACCCAAACAATTAAATCTGCAGATTTTAGCATCTACTAATGATATAATGTAATAACAGAATAAAGGCAAATGTTGTCCCTCAGCAGCAGTTACAGTGAAGCCAAGAGGCTTTTTTATGTTGCTGGTTTTTGTTTTACAGATTCATAATGTTTAAAACAAGGCATTTCCTTCTCCTTAGAGACAATCATCTACTGGTGTGCAACTTGTGTCACATAATGAGAAGGAAAAGGGATATCAGAGAAAAGATTCTGATCTTTTGGTATAATTTAGTAATATAATGTTATAATATACAACTGCACGTTATAATTTATAACATCATCATATGATGTGAATAAAACAATTTTCTGTAATAGTACTTGAAATAAAAATAAGAATTCCAACCACCTCTCACCTCCCAATATGCAAAGGGATCTACTCTGGTCCCAGTGCAGTTTTACAGAGATCAGCAGAGCCAGGTGCCACCCTGCCCTGTGCCACAGCACCAAATACAACCAGTGGAAATGGGAAGCAACAGTTGGTACAACCAGCCCACTACTGAAGTGCCTGTGACTGAACTCCTCCCCCAGGGAGCCTTTCCCCAGTGCGGTTCCCACTCCCAGCTGGTCCCTTACCAGTGTAGATGTCCTTATGTGCCATGACATCGCCCTGGCTACTGTAATACTGCAGAGAGGGGTGTGTCCTGTCGTACTCCGGCCGGGGCTCCCTGATCCCCAGCAGAGCCGGGGACGAGGACGTGCTGCCAACTGGTGGGAAAAGACAGGTTCTCAGAAGAAACAGACGCCTTTCACACACCCAACCTTCCTCACCCCTTCCTGCCATGAGGGTTCACAACTTGGGAGGTGGGAAAGGACAGAACAGTCACAGCTGTTCCTGGGTGAACCACCCTGGTGACAACTTCCACTGCCTCCCCTTGGCCTTGTCAAGCAGGAAAGCAACACTTCCTATGAGGAGTTTTTACTAAGTTGTCTTTGAAGTACAACAGCCTCTCAATATCATGTTAGAGCTGCTCATCTACTTCCTACTTGCCATTAAAAGAACTGGAGTAACACAGTTGTTCTGCTGGTGTATCCGGGGAGAGAAAGTGCCCAGATAGGAATGTGACAGTCGGGATCGGAATCTCCTTTTACACTTGGGTAGAATCCAGTCAGTTCCCTGAGCCTACGCCGTACTTGCTTCCTTGGTGGTTGAGAGGAACTCTGGCATAAAAGACACTATAGTTTACTTCTTGGAGGAAAATAAATCCCTCGTGGAGCCCTTGTTTTTCAAGTCAACCATGTCATGAAGGAATGTGTGAGGGCTGTTACTTTTATGTAAAGAAGTAGTTGAACAAGAGTATTGTAGGAACTAGCCACTGATTTTAGCAGCCATGGTAGGTGGGTATTTCTCTGTATTAACAGAGATCTGCTCTAGAGAGCCTTGAGAAGAGTAAATTGGACAAAATAAAATGCGAAAGGAAGACAAAATAGAAGGCTTCAGGTAGGTTTTGTACCAGCCCTCGGGAAGATGTAAATAGCACTGAAGGCGCTAAAGGAACAAAGGCGAGAAATAAACGAGGAGGAGTCAGAAAAGTAACATTTTTGTATTTGGTTGCTCATCCTAATGGGACATGACATAGTTGGGAATGAGAACGGGCTCCTCGCTGTGGGTCTGTCGCTGTTTCTGCTGTCAGGTACCCACGTCCACGGTGCCCACACAGCGCAGGGGGAGCAGCTCTGGAGGGGGCAGTGGTTGGCACCAACGTCCAGCTGTGCACGCTGAGGATCTCACTGTGCAGGAACAGCCCAGGAACACCCAGAGCACCTGAAGTACTTGGCTCAAGCACCAAGGGGAGACAGCCTGACCTCCATGTTTTAGATGGAATTAGTAGCAACCAGAGAGGCTCTTTGAGTTAAAAACATGGAAAGCAGGTCCCCTTCACCCTCCCTGACTGACCTGACTGCATGACAGGTGACATCTGCTGATTGCCTGTGGATAGAGAAGGGTGGGATTTGAATCTCTCTCTCTCCAGTGTTGATACTGGTGTAATAAAGTGACTTTGATTCCACCCATCCTGTGGAGTGGCAAAAAGAAAAAAAATCAGAATAAATGGTGAGTTATAAATAAACGAGGAGTTTTTGTGGCACCATTTTCCCATGTAGGCTGATTCTGTCCTTTACCTTTTTGTAAATGCTCCGGAGGTCTCGGTACTGCCACAGCGTGTTCAGGACCTGGGCCGCTGCCTTGACAACCTTCAGTGAGGACCTGGGCAAGGGAAGAGTGTTGCAGTGAGAGAAAGCCACTGAATTCCACTGCAGAAGAACAGTGTTCTGAGCTCCATAACAGCCCCACCCTGCTGCTGTGGGGCCAGGCCGGCCCTGCACCACCAGTGTGAGCATGGCCCAGCCTGGAGATCAACCCCACAGCCACTGCCCTCTCCAGCCTGGAATGTTCCCTTCAGGTCACCCACACGAGAAACACAGAGACAGGGGTTGAAATGGCTACTGTCAGTGTCTGCAAGAATAAAAATCACTAAAGAAACATTCTGTGAAGTGCATTCCATAAAAATGGAGACTTCAGACTTTAAATCACTGTACAAAACTCCTAATAGTAGAAAAAGAATAAAAAATAAAAGAGAGCTGCTATTAAAAGTCTCCAAGCATCCTCACAGTGAGTCTGTGTTCTCAGTTCTGTGCTGCACTGCTGGAAACTTTGGTTGGGAAAACACTTTTTCACTCAAGAGCAAGACAAGGAAAGTTGCTGCAGCTATTATTAAAAATAAAACCAGGGTATCTTTTCATAGAGAAATGGAGTAAGGTGGGAATGGTACTGCAGTAGTGACCAGACATTAAATGCCACAGCATGGACATCTGTGGTAAACATATGCCTCTGTCTGTCACTGGATTCATCCAAATACAGTTTTTGGAAGAAAACACTGAAAAAATGCAGTTGATCAAGTTAATCACTGAGTAGATACGTATGTTTACAAGATCTTAAATTTGCTTAGTTTAAACTTCATTGCCTCACAAATGTAAGTGCAGGTGCAACTTCACACATTGCCCCACAGAGCAGTCAGGTCAGAACGGATCACTGCACCCACACCTGCAGCTGGAATGAGCCTTGTCCCTTGGACATGGAAAGTGATATAAACTGGGAATCCTCAAAACAGCCTAGCTCCTGGTGAGACAGACCGTGCTAAAACCTGGTGTGGTTAATTCACACTGACCCACGTCTCTGAGAAGAGATCCCTTCCTCTCCTTTACCATCTGATCCAATCTGGGAACAGCACACAGGGCTGGCTGTACCACCAGCGCCCCACTACCCATGGGAGGACAGGTGACAGCCTGGTCTGTGTAGGAGCCCTGCTGAGATGGAGCACAGTGACACTGAGCACAGCCCACAGCTATGGGGTCCCTGGGGCCTCCTGCTGCCCCACCCCACAGCTATGGGGTCCCTGGGGCCTCCTGCTGCCCCACCACAGGCTCCTGTTCCTTGGCTGTCCTGCTCTCACAGGCTTCATTCCCTCTACACCACCACGATGCCAGCACAGAACTCAGCTCACAGCCCCTGGAGCCCAGGGCTGGCACAGTGGGCAGAGCCAGCCCCCCTCAGCCAGCACTGGCCTGGCAATGCTGTTCCAGGGGATCCCCCCGGCCACGTTCTCTTTCCACTGACCAAAGGGCTGCACCAGATACAGTGAACAGCTGCTGGAAACATCCTGACAAAGGTGCCCACACAGTGTGACTTGGAAAAGCTCCAAGTATTCTACTAATCTTGTAGGTGTTTAAGAGAGGGCAGTTTAACTCATTCACCCTGAAGAGGCCCCACGACCATGCTTACTCTGGGCAGCTGTAGAAGCCTCCAGAAGCCTTGGATGGAGAACACCCTGCAGAGCACAGTGGCACCGGCTGCCCCCTCCCTCCCAGTGTCATTCCAACCGTCAGCTCCTCAGACCCAGACTGCAAAAGCAGATCTTTTTTTCACTCAAAAAAAATTTTCCGCATTCTTAAGCATTTAAAACGGAAACAGAGCCAGTTCAGGGATGAGAGCTGCAGCCACTCGCCTGTCCCCTCTCCCCTTGGTGATGTTGACCAGCTTCTCGATGCCGCCGGTGTCGGCGAGGGCCTTGGCGTTCTCCATGTTCTTGCTGGTGACCTCGTGCAGGGCGCAGCAGATGGCGGCCACCGTCTCGTCCGACAGCACGCTCGGCCCGTTCCCGCCCGGCAGCCGGTTCACCAGGTCCCGCATCGCGTATTTACCTGCAAACCCCCAGAGAAACGGGTCAAGCCCACGGGCTGGGACTGCAGGCTGGAAATGGCACAGAACGGCAGCTGAGGGCAGGGAGCAGCAGCACAGGGTCCAACCCTGCCAAGAATCCACATTTTACACAGGGTCAAGAGAGATCAAAGATCAATTTTTGAATTTTTTTTTTCCTTTTAGCTTAGAAGTGTGAGAAGCTGAATTTTGCATTAAAACGGGAGTATTTGTAAAAAAGGATTATTTGGAGAAAGCAGAATAGTTCAAGGAAAAACGTTTGGCTACTTGACAGAGGTGAACATTCCTCAGCTTCATCTGTGGGAGGGTTAAAGGAATCTTTACATTAACTGGGAATTCTTTCTTTTGGATGTTCTTTCTGCCTTATTTGTTACCTGTCAGAGCTCAGCTCTGTCAGACTCCAGCTGCTGACTGATGCCAGGGATAAGCTGCAGACAAGGGACAGAACTAAAAATAAGGTTTGGTTTTTCCCTGTTTAGCTGTTAATTGAATGATTGATTGATTTTATTGAAGATGTGTATTTGTACATAACAGTGAATGATGAAGAAGCTTTGCAGAAAGCCATTCACTATGTGTTTGTGTAATGTGCATGAGGAGAAAAAAATACCCAAAAAGGAAATCTGCAGGCAAAAGGAAACCCCCTGGAAAACCATCCCCACAATGCTGTCTGCAGCAGCACCCTAGCAGTGCCACTCCTTTAGCAAGCTCACCCACATGCTGCATATCCCAACATATATTGTTATTTGCTGGAGTCCTCATCTCTCACTTCCTTCAGTGTGACCACGGGAGCCCATTGCTCCTGCCCCACACAGGCAGAGAAGCTCCTAAAGAGGATTTCTAGCACAGGTGATGTGTTTTATACAGAGATCAGATTCAGAGTGTATCTGGAAGCCAGAAATTCTTTCAGTTACAGCTTTGACTGGGAGAGGGAATAGGTGGAGGAATGTTCCTAAACTGAAAAGTTCTGCCAGGAATGGAAGAAACGTCCTGACAAGAGAGTATCACCTGAGTCTGACCCACACAGGGCTGGTGCTGCAGAACAGGAGTCTCTCTTTAGTAACTCCCCGTGTGTGCAATGCCTGTACTGCAGGAAAACATGCTCTGAACATCCCAGATGGAGAAGCTTCAGAAACAGATAATAAAGTTCTGTCCACCTGCATTTCTCTTTTTGAGAATAACGATCCTCCTATCTGTATAAACAGTTGTTATATCCCTGTCCCACAAGTCTACACACAGCAAATGCTTCTGAAACAAAAAAGAGACTTTTTTACATCATGCCATGTGTTAGCAGGGTTCACTGAAGCCACAACAGCCTGAGGCTGGGGCACGTTCAACAGTAACAGACTGAGGTTCCTCATCAAGGCAGGAAAGATGTTGTTTGAGGTGTTTTTAATGCTAGATGAGAAAGGCACAGATGAATGCTTAAAGCGTTAAATATCAGAATTGACAAGTGAGAAACAGAAAGTTCTTCTAGCAAGCAGCCCTGTTGATGACTTAGTTCAACAAAGGCACACGTACTGCAATATATCTGGGTTTTCCTGGACATACTTTACCAGAAGAGGATTTCTTCCCTCTCTCTCTGTGCAATACTGTTAAACAAAGCACTGCTGCACTGGCACCAGAGCTGCCCCACCCCTGAGAGCATGTGAGGGACCCAAACCCCCCAAAAAGGTGGGTGCTGAGCTCCAAGGAAGCTGAGCTACGTTTCCATCCCATTTGGCACTGAGGGTTTCCTGTCCAGTTGGGCTGAGCTGAGGTGACTCCCATCCATCAAAGGTGGCCAGTGGCAAACTAATATGGCAACACTGCTCTGAAAAGCTGCTGCTGTCACAAGGATTCATCTCTGTGACACAGTAACATGCACTGTGCTGTTCCCATCAGTGCAAGCTCACCCCTGGCTTTCCCCCCAGGGCCATGGTGGTGCTGGTGCTCTCCCCAGGGCGGTCTGCACGTACCGATGAGCTCCTTGTTCCGCACGTCCAACGCCATGTTCCTCAGGGCAGTTGCCACAGAGGACACCACTCTGTCATTGTCCATCCTCAGCAGCTCCACGAGGATGGGCAGCCCCTTCTCCTTCCTGACGGCGGCGCGGATGTAGGCTGCGAACTGACAGAGAGCCCCGTCACCCCAGAGCCCCCAGAGCCCCAGACCACCCCTGGCTGCACCGCCGTTCTCGGGCAGGGCTGGGGACACGGCCCACAAAAGATGACATGTTCAGTGTGTGCTTTTTCTGGGATTATAAAGAGCTGTCTCTCTGCCATTTTTCACTCATTCCTCTTACAAAACACTGCTTAAAAAAAAGATAAAATACCTGAATAGATGACAAACACTGAAAAGGGAACAGAGAGGTCTGGGTTTTGTTTGTTAGGTTTTGGGGGTTTTTTAAGACCAGTTTTATATTGGTCAAACTTAAAAAGGCTTAGCTGGCTTGCTGCAAGCAAAGGAAGCAGCTTATGTTTGCTGGGTTTTTTACTGTCTCCATGACAAAAACATGACATCAATAAAGTGTTCTCATGTGCTGCTTTTGTAGCATATTGTATGCAATGGTCAGAATGTATGGAAATAAATAATGAAATAGGGAAAAAAGCAAATTTTTTTGTGCTGGTCTTATTTCAACAGCACCTTCCCACCAGAACTCAGAGCTAGAAGACACCAGAAGATTATTTTGACCCACTATGTGCTGGAAGGAAGCCTCTTCTGTTTATTTAAAACAAATGGTACCAATTTCAAGGCCAGTTTCCATATGGCTCTTCCTGCTCCCTCCCCTTTCCACAGCTTTTCACTGTGGAAACATGACTGCAGCACATGAGCACTAATGCACAGACCAGAGGGGAACGCTCAGGTGCACGTGAGAAAATTGCATATTCCCCCCAAACACACTCCAAGATCCTATTAGAAAAAGCAACCAGAGTACAAGGAGAGGAAGAGGAGGAAGAATTCCCATACCTTCCAGTTGCCTGCAGAGAGGTTCTGGAGAGATCCTGCAGAGCCCTCCAGAGTGGCTGGGTTGGAGCTCTCTGCCAGAAGTGTCAGGTACGGCTTCACCACCGATGGGTGCCAGAGCATCTCCACCCCTTTAGGAGACTTGGAAAATCCTGGGATAGGGCCAACTCCATCCCACTGAGAAAGGAACACAGGTTTGTAACCACACAAAACCTCCATTTTTATTCAGCATAGTATCATTTTCATCAAGATACGTCCTCCCCCCCGTGAGCCAAACCCCATCTGAGGCAGGACAAGGAAAACACAAACCTGATCCTCCTGGGAAGTTTTTTTTTTCTTCTTTTTTTTTTTCCCCCAGCAGCTTGGCTCCGAGTCTTTGCTGGGTGACTCCTTTCCCAGCAAGTCATCCAGCTCATTGATTCCCAGCAGCCGTGCCTGGGGCACCTCCAGCTCCAGGCGGTAGGAAAGGTTCCTCAGGGTGCACACACAGTTCTCCACTGTCTGAACCAAATCAGAGAGATGCCTTGTCACCAGTTCTTTCTCACACAGAGACAAACCAAACCAAACCAGTCCAGCAGAGGTGAAAAGGTGCTGGGAGCACAAGCTCTAAATTCTAATGCTGGGCTCTGGGCAGTGCTTGGGCTGTTTCTCTGGGAAAACTGCAATCTCTCTTAAATCTGACAATACTTATAACAGTGGTCTCTGCTATAGTGGCTTATTCTTTAGTATTCCGAAAATGAAAAGCACAAGAGCTTATTATTATTTTATTGAGGCACGACTTCTGCAGCACAGCTGCAAATGAGAAGTGATGCTGTGCTGTGCAGCTGAGGTTGGCTGTGCCTCAGCAACCAGGGCAGGGGAGTGATGCCAGTTGAGCTACGGACACCACAGTGCTCAGCTGAGCCACACAAAGCCCAGAGATCCCAGCAGACAGTTCAGCACCATCACACCTGTAGGTGAGCCGTGCACACACCTTGCTGTCGTAGTCCGAGGTGTTCACACAGGTGTGGATCACGTAGAGCAGCGAATCCACCAGCCCCTCGCAGGACCTCATCTGCTTCCGCGCCTCCTCCCCGGCGGAGCTCAGGTTCCTGAGGGTTGGAATAACCAAGGAACATGGTGTAGGCAAGGACAGACAACCATTTATTAGACAGTTTGCAGAAGGTGTTGATGTAGCTGATTGGTAATTCATCGGTCAGTAACTCTTAGTGACTAACTTGGTCATTTTCGTATTTTTTAACAGAAAAAAAGAAGAACAATTGGAAAAGCTGCCTAAATTATGGAATTTTGCAATTTATAGAATAAAACAACTCTTCTGTTTTTAAAACTACAGTATGAAAAGGACCTGGACAACATGACTAGTCTTTAAAAGGGAGTCTTCTAGAAGAGCAAATACCTCAGGCATCCTGTTGTATTGCGCAGAACCAGGGAAGTCTGGAATTTAATTTTATGATCATCGTCAAAGGAGGAGCTGTTCCATCCCGAGTGGGGCACTATCACAGTGTTTGTCAGCGTGGACAGAGCGTCTCTAATGATTGTCATCTTCACAGCATCACACGAAGACAAGTTCCAGAGAACCCCTTAGAAGAGATTTCCATTGCAGTAAAGTCAGCAGGCACTTGGCAAACAAACATGAAGCAACATTCAAACTTAAAAGACATCACTTTAAATATGTGGTGTGATTCTAGAGCAGGCAGAACTTGGAAAGCCATAATCCAAAAAGGAGGAAAGCAACATGGAACAGCAGAGGAGGGTATTAGGGTTTTTCCAATGATAAGAATGGCCTGCCCTGACATTCCTGCTCCCTCGCACTGTACGCCAGGAAATCAGGTACTGAAGAGCAGAGTGGATGTAAGAAATTTTCTTCCTGGAAACAACAGCAACAAGTCCAGAGCATGTTCCATTGACCCACCAGCCATATGGAACTGCCATCCATCTTTTATCCTTGGGCACATGGTTCCCTGCCCTGCACAATCTCTGTATGTTACATCCAGATACATAAGTCACCAGCAGAACTGTATATGCAAACAATATGCTAAACACAGCATTGAATCCTCTTTTTCATCATAAAACACAGCATAAAGTTCATCCAAAGTCTCACCAGATACTGATCTTACTCAAAATACTTCCCTCACACACAGTATTTTCCTGACTGTGCAGTTGCATGACCATGCACACTTGGCAAACCTGGCCAGCAGCAGCTCCTCAACAGCCCCTCAACAGCTGCCCAAACCACTTGGGTTCCCCTTTGACTAGATCTTGAACATCCATTTCTTCAGAAATAAATTAGGAGGGGACCAGACAGCAAATGCTACAGGAGTTCACAAAAATGAAAGTTTATAAGACAGCAAAAGTTTTTAATACAGCCACACAAAAATAAGAAAGACAAATCTTTGCATGAGACACCTCGTTGTCTTCTCTTGAGGGGGGCTAAGAGAAGCCCCTCTAATTAAGGGGCTCCATGGGAGAATACAGACATGAGGAGATTTACTGATTGATTTTGTCTTGATTTCTGGTTACAGGCAGCTGAAGTTCCTCCTGTGTCCCACAGGGGTTCCTAGAGCTCCTGCTCTCGGGGTTCAGCTCACACACAAGGGTAGTGCAGCCCTGCTACAGAGCTGGCTAAAGAGTGGATGTAAAAGGCACTTCCACAGAAATGGCACCTGCAAAATTAGTCCTGTAAGACAATTTTCTGGATATGATTAAACTATGTACAAAACTACTCCCTAAAGAAAAACGACCTACCAACAATGAATGCTGCACATTTTAAAGTGCTCGGGGATTCTTCATACTTTTAATACCACCACAGACCCATTTTAGAGCCATGTTAAAAGTATTATTTATGATTCTTAGCTGCAGCTCCTGTACAGCAAGACTTCAGTAACAAAAGAGAATTGATTATCAACTGGGAAATTAAAATGTAATTTAAAGAAAAGTACCCTCTGAAGTTGTGGTGCTGGGTTTTATCACAAAAATTCCTCCAAGAAGCCCATTACACTTGTGCAAATATTATCTTCTCCATGGGGATTAGCCTGGGAGCAAATCATGGGAGTCCCACTGAGTACCCAAGGCCAAACCTGCCCAGAGGCTGGACTCACACAGAGGCAGATCAGTTGAGTGATTAATGATTTATTTACTTGAGTTCAGTATGTGAAGGCAAAAGCTCCCCCAGGACCCTCTGTCTCTTAATTTGGGAGAAGCCTTCAGCTGCTCACCCTGAAGCAGAGCTGTGTGTTACACAGCCCTTCAGCCTTCACCTTAAAATGAGGACACAACCCGATTATTTCTAGGTTCTTATTTTAAGATAATTGGGACCAAATTTAGTGCTTATTACAAATAAACCTGGAAGGTAAAGGCAGTTATAATCTGGGAGGTTTCCATTCAAAGACAAGGAAAGTGGTATTAGGAGCTGGTGGAATGCTGTATTAAGGTAACAGATTACAGGGTAATTTGGGATGCCTCTTTGTTCCTCATGATTGTGGAGGTACACTTAAAAACAAGTATTTAGCTGTTATGGAATCATCTGCCCAAGTCCAAAGAGACAGCCTGAGACCGTAGGTAGAGGGGAAGTTTCCCAGAAGCTATTTTTCAACAGCCATTAACTGTGACTTCCATCACTGTGTAAGAGTGAACAACCCTCACACAAACAGCTCTGGACCAAGGACTGCTGAGGCCATTTACCCATCTCAGCAGATCCCTGCTGGCCCCAGCACCTCTGCATGTGGAAGGAGAGGAGTTTCTGCTCCCTGCTTAGGTGATACTCGAGTGTGTGTCAATCCAAGTGCCGGCTCCAGCTGCCCCGTGTCTGCCTGACAGCCACGTCAGGAAAATCACACACACTGTGAGTGCTTGGCACTGCCTGGGGGAGGGAGGAGCCTCAGAGGAAGGACATGGTCCAGGAGGGATCCAGCTCACCTGTTACCAGCTCCTTGACCTCGGCATCGACCGACTTCCGCAGCAGCCGCAGGAGGGCCGGGATCCCTCCCACGTTCTTCATGGCTATTTTGTTCTCGTCAGTAGACTTCCCATAAACCAGGTTCCTCAGTGCACCACAGGCATTCTTCTGAACCTCCAGCACTCTGTGATCCAGGAGATCTACCAGGTGCTTGATTCCTCCCAGCCTACAGACCTGGAAAGTAGAATGTCGGGACCATCAGCACCCACTGATCTCACCCATCTCACTCCACAGATGTAAAAGCCTTTTGTTTTTATGGGAACTGTACATCCCATTCCACTTCCAGAGGAAACAGCTGCTAAACCTTCCTGACTTGACTGTTACATGGGACTGAAATTCCTGGGAAGCCCCCCACCATTGCAAAGACTGAGGGGCATTTTCAGTCACTTGCTGTGTTCAGAGAGTTGTTACTGCTTTAATTGTTTCCCAGCAATGCACTTTTTAAAGTAATTTCCTATATCTCAGAAAATTTTTTTAGGGAATATTAGAATAAGTGCTGATTATCACAGTGATTGTCACCAGAACATCAAAACCACCACTACCTCTTCATCTGCCTCCCAGCAATAGTGAATTATGTTGGGCTACCTTCTTATAAAAGTTGCACCAGCATTTTATTAACATAAACAACATTTATACTGAAAAGAACAGATAACACACACACACAGGATATGAATGAAAAAGGAAATTCCTTCAGACCAACAGCTCACAGCTGCTCTGCAAAAACAGCAGCTCTTCAAGTGCAAAGTTTCTAGAAATTTCAACAATACTCTTAATATTCACCCAGATGTATCCCTCCCCCACATCATAGTTACATAAACACTGTCCTCTACATATTTCTAGGATTAGACTCCTTTTCTTTGCCTGACAGATCACTCATTCCCTATGATGCCTTAAAACACTGATCAAAAACAGTGAAAGCCTTCTAGAGCTCCTGGTTGTTCTAGTCTCCAGTCATCACCTGATTACACAAAGCCAGGCTCTGGCAAACAAACTTTACAGTTCTGCTGGATTACACGACTTTGAGGTAAAAGATTTCCATAGAATTCCCACGCAGCTCTTATGATAGGAAAAATTTGTGTTTGTGTATGTGTGTAACTACACACCTGCAGGTACTGCAATATTAGCATGCATGTGGCACACCCAGAAACACGAGGTCACAAACAACATGTTGAGCTGAAACTCTCGAGCAGAGGTGAGGCCTGGTGTGCTTGCCCCGTGCCAGGGGCACAGGCAGCACAT
>NW_020884919.1:180285-211030 GCF_003945725.1 Corapipo altera
AGCACAGGTGCTGCAGGAGCACAGCACATACCTCTGTTTTGACCCTGTTGTCCCCGAAGCACAGGTGCTGCAGGTAGGCAGCCGCGTTGGCCTGCACCGACGGGAACTGGTGCTGCAGCATGTGGATCACCTCGGGCAGCTCCGGGTCCCGCCACGCAAACTCCCTGCATGGAGAGCACAGTGCAGAGAAGGCATTACCCCCAAACACAGCGTGTTTACTAAGTGCAAGAACATCTTGTCAACAATTCCAGTTTTGTTCTGGAGAACCAGGGCAAGGAGGAAAACCAGGCACATTGGGATAACGAGTCACCTTTTAGCCACTTGCTGTGATAACATCACCTTTTAGTCTTCTAACTGGACAAGGACACTATATCCATGGAGCTTCCCTTGGCTTGTGGACCACACAAATACAAATATAACTAAAGTTACACCAACTCAAATGCTTCAACCTACATAAATATCCCAAAAATTAATTATATAATGCAACTGATACCCCCTCAACAGTGCTGCTCAGGGCCATCTCTTCCACAACATTTTTCTGTTGGTGCTCAGTGTTCTTCCTAAGCTGAAGCCAATTAAAACCTGCACACCCTGAAGTGTCATCGGCAGGATCAGGTGCAAGAAGTTTGTTTGATCTGAGTTATTCAGGGACTGTAAATTTAAAATTATTAAAATAAAATACCCTTCCTCAAACCACCATAATTTTGTGCAGACCAATCCTAGAAAAGTCATGAAACACACCCATGTCCAATTCACAAATATAGAAATATAGTCATTAATAGTTGCTGGGCAATCTGCCTTCTGTAAAGGAGGACTGGGGGGGGATGAAGTAGTATCTCAAGTTTTCCCATGCTCAAAAATCCAAGTAAATTAAAAAAAAAAAGAGCCAAATATGTTCCAAGAACAGTACCTGGGGAGTTGTTCCAAGGCTAATGTTGGCCTGGCCAGTGAAGTCTTCCCAGGACTCACCCAAAGAGGAAGCTCAGTTCTGTGCCCACTTTGAACTGCTCAACAACTCCAAGGTTTATTTCTCCATACTAATGATAGGAAAATCTTAGGGAAAACTGCCTTTCTAGTAAAACTAGTAGCTTTCCCTCTCATTCCAGAGTGGTGCTTCCCAACAGCCCACTCTGGGGCTGTGTAACCCGCTCCTCTGGCCCCTGGCACAGCACCATGTGCACATAGGAAACTGGAACAGATTAAGTGGAAGCTATTCCACTGGGAGATTACAAGCTAAGAAGGTGTATTAGCAGTGACAACTGAGTCAGAATTTCTTTAAAGTTCCTTGCTATGAATGTGAAGCACCCTGTTATAAGTAACTCTTCCTGCCATGTGCCAGAGCAGTCAGCCAGCAAGTTTTTACTTAGAGCTAGGATTATCTTATTAACATCATTTGGATGAATGTACCACTCAGTTGAATGAAATTAATCCAGTCTCTCAATATCTATTAAAATAATTAAATATATGAATTTCCACCAATAAATAGAATAACAAAATCCATTAAAGCAGTGCTTTTATTGTCAAGATGGCAGGACAGGCCTGGGCTGGAGGAAGTGCCCAGTGCTACAACACGCTGTAGGCAGGACCAGGGATTCAGTGTGAGGCTCCCTCTCACCATCTCTGCTCCAGGTTTCCCTGGTGCCCAGCATGCCCCTAGGACAGCCCCCAAGGCATAGCTGAGCCCAGCTCCTGCAGGAGCAGCTGCCCTACTTCCTGCTCCCTCTGAGCCAGCAGGATGTGCAATGTGCTTCCACAGCCAAGGATTGCCTGGAAGCTGCCTCAGTGACCAGCAATCTGAGGAGGGACCAGAATTCCTACCAATCCCAAACCCACGGTGAACATACACAGTGCCATAAATCCCTCCAAGCTGTGCATGGCCTGGGCTTTGACACCCCCAGGTTCAAATGCAAGGTTTCAGTGCACAGTGTCTATAGTAAATGGCAATGACAACATTACCCTTGTCAGTGGCCCACACTGTGCACAGACATTTCCAACAGCAAAGCAGTAATCATTTAAAAAATACATGTGTTCACTTTCAAAATGCCACATTTATAAATGATTTCTAAACTTACTTTGTTTTGAAATTTAAGCAGGTTGCTCATGAAAAATTCATTCAAATACATTAGGTCTGTACTTTTGAATTTTCAGGCCCCAATTCTCACTCATACAATGAGAAAGCTCACCACAGTATTACAGGTTACTCTGTAGACTTACTAAAAAATATGTGGAATAATCCAGTCAAATACCATTAAAGTTGTTACTGTTTCCTGTAATAACTTCTCCATGAAAATAAGCATGGAAGAAAAATGTAATAACAAAATGCGTAACAGCTGCTCTTTCTGACTGCCAGGGGCAGCCCGTGTTTGTTATTTTGGCTATAAAGGCACAGATGTGAGTCGCTAATGAGTCGTGATGGACTAAGCCATGGAAAACTGCAGCCAGGGGTGCCACGGGTGCGGCGAGACTTGCCTGGGGTCCTTGTGGATGCTGTCGATGGAGGGGGAGCGCGTGGTGCCGCCGTCGGGCGCGGGCAGGGCGCGGCCGTAGCCGGGCTCGGGCAGCCGGAACGGCACCGCCCGCAGCGGCTCCGCGAACGCCGCGGGCAGCCCGTAGTTGTTTCTTTGGTATGTGAGGGTGCTACGCTGGCTGGAGGAGCGCTGCAGGTTGCCCACGCCTAGGACAGAACAGTGTCAAAACCAACCAGGTAACAAAGCTCTGCTGAACAGAAGGGGCCACACCTAGTTACCAGTGCAAGCAATACAACATCGGCCTTGAAAACGTGCACAGTTCCACATGGGAAGCTGCCGTCAGATTTCAGGGAGCAATTCCTCAGCGTCCCAGGGAAGGTGGAGAGGTTAGTTACAGAATGAGAAGTTTGGTGGGATCAGGCTTGCGCCTCAGCTTGCCTCAACAAGTATTTAAAGTGCCAACAAGCAGAAATCAGGGTGAAAAGCGTTTTCAAAGTTTATAACATCAATTCACCAACTACACCAAAAAGGAAAAGTAAGTAAACAAAAATTTACATTGTTTATTGTTTATACTATATAATAGTATAATAAATACTTTGCTTTTCCCAACTACACAAACATTTTCCCTAACAAAAGGTAACAAGAGGATGAAGACAAGGCCGGGCAGTTCAGGAACAGGAACATGTATCTCCCTGACTGAACAGAGCTGTTGTTGTGGCTTTTGTTCTTCCAAGGTAAGTGGTATTAAGTAGACAAGGAAAAACAGAATTCCAATTTCTAATTATATTTCCTCATTGGCACATTCTGACAAACTCCATTTACTGTAGGTTGTAGAAAGCAGAAGAACTGCAAAAACTGGTGCCTCATTCAGCACTTCATTCTCTTGGTATTAGCAAGCATTAAAAAGCCATTTTCAAGTGTGTGAAAACATGACATGAATTGGCCAGTTCTCTATAATTTTTTCTGGAGTTACTTAACTAGCTCACTCTAATATTTTGAGAGTTTTTTGAAATCACTATACAAATTATTAATCAACCTTAAAGAACAAACTGCACTGCAACATACATTAGATTTCTCCCTGCAGAAAATAAATCCTAGTACTAATCTAATGCCTGTGCTCTTCAAAATACATGAGTAGCAATTCTGTGAGGTACTAGAGGAATATCTCAGCTTCCACAGACAATCCTCAGCTGCAGCATTTACCATTACCCTTTGCTGAGAAGTTGGGTAGAAAGGTATTTTTACTGTGAAAGATGCGGGAGGTAATTTTAGTGGCAAGCTCTCGTTTCACTGTATTGATGAATAAAAAACCGATGCACCAACTCAATTCATAAGAGAGCGATGCACAGGGAATGCAAGAGGAAGCAATAAATCCTGTGTGTCATGAAATATGCTTATCTCAGATGTACCTGAGCGTGCGATATCAAACAGAACACACTCTGACCCCGGGCTGGCACTGACAGATCGCCCCAGGCATTCCCCGCAAACATCGCCAAAGCCTTTTAATTCCCGCTGGTTATTTTAAGTCCTTCAAACCTGGCTTTATCTCCATTAATTGATCCCCTCTAGTTCTTCCTTTGCACTGGCATTACCTATCTGAGCCCTGCTCTCCTCTATCCCCGTGTGAGCCCGTGGCCGTCACCCACCGGAGCCGGTGCGGAACAGGGCGGCCTGGGAGCCGTGGTGCAGCTCGACGGTGCCGTGGTTGGGGCTGCGGAACACGGGGCTGTAGAACGTCCTGCCCTCGTAGATGGGGGTGATGTGCATGTCCGGGGACACCGCCGGGCGCAGCTCCTGCCCCAGCTGGCTGTGCTGGCTCGCGTACGAGCTCCTCAGGCCTGCAACCAAGCACAGGGAAACGTCGGCATGGCCCCTCTCCAACACAAAAGAATCCGGCTGGCAGGACTGAATCTTTCTTCCTTCACCAAGAAAAGGTGTTGGTTATATCTACAGTCACAAAGATTTATTCATTACTTTTTTTGCCATTATTAAATGACCCATACTGAAAGACTCACTGACAAAGCAGCATTTCTTTGACAAAAAGACACTGACAACTTGAAGTTTTCCAACTCATTTTTTTTGGTAGCATTTACAGTTGAAAGTCTAAACCATTTTACATGATTTGGAATAAAAGCTGAGCCAGCACGTGCAGTGTGCAGGTTCGGCAATGCCAGGGTAAGTGTGGACCTGACAGAAATCCCATTGTGACAGAGGGCACAGGGCACAGCCTCGAGGGGGTTGTAATCCTGAAACTGAAACAGTCCACAGCAGTAAGAGCAAACATCTGCTCAGTAGTGGCAGCAGAGATGTAAGCACATGGAGAAGAGTCTTTATAAAGGTTTAAATAGCCTGTGATGTGAGTATATACACATAGCTATGCTGCAGCTGGGTTAGATCTTTGTTTTCACCTTGCTATATATTAGTATTTCATGCAATGTATACATATAAACGCATACAGCTTTGTCCATGTTGGCATTACCCCTGCAGGCACTAAAGCTCTGGCAGCTATCAAAGTAACAGAACATGCAAAGTGAACTTTGCAAGGGTGACAAAATGACGGAGATTACAGAACAACTTCAAAAGTACAATGGAGCAGTGATGGACAACCAAATGTATCCTGCATCTGAGTATTTCCCCCTCAAATCACACACCTGCTCTGCCACAGTGTCTGCAAGGGAGCCTTTGGGCCATCACTAAGAAAACACATCTACAGGTGATGAGAACAGGCAAAGGGGACAGCTGGGCCCACAGCTCCAGGTGACAGTGCCATCTCCTGGGAAGACACTCACCTCTAACCATTCTCCCAGAACATGCACCCCATGGAAATGGAGACTGCAAGCACAGAAGGAAGAGAGGAGCTGATCACATATCCATCCTCTCCTCCTGCTTACACAGCAGGGAAGAGCTCTGGGTTATACTGAAGGCTGCCACAGCACTAACCTTTCCCACTTCCAAACTTCCTCTCAGAAAACTGATCATCTACAAATCTGAGTTTCAGATTTTGGGTGTTATATTGAACTGCTCCCTCTAAAGGAACATAAAAACTAATTTATACTAGACAATGTAGGAGTTTTTTAATAATACTAAGGGATTCTTACTCAGTTTGTAACACAAAGCACAGGGAAGTTAGGGTATTTCAAGTTTTCTGCAAAGATTACAGTTCAGATGGCTATAAAAGGTGCTTTCTCAGCTTGATTACCATGTTGCTAATTACTTCATTCTGAAAACATCACATTTAAAGTGTCTGTTTCTGAATTACTGATTCATTATCCCAATAACTATTTTTCTAAAGATCTATCAGTTCACCTGTTTAGACAAGGTGATATTCCCAAGCAGTGGTATTTGTAAAGTACCTTGTTAATATTTTGAAAGTGCAAGATTGCTGTTACACCAGAAATGATGCAGTCCTAGCCTGCACACATTTACACCACTGAACAGCCTTTCCCATCAAACTCATTCCCACCCTCTTATCAAACTGGCAGCTTATTATGCCTTGCAAACAGAGGTGAGGGACAAGATACACCTTTTGCTGAGGAATGAGAGCATTTTGGAGTTTCCTGCAGTGTGACAGTTTAAAAGAAAAAACAGACATTGCCATTTGTTCAAAAGGGCACGTGATTGGAAAATCACCTTGTCTGTGCTCATTCAGATGAGGGTCAGAACCAAACCAGTATCACACACACACATTAAAATGTAGAGTAATTGCATCTTTATAAGAATTGCCTCTCAGATTAATAGATTCTACCTTTTAGGGCTTTATTTTAAGCTAGTATTAAAATGGTTACCCTATATTTAACTTGAAGTATGAGATAGTCAAGAAATATCAGTGGAAAATAAGACTAATATTCAGCAGTACTAAGTTACATATTTTAAGAAAGAACTAGACAGGCTAGTATCTCTTACTTTATGTACAGCCTGCACACACATTTAAATGTGCTTTATCTTTGAAAATGCTGACATGCCTCTGGAAGACTGACAATTTCACTCAGCAACTTAAATAATTGGATTTAATTCAATGCCTGGCCAGCAATTAGTAATCACAGAGAAAGCCAGTATTCAGGGGGAACTTGTGATTGATCCAGTGTTTGAGAGCAGTATTTACAACTGGTTTGACACATCCACCGCAGTTATGTCCCAGTGCTACAACGTTTCACCCACGACACCCGGGTTTGTACCGCTGTGATTTGTGCTGAGTTTCACCTGTTACTCACCTGTGAGGCTGTCGGGCCGCGGGGGGACCATCCTCTCATAGATTTCATACTGCTGTCCGTACTGCTCAACGTCATGGATTGTCCTCTGCAGCGTCGTTCCCAAGTGCTGCGGAACCGCCGTCATGCCGGAGCGCTTCGGGGAGGAGGATCCCAGCTGAGTTTGGGACGGAGAACCCACTCTGGTTTGCACGTCGGCGAGGGCCAGAGGAGAGCCCACTCTGCCCACGGTCTGGTACTGGGAGGCGCCGCCGTTGGGGTTTGCCTGGCGGGCCGTGAGCGAGCCGACGCGCCGCACGGCCGAGGGGGACGCGGGCCTGTGCGCGGAGTACGGGGACGCCGCCCGCTGCACGGGCAGGGTGGTGGAGGAGTACCCGTGGGAAGCCAGGGATCTCTGCTCGGCCACGCCGGGAGAACCGTACCCGCTCCCCAGGGACGTCCGCAGCGACCCCCGCGACGGGGACACGCCGGTGCTGACCACGTAGGAGGGAGACTGTGCCCTGGATGGGACCGAGCTGACCCGCCTCATGACTCGGTTGGGAGCAGTATTTACTGAAGGCTGTTTGAAAACAAGAACATTTATGAGTTTCATAAAATCCCATCGTGTTCTCCTGTAAAACAGACAAGTCAGCAAGAAATGCACACAATTTAGTGGTATATACAGACAGTGGGAGAGTAGCTTAACCTTAAACAACATCCCTTCAAGGTTTCCTCTAACTTTTTTTCTAACCGGTGTTTCACAGTATATAAAATGGCAATTTAACATTGAAAACCTATCTGTTCTTCATTCTCATTTGGCTTCTTATGTTACTGTGCACCTACGCTTTCCTTCCTCGCAACTCGACCACTTTGGAAATCCATGAGCAGTAATGTGGAGTTCTGATATAAGCTCATGAAGTTCTGACAAATAGTCTTACTATCATTCCGTTTACTGAAAAAGGAGGGAAAAAGCCAGAAACATCAGAAGGTACAGGAACGCAAACACCACCTTCCTTTAAGGACTAAGTGTACGTACAGATAAATTCCAGGAGGTTTTCCTCACTCTCACAATGAATTCTGGGTGACTGGTACCTTCCTGATACCCTGTCAGCAGTGTACTCTGCAGTCAGGAGTCCTCATTTCAGCTCCCGTGAATGACCCAAACCACACGTGTGCTGATCCCAGCAAACAAGCCTGTCTGCCACAAGCCATTTTGGCTTTTTAACCCGTGAAAGCGTTAAACAAAACTGTCATTTCACATCATTAACTCCAGCCCACACGAAAGGAGGCCCAGCTGTGAGCTGCTGTCTCTGAACCCCACTGGAGCCCGTGCACAGCCAGAGGAGCAGTGACTGGTCAGGGTACCTGGACTGACGTCTGCCCTTCAGCGCGGGAGCTCCTCACCACATGGTTGTTGGTGGGTCCAACGAGGGAATGCTGCTGTCTGAGCTCTGACTTGCTCAAGTTTTGGCTGTTATGGAAACTGCTTATTTCCTGGTAACCACTGTCAGAATAAGAATTCATTTGTGTTGAACTCCTTGAGTTACCTACAGACCCTGTAGATATGAAGCCAGCATAAGAATAAAAGCATCGATAACTTCACAAAGTCCTACATAAATTCGTTATTTGTTGCATTCATAACTATTACATTTTTATACCATCACTACAGAAATGTATTCCAATATTTAAAATGCACACAACAGACCCTCACTTTCATGGAGAGATGTCTGCTCTGGTGAGTAGAGGGTGCCTTGCTCTGCTTCTGTTCTAATGTCATAAGCATTGGTGTGGACACCCTCTGACACCTGGGGTTTGCTTACACCGGTGGGTGGAGGATCTGAAAGAACAAATTAATTAGATAAATCCAGCGTTTCATATGCAAGTTTCCTGCAAACTCAATCACCATAATTTTCTCACAGATACTAACAAAGGACTTACTCCCAACAGAAACAGTTTACTGGCAGACAGGTGTCATCTCCCAGACTCAATAAAAAGAATGTTAATATGAATATCTGAGAATTTGGTTTCCTTGAAGTTTTGATGTAGTTCTAGAGTTCTAATTTTTCAAATGTATTTTCCAACCTATTTTAATGATAAATGAATTGATTACCTAGTATGTCTACTCTGTTGAGTAGAAACACTGTGCTGCAGTGCCCAGAGGACAGCTACCCTTGTCTTAAGGGCCTGTAATCAACACCTCCAGGTGCAAAAGGCTGAGTTCAATTTTTATCCCTGTTTGTGTACTATCAACAGCAGTTGTTGCTAATTTTGTATACTTTTTACTTCATATACTACTATCTAAATATTTGCTTCTCAGCAAGTTGAGCTAACTTCAGTTCTAAGAATGTCAGCTGAACTGTACAAAGGACAGTGCCATAAGGAAAAACAAAGGAGACACAGCAATGCTCTTACGAAGAAAGGAAGAAGTTAAACAGAGTCTAGGGAAAAAAAGGGACAAAGATGGTGACACTGAATCACCATTATTTTGACAGAAATATTAAGCATTCAATTGCCATCGTGTTACACAGGCAGCAGAATCACAGAATCATTGGAGCTGGAAAAGCCCTCTGAGCCCATCGAGTCCAACCCCTGCCCAGCACTGCCAAGGCCACCCCTAACCCATGTCCCCAGGGTCTGCATCCACACAGGTTAAATCCCTCCAGGGACGGGGACTCCAGCACTGCCCTGGGCAGCTGTGCCAGGGCTGGACAGCCCTTTCCAGGAGGGAATTTTCCCAATATCCCATCTGAACCTCCCTGAGGAAGCGGAATAGGCAATGGAGATTATGTTTAAAGGTAACACCAGAAATGTAAAATTCTTGCTGCAGAAACTCCTGAACGAGCCCAGAGTGAACCCAAAGGAAACACGCTGAGGAGCACCAGCCCAGTGCCAAGGGCTGCTCGGTGCCAGGAGCTGTGGGCTCTGGGCAGCAATTCCTGCTGCACAGAAATCCTCTGAGTTTTACCAGTACCTGGACACAAAGTGCTGGTGTCTCACTATCTGCACAATGAGCTATAACGTACCATTCATTCTAAAAAGTTATTCAGTAATTGCTACTATGAGGAAGGTTTGAACACTATTTGAATTTAAAAAATATATTTAAAAAAATAATCAACCTTAGAAATTCTAGGCAGTCAGCACAGTTATTTATCAGTAGTATCATTCTTAGGTCAAAACCAGCTTATAAATTACTCGTACTACAATAACAGTATTATGACCAAATTTAATTAAGATTTAATAAGATGTGTTACTACACTCCCCTTAGTTCACTCATCAGTATGCCTAGAAACAATCCAGAGAACCAACTCTACAGAACTCTCTTCACAGCCTGTTACACCAGCTCAACACCAGAGGGTAACAGCCACCAGTGGGTATTTCGTGTTCTTCGGAACGAAACACTTGGGGGACTCAGACATTTACATTAGAATTACATCCAACTTCAATACTTTAATCTTCAATCTTTTTTGTTTCACTAATACAAGGCTCTGTTATTTCAGTTCCTGGATATCATATGATACTAAATCAATGTCAGACTGACAAATAATCAGTTTGGGGAGAGATATCCAGGAAGAATAAGGTCCAATTGTGCCACGCAGTGCAGATGTTCCTCAGACAGAGCTCTGAGCCCAACTCTGCTTCCATCACACATTGGCCACCAGGCAAATGCTTTCACAGGGCTAAAAAATAAAGATTGTTTAGACTGTCTAACAAAGCCAGAATGCACAATAAAATAAATTGTTGTCTTTCTATTTCTCTCCACTACCAGAAATCATGAGGAGTGCCCTGAATAAAATAATAGCCTTTTTATAAATGGCTGCTGATCTAATATTCTATTTATAAGCATCTGCAAAACAACATCATTTTACATTTCTGTGAAAATTCTGTATAATTTTACTGATGCAGAAAGCAATCACAGCTACAGTCACATCTTATCATCTGCTGATGCTTTTGACATAAACCACTATCTACAGTCAGAAAAAAGGTGACTTAAGGCAGTGTTTTCATCCATCTTTAACTCCAGTATTTTCAGATTGCAGTTGGTAAGGTAGCATCTAACAACACTTCTACAGAACAAAGCTCCACAGTGAATTGGGGAATAAAACCTACCATCATGCCAGAATCACAACATAAATGTTAACAGGAAATGAAATGTGGAGCAAGAAATTCTAAGCAAGAAATTGGGTTTTTTCCAACATGCAATTACTGCAGAGAAGGCTACTTTGGGTACAGAGATGTGAGAAATACACATCTAGGTTTGCATTAACACATACAGCATTGAAATAGAAATAGGATGTTTTGCCATATGTCAAGTGACTGCTTAGCAGGGATGTGCAGAGGAGATTTCTAAAGAAAAGACACACACAAATGCGAGGGGAGAATTAAAGGGTAAAATAAAACCATGAGCAGAAAGAAAGAAAGAAAGAAAGAAAGAATGAAACTAATAGAAAGTCAAGGAGAAAAACAACAGACAAAGAATAAGTTACAGGAAAATCAGAGGAGGAAACAAAGCAATGGAATGCAATTGGCTGAGATAAATCAGTAGAGCAACGCCAGAGAGCTGTCAGAAGGAATCTGTACCAGTTGTGAACTGTCACTGGGACACTGCAGAACCAGAGGAAACAACCTAATTAAAAAAACCCCAAAAAATAGAATCCACAAAAACAATGTTCACATTGAAAGAATAAGTAAAACCAATTTCTCAATTATTAGACAAAACAAATTTGACTTCTGTTTAAAGCCACTGTTGAAAGAATACCTGAAAATCACCACCAGGATTAGCAAGAGTTAAATGCCAGGACAAATAGGCTGTTGAAAATATTAGCTTTAAAGGAAAGGAAAAAAGCTAATGTGTGCCTCTCCTCAGCTGGGGCAACAGAAACCATGGAAATACAACTATGCAGAAGTTTAAAGCTTAGTTTCTAAATAAAACCAAACCCAGGAAGGGGATATTTATCTAAATTACCCCAATGATGGTGATTATGAACGTGCCAGGCTGAACAAGCACTGGCAGGCAGTGGCCCCGTGCAGCAGCTCCGAGCATGGACAGCACCCTGTGCAGAGGGACAAATGCTCTGCAGGGGTTGGCAGGGTTGGTGCAGCTCTCAGCAGGCTCCCTGCAGTGCCAGCTGGATTGCATGGGGCCACTTTGGGGAAGCATGACAAGAGGACACGGTCCAGTTGGAGGGACACCATCCGAGTGTGTCCCACAGGGCTCCTGCACCTGCCCCCGTCACTGCAGAGCCCATGTGCTCCCAGAGTGACTCTGCAAGGTCCCATGTCATCACTGTGGCACACAGCCTGACCAGAACCATGCTCTGATCTGCCAGGGGCAGCAGGGATTACTCCAACAGACACGAGAATGGCATTTTGAAGATACAGTCCTACCCACTCTCCCAATATACTCAGGAGCAGATGTAGCAGTACCACAAGAAAAGTGCTTCTTTTGGAAAGAAAGTTCATGCTATCCTGAGATACAAAAACAGAAAAAGCACTCCCAGAAAAACCTTCACTTATTAGAGACTTTCTCAGTTAAGTAAAAACACCTGTTTTCAAGCTTAAAACATGTAGTATTTTTTCACAATCCTTACCTGGAGGGAGAAAACTCACAAGTAATTTTTAGTTCATTGCAAAGGAGACCCAGTACACGACAAGCCTTGTGTTACAGGCAGAGCTCACACAGAAACACAAGGGCACAAAAAGCTGCAATAAAAGTACCTGCAACTATCTCTAAGCTCAAGCACCTTCTAAGGCAACAGAGGAACACACAAGTGTCTCACGTGTGACAAAGAACATGTTAATGTCACACTTTAGAAAAGATACGTGGAAAAGACATGTAGCACTGTGGCTAAACATTCAGTTCATGTCAAAATGAATGCCAAGCAATGAATGCCAAGAAAATAAAGCTTTTTGGGCTTAAGGCTTAAAGCAAATTGTACACATAAAGATAATACCTGAGGATCTCCAAGGAAATGACTTCTCAGTAGAGCTGCAGAAAGAAAAAAAATTATCACAAAAATGAACCATGTGGCTAGTTTGGATTTCATTTTTATTTTATTTTGTTTTTAACCAAAGCATAGGAAACTGCACAAAGAACCCCAGCAGATAAAGTTTCAATAGCCCAGGTAAATAACATTCTGCAGTGCTTTACACCTGACAACTGAAGCACCGGTTATTGTGTTTAATTTTGTGTTAGGCAGTGGGAATTATTCACCGTAACTTACTGGATATCACAGCACCAAGCAGCATGACCTGTGTGCCCCAGGACAGGTGAGAGTATGATTTATGACACTCAGTTCCTGTCCCAGGCTCCATCAGAACACAGCCCAGCCAGCGTGTGCCATCAGCCCCCAGCCCCGGGCACAGCCAGGGTGTGCTGCCAGCACGGAGCACACCCTCGGACAGGAGCACTCCCTGCCCAGGGCAGGGCCAGCCAAGGAAGGAGCTTTGGGAATCACCACTCCACGGCATTTGGCTGCTACATGGAAAGCAGCTTAAGAATTGGGGGTCTGTTTCTGTTCATTATTTTCACTGTTATTTCAGTTTCCAATTTTCCAGAGAATTCTGATCCTTCGTATGGGACAAGGCAAAGCACCTGACTCACAGCTACACCTCTGAGAGCGAGGAGGTGACAGACCTCACACTGTCCAGGTTAACACCTTCAGAAACAACTATTGCACAGACCAAGCAAGTTTGATATCAGCATAAACCTCAACTTCTCCTGCATTTTTCCAATAAGGATTTTATATCAAATGATCTTCCCCATTTTGTCCTTCCACCCAGCCATGTGCTTTCCTGTGCCCACAGTAGTACTGCTGCATAACCACCTTTGCAGACAAATGCAGAATTCATCCATGTGTTATTGGCATTAGATACTCTACATATTTTTATGGGAAAATGTATTTCCTCACTCTAATATAAACTACCAAACTTTGACTATTACATCATTTTTGCAATGATTTTAAGTTGCTATTTTCCAAAGTAAAGCTATTTAAAGGAAAAACAGGCAAGTCCATCAGATTATATTATGTCTAAATATCAGCATGAGACTGCAATTTTGGGTAAGACTATATCTTTCTAGATGATTTTTATTTCACTTCTTTCTACCATAGCCATCAATTACAAAAAACTTCAGCACAGCAGCACGAACAGCTGTTCATCCTTATTCTCTAAAATGAAACCAATCATTTAGGAGCCTTAGTCCCCGATGTGATCCCTTTGTGGCACTGGGACACGCCCTGATGCCAGAGCACCAAGTGGGAACGTGGACCCAGCTACATCCCAGATCAGGAGGAGCAAAAAGTGCAACTGCACATCATCCTGGGGGATTGACCAGCTCACCCTCACCACCAGCAGCTACCTTCCCCCAAACTCACCTGCTGTGCCCAAGGGAGCTCTGCCACTGCACTCGAGAGCACAGGCACGTGGATTAGTTTAAACTACCTTTAGTGGTACAGTTTAAATTGGGATTTAAACAAGCCCAGATTTTGCATGACCGAGCCTGCTAAGGCGTTTCAGGAAGAAGGTCACAGCCTCGAGCTAACAGGAGGGAATAAACGGAGCACATGGAGCTTTCTGAAGCTATTACAACTGTCCCTGCAGGAGATCAGGCTGAGTGAGCGTGGCACACAAGGCAGATGGCTCTGAGAAAGGCAGGAGCACCCACGGACACCTGAACTCTGCAGCAGAGGAGCTGTGCTACCATCACCTGGCTGCTCCACCGGTTCCAAGGCCACCAAACCTCAATTTCTGCACAGCCTTGGCCTAAAGTTCATCCAGTTTAAATAAAAAGCTAAAACTACTTCTCGTTTCTAGTACACTGCTATTGAATCTAACCAGTGCAGTAACTTGAGAATATTTCTCTAGTGTAATCTGGGGACTGTAGCTACACACTAATGGAAATTCTGTGCAACTTTACTGGCTTTTTTGCTTGCAAACTGAACATTGTGACTGCTTTAATGAAATCTTTACAAATATTTCTACGGTTACAAAATCATAAGGAAATTTGTACCCAAATTGGTATTAGATTAAAAAGAATTTGTATAAAATGAAATTAATTTTTGTTATTGAAAGCTGAGTTCTGAATGCCAGTTAATCTACACAAATTCATTACATTACAGTATATTCCTTACTCCTCACTGAGCAGACTTGCATACAACTGGTCATTAATCAGTTACTGTTGTCTTACTCATTGATACGCTGGATTGAAGAAACACAAAGCCCATTTGACAGTCTGTGACCCCTGGCCCTAGAATTTTCATGCTACCTGAACACAGAGTTTTACACTCTTTCACTTTTGCTCTGTTCCTCAGGCTTTCTGGAAACTCAGTTCCTTGCCCTGAGCCCCCATGGCTCCGTGGTGCTGTGAAGGGAACACTGGCTGAGCACACCCAAGGACTTCACTGTCACACACAGGACTGTAACCCCTGAGCTCAGCCCTGCCCAGCACACCTGGCTACTGGCACTTCCTTCACAGGTACAGGAGGCAGGAATGATAAAGGCTGCTCTGACCACAGGTCACATGCAGAAAGCTGCTTCATCAACACTTCAATTAGTTCAACATTTAACTTGGCTCTTAATAAAGGATTCTGAAACAAGTCCAGCATACATCACCTACTGACATCATCACCTGCTTTTGTCACCTTGCAGGTGAAATGTTTTGAAGTTACCAAGTCCTCCAGCTTTGAGCAGTAAGTCCAGTGCACTTCATTCCACTAAAAGCCAGCGTGGTCACACACTGCACTCCCCATGCTGAGCTGCTGTGCCCTCCCTTCCTGACAATAACATGTGAGATATCCACAGAGAGGCCACTTGTGTGGGGGACTGCACTTCGGAAAATGCTTAATTTTAGTCCACTATTATCCTTGAAAAAGAATTAGGTTAGTAGAGCAGACATGCAGAAATTATATTTTCTTTTCAGAACAGTTTGGTGCTATACAGTTTTCAGTTAGAGAAGACAGATAAATATTATGACAGAAACATGAATATTTGGTAACTGGAGATGGAGCATGCATATAAACTCTGCTGAAATCAATCTATGCCTTTTTTTTGACCCCTTACATTTTTTTCCTCATTCATATTTCCCAAATATCTGGATTGTTTTCTGCTTGTTTGTTTTGAGGTTTTGTTTTACTTGTGCTTTTGTAATTTGGTTGTTTTTTGGTGGTTTTGTCCCATTCTTAATTTCACACCTTTTCTTTGCCATATCACAGGTTTAGTACAAAGCTGTTTTAGACACAGAATTGAACCAGCTGCCAAGGCGGAACAAATAATAATCTGATAAATGGAAAAGGTTTTGTAGGAAGTAATTTATGGACAAAACCCACTAAGGAGATCTCCAGCACTATTTTACATTTTCACATGGCAGCTCTCAAACAAACTCTTTCCAGCTTTGGATTTCCAGGTTGGAGCAGGGGCCTCCATCCCTCTCAGTGGCATGGCTGTGCCACCCTGCAAAGGCAGAAGTGGTTGGTGGAGGTCAGGGCTGGGACCAGACCAGCACCTGTGCACGGGACAGGAAGGCTTCAGGAACTGACATCTAGGGAAATTCTGATTTCAGATTCCTGATTTTATTAAGCAGTGTCCTATTTTTCAAAAATCATGTAAACACAACTATGATTCCCCAGTTCCTAGCCTGGACAGTTCAATTCCCAGTGCATCTTTCACAGGTATTACATAACATGAAACAGTTTAAGCCTATTATATTTGCAAGTACTCCATAAGGTGAACAGTAATTCTTTTTAAACAGCACCACTTGAGAGAAAAGCAGTGATTTCCACTGCCTACCTTCACTGGTTGGCTATACCACTGTTGTCATCAAAAAAAGGCAACAGCTGAAAAAAATTTAGTATTATTTATTAAATATTTATAAAATGGTGAAAAGCTGTAAAAAGCTAAAAATATAATTCTGTTTAAAATGTATGTACTTCACACATATTTCTGTAGCATTTCAGCTCACTGCTTGGCTGCGCTTCCATCGTTGGAATACATCTGTGCTGTGAGGCACCGGCAGGAATGGGCTGTTCCCCGAGATCCGGGCTGTTCCCCGGGATCTGGGCTGTTCCCGGGGATCCGGGCTGTTCCCCGGGATCCGGGCTGTTCCCCGGGATCCGGGCTGTTCCCCGGGATCTGGGCTGTTCCCAGGGATCCGGGCTGTTCCCAGGGATCCGGGCTGTTCCCCGGGATCTGGGCTGTTCCCGGGGATCTGGGCTGTTCTACGGGATCTGGGCTGTTCCCTGGGATCTGGGCTGTTCCCCGGGATCTGGGCTGTTCCCGGGGATCCGGGCTGTTCCCCGGGATCTGGGCTGTTCCCCGGGATCTGGGCTGTTCCCAGGGATCCGGGCTGTTCCCCGGGATCTGGGCTGTTCCCAGGGATCTGGGCTGTTCCCTGGGATCTGGGCTGTTCCCTGGGATCTGGGCTGTTCCCCAGGATCTGGGCTGTTCCCAGGGATCCGGGCTGTCCCCAGGGATCCAGGCTGTTCTCGGGGATCCGGGCTGTTCCCTGGGATCTGGGCTGTTCCCGGGGATCCAGGCTGTTCCCGGGGATCCGGGCTGTTCCCTGGGATCTGGGTTGTTCCCAGGGATCCAGGCTGTTCCCAGGGATCTGGGCTGTTCCCAGGGATCCGGGTTCGCTCCCTGGAGCTGCCAGCCAGTGCTCAAGTGCCCATTAAGGCTGAATATATTGTCTTACTTGTCCTTTATCTTCCATTTTAAATATCTACATCAACTACACATTTACAACTATATGCAGTTTGAAGGCTCAAAGCTTTGTGTAACTGAATTCTTGGTATAGGGGCATGTCTCAAATCAAATGCCATTTACTCAACTCTATAAACTTGTAATACACATTACAAGCAATGGGCAACCAGGAGAATCAGTGCAATGAGATTTCATATTTTTGCTTTTTTTATTGATACCAGTGAGCAGACATTTTCACAAACATTTGAACTAAATGAGGCAATTTTCAGTCTTCAGCTTCTCTAACAGCTATCCTCTTGATTTCACCAATACACCTCATTCCTCTACCCATCCTGCCAGCCCCTGTACCAGGTACCACAGCCATCCCACGCTCCCCACACAAATTAACCCGCGCTGCCACCAGGAGCAGGCACCCTGGCAAGCACTGTGCTCCAGGGTTGAAATCAGAAAGCTGAATTCCGCAATACTGAAGTCTGGGATACTACAGCCGGACGTGGTCACTCATCCTGATGGATGTCACTTCCCACGGCAGGGACTGGTGCCTCCCTTAGCTAAGGGAAGGCCTGAGGGACTGGCAGTCAAGGGAAGGCCTGAGGGACTGGCACTCAGCCGTGCCAGGGGTCTGCACTGGAGCCCCTGCTGTGCACAGGGTTGGAGGTGCCCGGGGGTCACTGCCCCTCCTGAGGAGGACAGGTAACATGTGCCCCCTGATCCACCTGCTGCAGCCCACGGCTCACTCTGCTCCAGCCTCGGGAGAGCCACAGCTCAGCCAACACAGTCACTCTGCCTCTCCCGCCCTGCTGAGTGGGAGGTGGATATTCACAGGAAAAACAACAGCCCTGTTCTGTGGCCCAGGCTACTCCTGGGTGAGGTAATAAGTATTGACATATGCAGTGGAGGTCAGTGTTAAACCATCACTTTTCAACTTAGTACCAGAGCAACTAATCTGTAAGCTACGATTTTTTTTCATATTTGATCATCAGCAAATTGCATTAAAATCTTCAAATTCCTCAAGTCTTCTGGCATTCAAAAGCTTTGGTGGAATTTCAGAAAGGCTTACAGCCTGAGTAAATGAAACAAAAACACGGATTTGGGAACTATGACAAAATACTTCACAAGGTTCACTCATTTTTGATGCAGACATGAATAAAGACAGCACTTTTAACTTTCTGTGGAGCAAGATAAAAGATAGCATGCCCCAAAAGCACTCCAACTCTGATTCTAAAGGTAGATTTTTTTGAGTTTATAATTTGCCATGAAAGTTTGGTAACATGAATATAATGCAAACAATTTCAAATATACCCTTAGAAATGCTGAAGCATTTGACACATCATCGGAGCAAACTGAAACCAGTTTCTGTGAGGAGAATTACCCCAGATGAGCTCACTGAGAGCGGTCAGGTCAGGACAAATGTGCCCCTGCCTGCTGTGAAATGCCCTGGCAGGAGGTGGGCACAGTTTGGGGTGTCCCACATGGCACTGCCCCTCAGGTGGGTGAGAAAAACATGTGCCCATGAAATGCAGCACATGTGCACCTCACTGGCAGTTTGAGTGTCCATCACAGAGCACAGCACTGTGCTGAACTGCTCTGCAATATTGCCTGCTACTACAGAAACTGCACATTCTAGTCCAGTGGGAAACACAGAGAAAATAAACCACCCTTGTGGCTACAAAATAGATTCGATCTTTCAAAACCCAGAGGACCTCAGGCAGGCACATCATTAATCAAAGTGACTGTCAGAAGTGTTAAAATTTCCTTTATCAGTTCTGGTGCTGCCCAAGGGGCTGCATTCCAAAGAGTCAGGTGTGCCAGTTACACACTTGCATTGAAGTGTGTGTGACAAGCTGCTGTTATCAGTGCAGGACCATCCCACTGATAAGCAAGAGTCTTTTGGTTCCCCACACCACTCAGCCTTCCCGAGTCACACAACAGCAACTGAGGAAAGGAACCAGCCAGCTGTGAGAGTCAGGCCAGTGTGTTCAGTCCTGAGGGCTGAGCCCTGGTACCACGGCTGTCCCCCAGCCCCAGAGTCTGTGCCACACATCTGCCTGAGCCCCACAGCTGTCCCCCTGCATCACAGTGTGCTCCCACACAGCTGGCAGCCAGAACTGAACCCAGCAGAGCAGCCACAGCACAGAGGGAATGGCAGCTGCAATATTGCCTCTATAGGGGAGGCTGAACAGCCCAGGAGCTTCTGACAGAAACCTGTGTGTGGTACAGCACAAAACAAAAGCAAGAGGAGGCAACTGAAACCTCACACTGACTTCCCACTCTGTTATCTCCAGTCTTGTCATGCACAGCACTGGTAAAGCTCTTTAATACTCACATGTGACACTAATCACGTAATTTCAAGTTCTTAAGAAGTTTGAAAGTGTATGGGATGCCATGAAATATCTTAAGAGAACTGAGCACAGTACCCAGTTATAAAAATTAATTACGAGAAGAAATAATTTTAACATGCAAGTAACTTACAGGTACACAAGAATACACTGTATTGGACTCCAGGGCTGCAGCTGATGGAGTGCCTCCTACTCCACCCATCACACTACAGCTGCTGAGGATCCACAGACCAGGTCTCGTTCCCATCCTTCACACCCCCCTCGGGCAGCAAATCAGCTGCTCCTCTGCCCTGCCTGCAGTTACTGTGCACTTGGAACACAGGTGGGAACAGACCAACAAGCCTGACCTACAGGGACCTGTGTTTGCTTTGCTTTGTCCACATGTACAAAGCAACACTCATTTCTCACAACCAAAAGCACCAGAAGGAACCTTGCTGAGGTGGGAGTCCCTCAGGTGCCCCCTGGGAGGTGACAGTCCCATCACTGGCAGCAGAGCCACACCAGGGCCAGGACAGCAGTGGGTAAATCACAGAACTGCTCTGGCCACTGAGGTCAGCAAACCCTTCAGCTGGACTCTGACACGGAATGCTCCCAAACATTTTAACCACAATAAAGGAGATTAAAGCACTGGCTTTGAAACAAAGAATTGTTGATTTCCTCAGGGACAGAAAACTTGAACAAAGGATAAAAATAAAAAGTTGTATGACTCTTATGTTTTAGTTCTGCTGGCTTTTTTAGGGTTTGTAATTGTTTCATGGGGAGGGGCAGTTGTTTGTTTTTTGGTTTTTAATATAAGACTCTGCCAGGCAACTCTTTCATCTAGTCAGGAGAAACATCACCTTGCTCCCAAACCAAGTTGTCCCTGTTTCTGGGAGCAGGCTGTGAGCTGCCCATGACTCATCTCTCAACACAGCATTCCATTTCCAAGAGTTTTCTCCATGCCCTCTTCATGTTTATTTAATTTCTTGTCAGCCTTAGCAAAACATTTACATCACCTACTTTGGGGAAACTCAGGTATCTTCTCATGGCTCTAAATTTTGCTGTTGTACTTGTGTTTGCCGTGAAACCGCTCTAAGAGATTGTTTTCCCTTAAATCTTTCAACAATTCTTCTAACTACACTGGAAGCAACTGTGAAGAAATGAAAGCCTCTAGTTCAAGTACAGATTAACTGGTTTTCCCCAGCTTCTCACACATCTCTTAAAAGGGATATCCCCCTTCCAGAATAAGTCAAAGCATTAACCAACACCACACACGTGCCAGGACATATTGCCCAGACCAAGCTTTAAGCCCACGTCCCTCAGCACAAAAGTAATGTAGCATCACTTTCACACCTCAAGTAGTTTGATGTATAAAAACACCTCTGTTAGCTGGTACATTGGATTTTAAAATCTATTTTTAAATAATTGCCTCTTATTTCTTAAGTTTTTTTAGGAACAACTTTCCATTTAATTTGCAGAAATATTTATTATGGTCACAGGGGGAAACATTTCAGAATGATACCCAGGTTTACTGCTGAAGGAATCCAGAAACAAACAGTACTTAGGGCAAGAAACACTAATGTTCAGAGCACACTCTAAATCCATGTCAGCAGGAGCTCTGCTGGAGCCCAAACTGCAGGTACAAATGGTTCATAAGGACACGTTATCAAGGCTTTCTGATTCATTTGACATGCTTGAGATCAGTGAGTCCTCAAACACATTTAGACTTACAAAGACTGCTGGGGAATTAAAATAAATAATCAGAATACTCATTACAGCTGAAACACTAACAAATGCTTTGCCATAGCTATGGTCATTGCATGGAAAATACATGAGGAATGTTTCACACTATTTACATATGCCAGAAACACACTTATAGCAAGATGTTCCCTGAAAACACATGTAATGACAGACAGTCTCAGAAAAGCTGAATGAAACTGGATAGTTAATTTAGGACAAAAAATAAATAATTGGATTACTGCATTTAACTAGCATCGTTACTTTGACACAAATATGTGTAAGTCTACTCTGTTTCTCCTGGGCTGAATCTAAAAAGTAAAATTTAACATATTTGAGAGAAATTAAAGCTTTACATCATACATTCTATCGAAAATGTAATCAATTATTAGAAGACCTCTTGAAACTGTCTCGTAACTCTTCACAGCAAATCCGCACTTTTTTAATACTTTGGACGTTAATGGAGGTGAACATCTACCAGTGAAAATATATGAAGAGGACATAAGTACCACTAAAAAGCCTTTAACTTATGGGACAAATGAAAGTAAAGTCATCAGGACCTGTACCTTGTGCTGGCGACACTTGGTGACTCTGCTCCAAGCCTACATCTCTCTAGCTGATTAGCCACAATTTGCCTTTCCACTTCCAGTTCTCTGGTAAGTCTTTGAAATTGGAGCTCCTGAAATTTCAAAATAAAAAGAAAAGCATTCTTGATGTTAAAAAATGGGTGTAGATTAACTCTGAAACAATCACTGATTCATCACAATCATGTTTTTTTGTTTTGACTCTTCCTTAGGGGAATAAACTATAAAGTGGAAATTTAATGGTTCCTTAAATCAGTGATTCATGCAAATATTGATTTATCACCTGTTACAAAAAGAAAAACATGTTTAAGCATTTTTGGATTTTATTCCTCCTGCAATTAAAATTTTTGTGTCTCCTTATGTTCCCACAATCTAACAAAATCAGTGCCTGTAAAGTCAGTCTTCAATTGCATCTATAAACAAGGAAACTGGAAAATACCATATCCTAACCTTTACAATCACAAACCTTCAAATCCTAAACTATTCCACATTCTGACTTCTGTACTTGGAAACTTTAACATTTATCATTTCAAACTGCCTGAGGGTACAGATGTGCTATTTCACCTGAGTTCAGCTTTTGTCACATTTCTTGGTCAAAGGTACCAAACCTGAGCCTTTGTAACGGGCTTTTGGAATGTATCCTTCTGAGGGTGACACAGGATACCAGTGCTGCACAGGGTGGGTGTTTCTGAAACCTGGAACCATTTCCTACAGCACTCTGAAATGAGACTGTGTCACATCAAGGGATATTGGGGGTGTTCTCAGCCACAGTTAGCATTTATGAACCACAGAAAAGGCTTCTATCAAGCAATCACATTATTTTTCAAACTGATACTGTAAACCCCCTGAAGTTTAGGTAAACTGTTCAACACTATATAAAAACAGATGAACACAAATATTTAATGATCTGATGAAGCAAGTCTTACATACAGGTCAAGTACAGCACAGAGCACTCCTTTGACTTGACAGCTCAAATTACTGACCAGGTTTTTCCCCGTGTGTAACTCATGTAATGGTACTGCACAGGAGCTCTCCCCCTCCCACAGTGCCAGGGATCACAGCTCATGACAACTGTTCCCTCACACCTCACATCACACAGAACGGGGCTGAACCACCTCCCTCTCATGAATGGCTCTCCTTCCACTCTCTTTCCAGCAAGATGAAGGGTGGTTCAGCAGTGCTCCACGGCTCCCAGCACTCTGCAGGGACCTCTGCTCCCAGGTCCTGCCTTGAGGACCTCTGCAGTGCACAGGAGACTCAGAGTAACAACAGGAGACCCAGAGTAACAGAAGGGAAAAGGTACTCTAACCCCAAGATCTACCTTGCAGAAGTAGTACTGACAACACAAGGAGATCCCCTCCAAGAACCCCGCAAAAGAAGACTAATTGGCACCTATCTCCTCAGGAAGGCAGCTCAGGGCCAGGGCAAACAGCAGGTGCCCTCCTGCCAGAAGGACCAGATGAGATGGCAGAACCAAAAAAGCTGCTCTGGACAGTCTGAGCCCCGCTCCCCACACGGGCTGTTCCACACAGAGCCTCCTGCCCCTCCCAGAGGATACAAGGCACTGTGGACACTTCCAAACACTTCCAGAGCTCCCTAACCAAACCAAATAACCACACCCTCACATCCCAAATGTTGGCCACAAACCCAGGTTTGGCACTCAGGACACAGAGCTCTCCCAGCACTGCCCCTGCACAGGAGCACCCACAGAGCAGACTGTGTCTTTCTGCTGCTGCTCCACTCGGGGAGCAGAGGATATGCTGGAGTTATGGGGGGAATCGGGGCCCTCAGCCTCCTCCTGGCCACCCTGCCAAGAGGCTGGCATTGCTGGCAGGCCCTGGCATTGGAAAAGCTTGGCACAGTGGATGCTCAGATTTGAAAGAGCGTTTCAGACATATGTTCTAAACTCGGATTTTATTTAAAGCTGCTTTTAAACAGAATTCTACAGCTAAATCATTCCAAGACCTGATATGAAGAGCCTCACAAATGTGATAACCCACAGACAACCACAAACCTCATGGGCCTGTGACTGGAACAGAAAGCATGGAGAATATCCAAAGGTTTGTATGACAGAGACCCAGTTGTCACAGTCTGACACCAGTGCTTGGCTTGATACAGCCTCATGTTATACCACGAGGGTCCACAGACTCCAGTCGGCTCATTCGGACAGTTTGTCTTAAGCAAAAACAGTCAAAGAAGTTCATAAATGATAATTTATTTTCCAATTCTAAGTCAGAATATAGATGATACATCCATCTAAAAGCTGATTCTCCAGAATGTCACTCACATGCTAGCAGAGAATGCCGTGATTTCAAAAAAAATCCATTCAGATGCTGAAGCTCTGCAAGTTTTGGAGCAAATGTCAGCAAGACAAGTTTCTTCCAGAATAAACGATGGGTGTGCTGTACAGCACGTAACAAACACAAACCTTCAAAATACACAGTACTGTGCTGCTTGTTTGCAGAAATAACAGAAAACATTTAGCCTACGTTTAAAGCTGTTTCCTGTTCCTTACTCTTAAACCAATATTCAAATAGCAATGTCACACATGCAAACTCTGAATGTGAACCTATTGTTATTTACCAATCTTTTAATTAGATGAATAAAGGAAAACATATGCTAGCCATTACCTGCTTCCATTCAAGCAATCTCTATTAATCTGCCTTTTCATTACATACAGAAGCATTAGTGAACAGATTATTCTAGAAGACTCCTTGTTGCATAACATCCAAAGTAACAAATTGCCTGTTTAAGTAAAAATCCCTATTTTTGCCCCACACTGCAAAACTTCAAAGCCAGTTAAAACAAAAGAACTGTAATTCAACTTTTCTTGAGAGTGGGAGTGGTGAATGGAATGAACGGGTAACAGAGCAATATATTTTACTTATTTATACTGTGTTCAAAAATCAAAACTCACTCAATTCTATCACAAAACCTGTGCTAAGGAGAAATAAGAGAAAAAAACACCAAGTCCTGCTCGGCCACTTGTGAAGCACTTGCACTGCTGAGTTTGGACCAACAGCACCAGCTGCCTACACTGTTCTTCATCCCTGTATTTTGGTGTTGACCAGAAAGCCCACAAGCCCCACAGTGCACTGAGCAGCAGAGGGGTGAGAGGCCTGCAACTCATCTGCCAGTTTGCAATGACTCTGATGCTCAGGGAGATCTAAAGTGCTTTTGTAAGTGCAAGCACAGCAGAAAAAACCAACCCATCTCTATTTTGTAGTGTGAGTACGTTCTGGCACGGGCAGCCTGGGAGCCCAGGGAAGCAGCAGTTTACAGACTTTTTGAAACAAGTGCTGACTTTTGTGTGTGTCTTCTTAAATTTGGTATGTGCAGCTGGAGGTGATAGGTATTAAGCACCTGCATAATTAGACAAGAGGGATAGTTTTAGAGGTCCCATCTTGTTTACAGCTGGAATACCTCAATGCTTTAAGCCTTTTTTCTTTTAGCTTAAATCATAGTATTACTACAGAAAACTAAGTCCTAATCAATTCAAAATCAATCACCTTCCTAGTTTATGCTTCCTTATAAAGACATTTCATAGCACCCTGAATGGACCTGCCCCCCCCGGTGTGTATCTATCAGACAGCACACCGGTTCTGGCAGGAATCTCCTGGAATTTGTCTCCCTGGTCAGCTCTCTGGGAGCAGTGGGAGAGCATGCTCCTCAAACAGGGAGCTCCCAGCACAGAGGAGCTGCTGCCCTGGGCACAAATCACAACCCACTGCCTGATGACAAAATGGCATTGTAGGACTCAAAGACAACTCTTAATAAGCTTATTAGCATTTGCAGCAGAATATCCATGTGGCAAGCACATACTGAAATTACAGGTGCAGGTCACAGAACACGCTGTCATACTGCATTCCAAGGAGCAGCCAAATCTCCTCACACAGACACACTACACTGGCTTGGCCAGAACCACTTTTTTCCAAGACTATCCAATATACACCAAGAGAAAAAAACCTAACCTGTAATTCTATTCATCCCTTTAGCAGTAACTACTTAATTATCTTATCAAAACACAGGTTTTGTGCTCAGAACCTAAATTCCACTGCAAAACCACAGACCATAATTCTTAAAACAAAACTAGAGAAAATGACAGCCTTAACCACAGTTGCAGGTTCAGAGCAGGAAGCACACAGCAGCTTGCTCTGGGAGGCAGCTGTACCCACTGCAGGCACACAGGCCACCAGGAGTGAGAACCAGAGCCAGCACATTTTAGAGCTGTGTCATTTCCTTTTGGAGGCTGAAGCTTCCAGAGGAGGGACAAAGCCTGCATGGGGTGTTGACGCTGTGGTGTTCACCCCAGGTGACCAGAGCTCTTCCCTGGTGAGCTCCACGTGCCCTGGTAATTCCTTGGCAGCGATGCCGAGATCTGACTCGAGATGACACGTCCCTGCCGCAAGGTACAGACCAGACCAGTTATACCAACCCTGACAACTGAATCCTTCTGCCATCTGAAAGCTGAGTGCCTCTGACAGGCTGGTGGCTCCCTGGCAAGGGACAACAACCACCAACACACTGGGCTGAGCTATTGCCAGCAAATATTTGACAACGGGTAAGTAATGGGAATGCAGTTTGCATGACTGACCATGAAGACTGTTGTTCTCCTGTTGCATGCTTTGGATAATAAATAAAAGAAGGTTTAGAGGCAATTCTGTGCCTTCTATCTGCATCCCATCATGATACCACATTGCAGACTCACCCTTTTAATTTCTGTTAATGAGGAACCTTCATCCTGCAGTAACATGGATGAGAATGAGGAATCTAGATTACAATGCTGAAAAATCAAAAATTACTTTCCTCCTGCCCTGTTGTGAATACTCCTGGCAAAACACCAATAACTTGAAACTTTGAACAAAGGGTGGTCCAGGTGGCTAATGGAAGATTTTGTGGTGACAGGTCCACAAGAATCAGCAGCAATGGCACAAGCAGTGAAGTCACAGACTCCTTTTGGTGGTTCATGCCTGGCTAGTCAGACCCAGACTGGGCAGCTGGGATAGCTGAGGGAGACAATGTCTCTAACAGACAGATGCATCTCTTGCAGCTTCTTGGCCAGTTGTCAGGGGCTGCTGTGGCAGAAGACAGGGCACGGATGGGCTGGTACTCCAAGCTGCAGTAACACTGCCATATGCTAAGTTGCTTCAACCACCAAATGTCACTGTCTGTGAAACACGACCAAGGTAATTGTCAGCTGAACTAAAAAATGTGTTCCTAATCACAAAAATATTGCCTGTTGAGCAATCGAGTTAAGACTCTTTCAATAGCTCAAGTTGCTGATCTAAGAAAGTGCAGCCCACATCTGAGAGGAATATTTTACCTCGCATTTACTATTTCTCATTCACTGCCACACAACTCCCATCACCTATGAAAGTTCACACGGTGCTACAGAAAAGGCAACAACGTTTCAGATATTTTTATGATACAAACATGCAACAAAGAAGAGGACAAACAAAATTAAGTTCACTTATACCTTCCTTCACATTAAACTCCTGCACTGATCTATGCAGTGCTACATTTCAAGTTGCTGTAATTTAGAGTGAGATCAAACGACTACTTAAAAACATATTGTATTTTCCAACATGAATGTCATACTGTAGTGACCTGATATTTAAATTCTCTATGAGAATCTATTTCAGAAAAAAACTGTACTTTTAACTAACCATATAAGAGCAACCTCAATATTGTCTGTAAAAATTAAGTTTACTCACGCACACAACTGCATTTGCATGCTTTCAGTATCTCAGGATCTTCCAAAATAGAAGACAAAAGATAAAAAATTGGGCAGTGCAGAGAATCACAGATTACAGGATGTGAAATGACATAGCTACAATTACTGGCTGATCACACTTACTCTGCATTCAACAGCAGCAGACCATTAAAGCCCTTAATACTTTTATGCCCGCATTGTTCACTGGTCTGGTACAACACTTTAGTGCTGCTCTAGCTGACGAGGGATCAAACTTTCAGCAGTTCATAGAAAGCTCACTGATGGCAGTGTCAGAAGGGAAGAATGGCACTGGAGGCATTCCTGGCTGCCTCTGACACATCCCCTGTGAGCCCCGTGACAGCGCTGGGGCTGCTGAGATCGGTGTGGAGCCCAGTGTGCTCTGCCAGCCGGGCACAGGGGCTCAGCCGCTGCTGAGCACACAGCCTGCTTACCCACACTAAGGTGCTACAAGGGCTGGCAGTGCCCCACTGTATTTCGAGGGCACCCACACTTCTGGGCAGGCTCTTCCACCAGGGGTTTCTCCTCAGAAGCTGAACAGTACATGCGAGACAGGAGAATTAACTTCCAGATCCTTGCATGGATAAAGGAATACAGAGAATTTTGGTTAAGGAAGTGAGTTGGTCATTTCACCTGAGACAGGAGTGGCATATATTTTGTCCTAGAATATGACCTTTGGGAAGTTGGCTTCTCAGACTTGACTCAATGAAACTAGAAATGCTTCTAAACAGCAGAAACTGTAAACTATAAAAGTCTCAATAACTACATGAAAAAAATTGTACTTAAACAATAAAGAAGCAAAAAAAGCAAATTGCAAGTTTTCTGTTTATACAATATGGTTCAATACTTATACAAAAGGAAAAGATTTTGCTGAAGTGTTGAACAGTAGAACACTTCTAGGAAAACACTAAGGGAAACCCAAAGGATTTATGATTATCCATCTGAAAGCATATCCAGTCATTCTTACCCTGTCTCTGGTTAACAAAAGAAAAGGTGAGAGAGATTGTCCATCTCTAGTTGTCAATAACAACTAAACCAAACTACAAAACCTGCCACTGCTGCAAGTGCTTCTCTCTTAGCAAAGACATCAAAATCAGCATATTCCACTTACTTTTGAAAATTGCATCGATGAGTGGTTTTTCCTGCGAGACCTTTTCTCTCAGCCCAATCACTGAAAACTAACATGCTAAGCAGGAAATCCACAATTCCAAATGATCCAATTTAATCTTCACAGTTCAGCAGCAGCTCATTCCAAATCCAGCAGGGTACAGCTCGCACATGGAAAGAAGCAGTGATTCCACAAACATGCCAGGAGCAGTTGGCAACTAGCTACCCTACATTCTAATCCCCTAAAAAAGTTACTGCTACGCTGCTGCCCCTACAATTTTTAACAAGTTGTTATTTTAGTATGAAAATACTCTATTTACTTTTAATATGGATAAGAGACTTCCAACCCCTCCTGTGGATGGGCAGCACAGTGGCACCTCCAGTGACTGGGGAGCTCTCTGGTGAGCCAGGACTGAGGATAAATGACCGTGAGTGGTTGCAGCTCCCTCAGTGCCCTCGGGGAATCCCAGCTGGCCCCACGGACCTGTGAGTGTCTCAGTGGCTCGGCAGGTCACTAACTAGAGATACCAGTTATACCAGCACGAGTCAGTGCTTCCCTGACTGTGAGCCAAGAGCACACCTGCCTGTGTACCCACAGAATAACTCAGTCTGGGGACAGAACTGTCCCCTGCCCTAGCCAAAGCCAGCGGGGCTTGTGGTGGCACTGTTGGAATTTACACTAACTAGGGATGTGTTTTCACATTAAAATGGAACTCGAGCTTTGCCAGTAAAGTACAAAGCTGTAGCAATCTAAATTTCTCACAGGTTACACTTGTTCTATTATTTTATACACTAAGAGTGAATTGAGACGTTTCTTTCCTAAAATATAACCAAGGGAGATTTACCCAGCCACCTGACACCTGACTCAGTGAGGGTCTGCTTGGAGTTCAGAGGACACACTCCAGTTTGGTAAAACAGTTGCTAAACTAATTTGGCGTAATAGAAAAAAGAAACAAACGGAGAGTTTATCTAGAAGTGGGTTGCAGGGTTCATAGACTAATGAGTGCAACTTTTTATATAATCATGGCTGTTGTATCTCTGCTATGGCAGGAAGCTTAAAGTTATTCAATAAATTTATCTATTTCGGAACTACTATAGTAATTTTAAAAGTTTCTATTCAGTTAAAATCTGGACAATTTGACAAGTAATAATAAAGACTTTTCTGGATTGTATTTCCACTGCAGTGCTTCTGAAATACTTAACTCAGGGTGTGGCAGCTCTATTTTACAAACACTGACCTGCTGCACCTCACAGCAATTCCTGTGCCAAAGGAAGCTGGGCCACAGCAAACAGTGTAGTAGTTTCTGTTCAAGCTTAATAAAGTAAAGAACTGCACTGGAAAATATTCTGTTCTGGGCTTTCTGCCACACAGGAAGGGTGTTGAACATGTCAGTGTCCATAATTATTATCAACAGAAAAAATACCAGAAAGCAACAGTTTGGCTCTTAATGCTTTCATGTTATCACTTCCAAAAGTTAAGTACAATTTACATCTTCCTTCCTTCACCCTCATTCTATGTGTCTGTACATTCTACAGTAAGGCTCCAGTTCTGAACTTTGTGTAACACTATTAATGACAATTTTAACTTTTTAGTTTTCATCAGAATTTAATGATGTAGTAGCCCATGTATCTTTTCATAGTCTTTTTATGAATGGAAAGGGGGAGAAGTTTTAACCTCATTTTCAAAATGAAGAAATATTCCATTATCATTTTTTCTCTAAGAATAATAAAATAAAAAACATTGCTGGGTAGGCAAGGGAATGCTAACAAATGCTTTTTACTGCACACTCGTGTACGAAGCTGTTACAGACAGTGCTGCCCTAACTGCAACCTCAGAGTGAGCACAACTGCTGCAGCAGTGCAGAGGCACCCTGGGCACTGAGATCCCTGGAGATCCCAGCAACCACAGTCCTGGCAC
>NW_020884919.1:211040-237334 GCF_003945725.1 Corapipo altera
TGGCACTGACACTGCTCTGGGCACTGAGATCCCTGGAGATCCCAGCAGTCACAGCTCGGACACTATTATGGGACCACATGAGAACTAATACATCAAGTGTTTGCATTCAGAGTTACCATCTTGAATCAAGCACTGTTCATCTCAAAGGAAGTTGCGAAACAGAGACAGCAAAGTGGATTTCTTCTTATATTCAGATGTTACAAATTCCATATTAAGCCAAGAAAGATCATCATTATTTCTCATTCTGATACAATGAAAGCCAAGCTGTTACTTCTCTCTTTGTGTTCTTTAAAAAAGACCAATCCAAAACCAAAGCACCAACAAAGACTTTGGTCAGAATGTTTCTTCGTAAAACTGCAATTTTTTCCCCCTTGAATAACTTCTACAAATTAAGACTGAACTTGACTGCAAACACAATTTGATTTTCCTATAGAGACTATCACCTTAGATACACACCCGTAAATGTGTTGCAGATTTAAAATACTTTAGTACCTTGGCATTGATAACTGAAACCAAACTCAAAGTTTTTAAGTCCCATTCTCTAATAAAATGCAATTAATCATACCCAGTCTGTATGTGCAGGTCTCTGCAGCACTGTACACAGCTTTGCAGGATGGTCAAGGACCGGTTCCAACGTTCCATCCATTCGACACCAGCTTACTTCTTTCAGCACTAAACCTGCATTTCCAGTCTGACTTACAACGCAATGCAGACATTCCAAGGGATACAGAACACCAGAATGATGCTTCTGTTCAATGCAGGTAACTGAACCCCTTATATTCAGGCTCTGATACACAAAATATACCACAGTGACGCTGGGCAACACGCTATAGAAAAAAAACAGGGGTGTTTTTTCCAGCAATGCAATAAGGGACAGCTGTTAACTCCACACACACAGTGAACTGAGGAATTGCTGCAAACAAAGCAGATACCTGTTCCTTTACAGAAGCTAAAATGGTCGTGGCAGTAGCCTCTGGTTCCATGCCCGGGCCCGTGGATGTCTCCTGCGCTGTCTGTGGCAGCCCCTCCTCCACCATTGGGCTCTGCTCAGGGGCTGGCATTTTGCCTGCAATAACAAGATTTTAAGATAGTTTACATTTTCAGCCAGTGACGTTTAAAATTCAAGTTTTCAGGAGTATAAACGATCTTATACTTTTTTCTAAAAACTTCTCAAACTTAACCAAATTAGCAGAGAACTTTGGATTACTAATATCAACGTATGTTGCTTTGACTGTGCTTTACCTTCACAAATGGAGACCAGAATCACCCACAGAACACAAGGGTTGGGCAGAAGCAAGCAAGCAGCATGACATTTAATGATTATTTTTAAAAACACTACTTTGTGCTGGTTACTAAAAATGCAAAATTCAAGATGCATGAAAAATAGTAGTGCTAACCATTAAGAATGCCCAGGATCAGTACCATTTCAGCACGTGCAGTTTTCAGCATAGAATGACACATAACAGCAGAATGCTCTGCTGTCAGGAGCAAACCATGGAAGAGACTAATTATGGTAATAAAAACTTAATGGAAATAACGCTTCTAGTGCTCTTTTTGCAAAAGAGGAAATTAAAATAGCAAAGTTAAAGCAATTGCCCTGGGCTATGGATAGCCTGGAAAAGACTGACAGGATTAGCATCCAAGACTCCCAAGCTGCACTATTGCAGAGGCAGTGCACTAAAAACTCCAGTCCATGGGAAAAAACAATTTATTTGTTCAATTATCGAAGTCACTATTAACTAATATTACAGAAATACTCATGAAATGTGTTTAATGCTTTGAAAAGAGCATTAAACTATTAAAGATGGCATTCATGTTGCTTCTGCACACATACTACGCTATAATTTCCTTCAGAAAACAAAGCTTGTAAGGTCTAATGTTACCAGTAGTCCGTATTTCATTTTAGATTTTCAGAACAAACTCATTCAATATTCCTAGAGCAGACAAATAGGAACACAAGTTTCTTCCCCCTTCCCTTCCTTACACAAAGAGTTAGGAGATGCTTATGCTGCAAATGGGCTCCAAGGCTGAGGATGGACCCACGAGAGCCCTCAGCCCAGAGCTGTGTTAGCCACGACCACCTGGATAAGCACAGGGCACACACTGCCATAAAGAGAGAGGGCAACCCACAGGATCAGCGCACACCTCTGCTGCAGGGCTGCCTCCTTCTCCCTGGGTTGGAAGGGGACTCGAGCTGACCCTGGAGGGATCTCTTCTGGAAACGCTCTACAGGACCACTGGGAGGTTTCTGCCCTTGCACAGGCAAAGCACAGTGTTGTCAGAGGAGTGCTGTGCTGCCACGGGCAGGCTCGGGCACACAGGAGGAGCAGACACTGAAGAGGGATGGTGTAAGGACAAGTACTTTCATTTTGCTTCCTGTACAGTGGCATGTGCACCGTGAGACGGATGGCTCCTGCTCAGGCCCATGAGCCTCTCCAAGCACAGGGTCTTTATTAACCACGCTGTTCCTGTCTGCTAAAAATGCTGGTGACACGGTTCATGTGCAGTTTCACGTCAGCCACTGAGGGATTCAAACAGTTTCAGGGGAATTCAAGTGATGTGAGTGATGAGAGGCAGTGGAGCAGTCATGGGGACAATATGTGGTCCAGGAGCCTGGTCACCCACCAGCTTCTGCCATGGCAAAAGGAGAAGGAAAAGCTGCTTCCCAAACACACCAGAGCAGGAGCCCAACTCAGGATCAGCCACTTCTGGGGCAGGACTTCTCCTCCCCTCAGCACCTTGCAGGTGTAGCACAGGGAGGCTGCCCCATACCCTGAAATGAGTCTGTATGAACAGCCTGTTCTCACTGTACATCGCTATCACAATTACCTTCTGGAACAAGGAAAATGAAACTGCACAAACGCGGCACTGCCAGGTTTCTGGTGTCAGGACTGCACAGGGACACCAGAGCACACTGGTTCAGCCACACCAAGAGCCCCTGCAGTTCCTTCCCCTCTCCTTTCCTCACCTTCCCCCACACACGGGTCTCCCCTCACCTTCCCACAGACATGGATCTCCCCTCACCTTCCCACAGACACGGATCTCCCCTCACCATCCCACACACACGGATCTCCCCTCACCTCACCATCCCACACACATGGATCTCCCCTCACCTCACCATCCCACACACATGGGTCTCCCCTCACCTTCCCACACACACAGGTCTCCCCTCACCATCCCACAGACACTGATCTCCCCTCACCTCACCTTCCCCCACACACGGGTCTCCCCTCACCTTCTCACAGACATGGATCTCCCCTCACCTTCCCACAGACATGGGTCTCCCCTCACCATCCCACAGACATGGCACTGTAAGGACCAGACACACTGTCCTCCTCATGTCCACCCCCTGCAGCCCAGGGTGCACATTCCTTCCTCTCCCAGCACAGTCAGGGCACCCCATGGTCCAGCAAGGCCCTCCCGCCTCAGCCGCAGAGGGAGCGGAGACTCCCACAGGGAATTCCTGATGCAGCCGCCCTCAGCCCCAGCTCCACGTGCCCGTGGGTGTGCGCAGCCGAGGGAGACCGTGGTGAGCTCCTGCCACTGGAACAGAACTCACTCTTGAGAATAAAGCGACATTAAACATTACTTGGCTCCCAAGGTGCCACAAATGAATAACCAGACATATCTGGCTATTTTGAAACACTATTTTTATTGGTTTCAGGCTTGCAGATACAAAGGCTGCCACACTGAGCCTGTCACATGCCGCCCGTCAAGCGGGTGCACCCCTGAAGCTTCAAGGACCTTGCTTCTACAGAACCCATTAAATAGCAATCAAGTAAGTGGAATAAAAAACCAACTCTAATAGCTGCATAATAGCATTTTGAAAAGTCAAAGACTCAACTTCACGGTTTTAGAAAATGAAAATTATTCCTTTAAGGTTTTACTTCTAAAAACCAACTCTTTCATCAAGCAGTAAAAACCCAAAGAAGCACAGAATACATGTCACAATTCCCTGTGTCATACCTGATCTTTTATATCACTTTCCACAGTTCTTTTATTACTACAACTCAGTGTTTCAGGTTTCTAAATGAACTGTTAAATTTGCTAGCATATCATGAAGTGATAAAACTACCCAGTCAAGCTTTTCTTTCATTTAGAAACATTTGCTAAGCAATCAAAAGGACAAATCTCAAAAACTCTCACAAGTTACACATGGGCTTCTCTCAGAAGAGGGTTGCTTGCTGGTCCATACATTCCAACATGTCTTCACTTGCACATAACAGGGGAGTGCCTGCTTGGCTTGGGATTTCCAGGTGAGAAATACAAAATACAGGACAATAAAGCCAAGTTTTTAAAAAATAAATAAAGCAGCACAGAATTCTCAATTATGTAGAGTTTTGCATGTTTGCAGTTGTAAATCAATTAAAAAACTACTTAGGAGTGTTGTGGTTTAACCTGGTGAGCAGCTCACCCCCACTTGCCCCATTCCCACAGGATGGGGAGAGAATCAAAGAGTAAAAGTGCAAAAACTCCAAAGTTGAGATAAAGACAGTGTAACAGAGAAAGCAAAAGCTGCATGCACAAGCAAAGCAAAGCAAGGAAACTCCTCAAGCCAAAGCCAGTACAACATGCCAGCACGGTCATACTTCTGTATTTCCAGTTCTTTCCAAAGGTCCAACTACAGTTTACAAAAGATAAGTTATGTCTTATAACACTGAAATCAGTTCAGTATTTACCAAAAATGAGACTTCATTTTCATTAAGACATGAGGGAAAGCATAGCACATTTTTTGTTACTTACTTTAAAGAAAGCTTTAACTTTTTCAAGCTTCTGTGATGTGCCACAAACCCAAAAATGTACCATACACTACAAAAATGCAGTGCTGTTTCCTTACAAGTGATCACTTCCAAAGTATGTTGTCTACATGAATGCTTAAAACTAGACCAATTAAAAGCTACAAAAATACTATATAATAAGCACAGCAGTGAGACAATCTCAGTTTTTCTTTTCCATGGTTTTCTCTGTCACTTCCTTCTCTCCCCAACACTGTGAATAAATTTTTAGCCTACCTGTAGGAAATTTCTGTAACAAACTAGTCCATCCATTAGCACATCCATCTGAAGTGGCTAGATGTGCTAATTCATCTGAACAGAAAATATACCCAGTACTGAGTATCTAATAACAACACCCAGATAAAACACAATCAAATTAATTATTAGTGAAGGTGTCAGTGTTAAATGTGCATCTATCTCAGTGTTAAGAGATGTAATTAGAGAGCTACACCCTTCCACACAGGCATTTGTTTTAACTGCTGTTCCTTCAATTAACACATTTCTTGGCAAAGTTACTCATTTTGTAATCTCGATTTCAAGATTAGACAACTGTTGGCTCCGATCCTACAAACACTTAGGCACATACTTGAGCTAACAAATGAGTCTGCTCATTCACCCTGACCTCCTGTCAGGCCCTGAGCTCGGGTGACAGAAATGAGGAGATGCTCTTCAGGGCCCAGTCCCCACCACCACACCTCTGTCCAGGCACTGCTTACTCACAAAGTCAAGTCAGGTTCTCCTCCTCACCTTAAGGGAACAGGAAATAGCAAGTACAGGTTTCATGAGCCTTAAAATCAGGTATGAATAAGAAGCTGAGAGAAGTCAATAAGAAAACCTCTTTCTTCCTTACACAAGACTGGGATTTACCCATTGAAGATACCCCCTGGACTTATGCTACTCCCTCCTTCGGGTATGGATAACTGATGCATTATTGGAAAACAAGCAACCAGACTTCATCCCTCAAAAAATTAGGTTCATAGTTATTTTGCCTGCCTCTCCTGTCACAGCCAAGCAGTCAAGTGTCACCCAGAAGGGGAGACTTTGTTCCTACATTGTTCCCAGTCTGTCCAAACCCTCATCCCCTACAGTCCTTTGCTGCAGTATCCCAGCTCCTGCCCCAGGCTGCTCTCTGCTAACCTTGGGCACTGATGGAGCAGGCAATACACACAGGTACCATCAGAAACACACCCTAAAGTTTCCCTATATTCCAGCTCCTTTAATTCACAAACTGTTCCCACACACTGAAGATGCAAGATCTCTGTAGCCACAACGAAAATTCAGAAAACTTATTTTACTGCTCTGTGCAATGCATTTCATCACACCTCACTACATCTTAATATTACCAAACATCGAAGTTTACAGGTTTAGGTTCTCTGATAGCAAAGAATACATGAGAACTGGAAGATTTAAATGTTTTGGAATGATCTTTTGGTGAATGTTGCAGAACTACAAGCTTGTGAATAGTATAAATGGTTCTACAGTGTAGCTCAAGAGTATAATGTGAGAGCCTTGGAAACTTTTGGGGGATGTTAACAGACGAGGATGACAGTGAGAATTTGTTACTGTTTTCTGTGGATTTCAGTCTCTGATAAAAATGTCTTTCAATCATTTAAATTATTTTCCAGAAAAAATAGTTAAATACTTCATCTTGTAGCATACATCACAGAAAATTTTTAACATCTATTCTAAATTTATAAATTCTCTATTTAGAAGTAAAGGTCAAAAGTAGCGACCACCTAGCTCCAAGCTGGGCTGCCCGCATCAGGTGTGCAAGGAAGACAAAGCTGTTTAATTTAAAGCCTCTAGTCTGAAAAACATTAAACCAATTTTGGAAAGAGCGGCTTTTCCATCCTCTCTGCCATGGAGGCTCACTCAAATGGTTTCATGAAACCACGCAGTAAATCACAGCAGTGCAAACCAGAGCACCACAAAGACTCAGCTTTCCATCCAGCAAGGGTTCAGCCGGGACCATCACCTCGGGCAACTGAGGGATTTGCTTGAGCAAACCCCACCTAAACAGCCCCTGGGCTGCCCCTCCAGTGACAGTGTCCCTGCCCTGCCCACACCCAGCACACACAAGCACCGGCTCCTAAAGCCTCCCAGCTGTTCTCCTCTGGCACACCCGCAGACTCCCTGGCACCCGGCACTGCCACGGGCAGAGCCACCGCCTGGCTCCAGTCCCAGCCTTCGCACTGGTGCTCCCAGCACGTGGGCAGAGAAAGTGGGAAACACTTCTTTTGTGTCTGATCCACTGGGCAAGCAGCTGCAAAGCCAGCAGCAGTGAGTTCATCTGACACAGCCGTGCTTTTGGGGACGAGGTGGGGGCAGACTTTCCTGAGCCAGCCGACCTTGCAGCTATGTGATCACTAATGCAGGAAAGAACAAGAACACACAGCTGAGAAGGAGAGAAGAGATATGAGAAATCACTAAACTGAGTGTGGTAACCCATCCTTTCAGTTTTCATTCTCGTTAGTCTCTACTCCCACCTTTCACTGCTCCTCCTGTTATTTTCTTAGACATATCCAGACAGCTTTGCCAGTACCAAGTAATCCCTCTCCTTGTCGTGCAGGCCCAAAGAGAAGCCAGATCTTTCCAGGATCACTGCCAGAGAGAAAAAATGGTGCTTTTTCACAACTTCCTACTCCCTGCCCTTTGTATTCCTCCTCTCTTCCTTACATTGGTTATTCTCCCAAATTTTCTCCTTACCTGTGCTCCCTGTTTCTGAGCCTCCCACTGCTGACCTGCAGCAGGTAAGAACAGTCCCCAGCTCAACTCATGCTGAAGAGGTAACACAATTCTTACCAGCTCTGCCAGTTAGGATAGGATGGACTGGATCTATTTCATATGGGTAACATGAAAAAAACAATGGGCAATGTCTCATCTCTGAAAATCCTCATACTCATCTAGCTACAACGTTAACTCAAGCAACAAGAGTAAATCACCAAGGACATCAGAGCAATACTCATTAGTACAGAAGGAAACAGCTCCAGTGAGCTTTAATCATCTTGCTGGGACACTGACATGGTATTTACCACACAGCCAAGTTATTCTTGTATAGCTACACTGAGAGCAACAAGGCACATCTCAGCTCTTGGTCAAAGACTCTGCTCTTCTCATCCTTTACAGGGTACGTGAAAGTCAAAACCAAAACAAGACATACAACATCTCTACAGTTTTTACATGAAGACACAATTAAAATTTATCTGATTTTTCCAGTTCCCTCCCAGAGCTGTCAGTGCAGGCAGGAGCAGTTCCCACTGGCTCCATCCCACTGCAGGGTTGGAGTGCTGCTCCCCCACGAACCAGGCAGGGGTTCTCAAGCTCCCTGTAACCAAGGGACTGCACAGAGACACGCTCTGCACTCTGTCTGCCAGCCTGCACAGTGTTTGGATGGAGAGGCAGCAGATCACAACTTACCCACTTGCTAAGATGATGCAAGGAACTAAAAATGGGTTCTGTGAAAGATGGTTCCAAGGTTTACGTGAAAAACGGTGTTTGACATTTCCAGATGCGTTAAGTGAAGATACTCCAAACATCACACTACAGGCTAAACATTGTATTCAGAGATTCCTTTTCTTCACGGGCATTAGTAGTGCACAAGTTTTGTGCATGAGGACTGAAGGATGAAACCAGGGAAGTAAATATATTATCTGATGAAAACATGGAAGAAACTGCCTTCTGTAATGACAGGATAAAATCCACCTGCACAATTGTGCAGACCAAGTCCCACTGTGAAAAAGGAAACCTATACCTGCCTGATCTGCCACCTGAAAAGCATGGGAGATGTGTTTAACTGACTTACTGCTAAATTTAGCCTCTTCCTCATTGCTTTTTCTTTACAGGATGTATTTTTTTCCACTTTTTTTTTTAAAATTTAAATACATGCAGGTTCAAAAGGTATTTGGTGCTATGTTCTTTTAAAAATGCTAAAAGTTATTAGAGTTATTAGCCTGGCTTTTGGATAAAGGTATTTTTGCTACAGCTCCTAGGAAAAGATAGTTCTGTTGTTTTGTTTTGTTGTTTTTTGGGGTTTTTTTGGCTGATGGTTACATACTTTAACTTCACTCCAGTGAGCAGGCAAGATTCTAATCCACAAATATCCAGTTGTAACATGCTCATGAGACTAATATTTTTTATAGCTTTTGAACCAACCATTCACCAGAAGGTATCAGGCAGGTATAGCAAGACAACCATTTTGAATAAAGGCATATTTACAGGCAGGTCCTTCAAGGCCCAAGGCACTGTCTGTAGCTCACCTGAAAAGAAGCCTCTTTGTCATCTGATGGATGTCTGGAGCACATTCACGCTTCCCCAAGGGATGCAGTACCAGCAGCTACATGGCAATAAATACAGTTTGCAGTTGTTTCAGTCAACAAGGCTCCATGACTTAAAAGAAACAAGAGACCTCAAATCTGAACCTTTCCTCTGGGCCATCCCATGCCCACGTTGCTCTGTTGTGTCGAGGTATCCGGATCCACTGCCATCTAGGACAGCCTCATCAGAGCACAGTGCTCACAGCCAGCTCTGCAGACTAGCAAAGACAGCAGATTGATCTCAAGGGATAAAGTTCAGTCTCATCCTACTGCAGAATGAGGGGGAGGAGGGACATGCAGCATCACAGAAGGATTTCAGGTTTTCCAAACAGACTGTCAGGTGACAAGGACATTCATCGATTATTCATTCAACCACACACAGAAGGATAAGTTGTCAGTTTGGTGCTGGAACAGACTCAATTAATTTAGGGTATGAAGTCACTCAGAATGAATGTCACAGTAACTGGCACACTGTGCCAGTCAGTACCTGCAGCACAGGTGTGCTGACAGCACTGCTGCCCTGCACCCAGCCCAAACCAGGACCTGCTCAGCCTCACAGCTCAGAACTCCCAGAATGGGCAAATGGGAGCTCAGAGGAGAGGAGCTGGAAGTGCAGATATAACCACTACCAAGCACAGCAATGGCTGCACCTGCTATTCAATTTCCACTTGTATTTTCTCCTAGCCCTGCAAAATTATTGCTGAAGTGCGACTCTGTATGTTATTGCTAGAGATAATGCACACCAACTGCAGGCAGACATGCCTCAACGGGAAGCATTATCAACCCCAATCTATTCTATATACATTTATAAAAGCATGCTTCTCAATTTTGTCATGTAGTACATTTGAAAAAAAAACCCAAACCATTTTCTCAATGATAAAAATTATCAGCTACAACCCCAACTTTAAAAGACATCTGGAGAGTTACAGATTTCCACAGGTCCCTGTTTGGCCAATGCCAGTGTCTGAGGGATGTGGTGTGAGGGGTATCACTGAGGTGGTCTGGAGCATCCTGCCTTCAGAAAGCACCCAGCCCCAAGCAGTGGTTTCCCTCAGGACAGCCATGAACTGACAGCACAGGCTGCATCTCTGCAGGCAGAGCTGGATCAGGAGTGAGCCAGCAACCAGGAGCAGCTTACCTGGGACTGGCAGGGACAAGAACCCCACTATGTCCCTGCAAAATTTAGAAACCAATGATGCTGAAACACCTGCCTTTGTTCAGGATACATTTACAAGTTCTTCACTGCTGCCTATGGATGTTCCTACTGAAATGATTATTTGATTTCCATAGATTGAGGAATACCACTATTCTCCAATAAGCATGGCTATGTGCTGGCAAAAGGTTTTACTAAAATGAAGTTTTATCAATCACTAAACTGTAGTTTATTCTTCCTTTTGCTCTGAAACAGAACTGCACAGCAAAACTCTGTTTGCTGCCAATAACACTCTACCTGCAAACTTCTAAATTTAAGCAAATGGAGCTCTCTCCTCTTCTGTTCTCCAACCTAGGCACTAAAAAACTTGCATGAAGGAACAGACTATATGAATTAGACAACAAGCATCTAGCTTTTAAGACAAAATTTACCAATACTTCCATCAGTTCTCCCATCTCCCAAAGAAGAGGTATGATTGGTATTATTTTTCTGAGGTATATTTGACTTTGTTCACCCTTAAAAACTTAATGTACTAGTATAGGATTACACATTACTCTATAGAGAATTCAGTATTTCTACAAATACTTTACAAAGAGGTGAAGAGCTGTGAAGCACCAAAATTTACAAGTGACAAGATGATTAGAGGAGATCAAAGAAAACTGAGTAACTTGAGGAAAACCACAAAGCAGGTGAATGAGCCAATGTTGATAGACACAAAATCACACAAACTGTTCCCCTCCAAGTGGCCCATGTGCCTCCCCATAGCAGGGTGGGTGACAGACACAGCTATAAGGTTAGGCAGACTCAGGTTAAAGTGTTTGGCTAGGCAGGGAGACTTTTTGCAGAAGTGCCAGAGGGGAAAAAACTCAGGTCAATGGTACATTAAATAATGTCAATAATTGTAACCACACTCCAAAATAGATGCCCACAGTGCAAAATGTATCCAATCCAGCATACAGCAACAAAAAAAATTCAGAGGGATAGAAGACCATATTGAAGGAATGAAGATTAAGCGTGGAAATGGTCAAGAAGCAAAACAAATACTGAATGAAGGCAAACAGTTCAGGTTGTTCACTGGTGCCCAGTTAAAACAAGGAGAAACCTCAGAGCACCATTCCAGGCTTCCTGCCATGCAGCAGAACTGCATCTTTATGCAGCACTACGAGGTGCTAAGATGGGATTTTCTTCTTGCAGTGGAAAATATCTCTTCCTGTAAAATCTGCTACGGCCACGCAGTTTTGTCATGAGGTGGCAACATTTTGTATCAAAGTTCACCACTTCAAAATGCAATTCAGATAGCTTTGCTGCCTTGGTTCCTGAAAGACTGAAAATATGACTCAAATGTATTTTAAAAGTTCAAATCAAAGGAATCTCAAATACTGGTCACAACGACATCATCCTTATTTCTACCTTTTCATTCCCTGCCCCATATTCTAGTGACATGCCAATTCCTGAGCAGGGAAATTAAGCACACCAAAACCAATAACAGGCACCAGAACTTCGAGTATTAGGAGAGAGTGTGGGTTTGGCAAGAGTAGACTGTATCAATCCTACTTAATTTTGTTCTATGACAAGAGCACTAGAGAAACACATCTTGAATGTGAAGCCTTGCCCACACCATGTGGGCTTGTGAGACACATGGACCAAGTCCTTCACCAAATCAGGTATAAACCCAGTTCAGAAGAAAACCAGCAAAACAACAGCCCTGAGGAAAATACAGTGCTGGGATGCCTGTAATCAAAGTGCTTTCCTGGGGAAAAGGGAAGAGAGGAAAAATAAAAAAGGATACCTCATTTATCCCTCTTGCTTATTTTCCATTTGCCACTGCACTGAAAATGCACAGTCTTCCCAGTCTGTTTCACTGAAGTTTTATGCAACCAATTTCAAGTTGAATCAATTGAAAAGTCAGAAGAAAGCGACCAAAACAATGCAAATTTTATGCAGAAGTTGCCTGTGTTTGGATATAAAGCAGAGACTATGGGGAAAAATGCTAACAGCTGAAATATTGAAGTCACTACAGGAAAAGACAAAATAATAATCAAGGATAACATTTAAGAGCTACTGCTGTCTTCTTGCCAGTATCAGACAATATCAATCACATTAATTATTTAAGTGTTGCTGTCTCCTCTAAATGAGGATACTGGATGGCTCTTCTCCCCTTCCAAATTCAAACTAACTTTATTCTTTAGATCATTTCACAACTACAGATAATAGAAAAAAATCACATGCTCACAGTTAAGATTTAGATATACATAACAATTAATATTGATATATGCAAATAAACAACTGTACCACCAGTAAAGTTATGAACTTAACCAGTTATTTCCACTGTGCTGTAACACAAAGCTCAGAACAAGAGTTAAAAAACAGAGCCTTGCAGTAATAGGAGGGAGTTGGAATATTACACAATTTTTTAGGTCATAAAAAAATACAACAATTAATTACTGTTTCAGGGGATTTCCACTTTCAAACCCAGAAAGCCTGCTCTTGCTTGCTGTCTGCAAGCCCAGGAGAGCATCAATACACCAACTCAGGAAATACACTCCTGGATGACACCAGCAGAAAAGAATGCACTTCCACCACTTGTGATCGCTCTTTCATGTAAGGCTCACCGAGTAATTGTAGTTAGAGGCATATCTTTCCATTTTTAGAATGTCTTACTTAAGCTCCATAAAAATATATACAATTTCAGATAGCTGCTATTGAACTGAACTTTGTGAGTGCTGTAAAGCACAGCAGAGGAAGCAGCAGAGCACTGCAGGGACGGCAGAGCCAAGCAACGCCCGAGCGCCCTTGGGCAGGACAAAGCTCTGAACTGGCCTGTGGAAAGGGAGGAATCCACAAACACCCCAATTACTCTATCACAGGAACTGAAAAACTTGGCACACATACCATTTATGCTACCTGAAAACGAACCATTTCAGCAAGGTGCTCCAAGGCAGCTGCTACTTATCTTCTCAACATCACAGACAGCAGGACAAATTACAGATAGGAAGAGGATGTCTATTCACCCAGTTGCATTTTTTGCCTATTTGTGAGAGACCACTTCAAATCCAAACCATTTAAAATGGAGTTTTTCAGCAAAGGCTCAGGAGTTCTACAGAGTGTTCAACCTCTTTTTAACTTTCAAAGCTCACCTAGTACATTCTCTATTACTTCAGTTCTCATAGGACCCGACAGGTAAAGCTGCAAATGCCAGAGCAAATGTGAACATGCCCAGCAAGGAGGGGCAAAAGTAGGCTCGAAAATCTACCTTACACGTACCTCGTTAAGGGAAGTGTGTAACACCCCACTTCTTTTGTCAAACAAAAGCACAATAAAAACTCAATGGCAAATACAGTTTGTAACTTGTTTCTCTACAGTAATGCTGCCAGTTAACTCCAAATAACTCTCAACACACCTTCGGATGAACACTGACAAAATCTTTTTTCATATGTTTTAAAAGCAGCCCTCAGTGAGGCTATTAATGCAGACTGCAGCACACTTACAGCACAGCACACACACATGCACTACCTTGTCCCATTTTTATGTTTTTAATACCAGTGCTGTAGCTGCCTGTCAACATCCTCTTGTTGAGCCACAGAAAGGATATGCCCAGGAATAAGCCAGAAGTCTCTTGACTGGTCATTTATGGTCACCTTAAAAGGCAGTATTTCCTCCCAGCTCACGCTGCCCTGGAGAGCTGCTGTCCCCAGGCCCTCGGGGACCCGAGCAGGGCTCACTGAGTCTGGGCAGCCACAGCCCAACACAGCTCAGGGGCTGAGCAGAACCACCCCAGGCTGATAATGCCAGGACAACCCAGGCTTCCTGCTGGGAGGAGTGTCCTGCCCACACACCCAGCACCAGGGATGGCAGGAGGACCGTGGCACCATCCCTGTGCTGCAGGGGTCGGGCCTGTCTCCAAGGCCAGGAGCAGTGCCAGGGAGCCAGCCCTCATCTTGGAGAAGCCAGCTGGAAAGTCTTTCAAAACCAAGATAACCACCACCACTACCCCTTGCCCTCAACAGGAATGAGAAATTAAAATATTCAAAGAAAGGGAAAGGTGGTAGAGCGGGCACAGAACAAAGCTCTGGCACAAAGCTGTTCTGTACTTGTCACCAACAAACACCATGCGGGGGTGGGATGAGTCTTTAGACCCCATTACCCAAATTAAGTCTTCATGAAAGTGAAACTATTTACTGGAATGGCAATATGAACTGCAGGTTTCACACTGAATACCAAAGAACTGATGATCCAACCTCACTGACAACCTCTTGGCAAAAGATGGAAAAACTTGTGCCCGTGCCAAGTACAGCATGCTCAAAGCTACAAACTTTCAACAGAAAAAAGCCTTCCTTAATAAACTATTGATTCAGTGTCTTCACTACAGACTTCTGCAATATTTGTAATTTATTAGTTATAATCTTAATCCATTGGTGAATTATGAGACCTTTTGATCAAACCAAAATTCAAAGGATAGGAATAGTCATGTTACTGAGAGGAAAGTCATCTCTCTGGAGACTGTTCAGTTTTGTAGCTGGAGTTCCTTCATGTGACCAAGGACAGAGTTTCCAGCATAACCATTACTGCTGCTCAGTGAATCTCCAGCAGTAGAAAGCCACTGGCCACTCACACTTTGGGGTGGAAGCTCTACTAGAAACAGGTACCATATAATCTCAGTCCTGTAAGACCCAGCTTCTCTAGGCATGGATTGAGGCATGAATGATCATCACAGTGGTGGGGCACAGGCATTAATTTCATAGATCCCAGGACAAAAAAACAACTAAACAAACAAAAAAGATTACTCAACAAACTCGAGCCTAAAAGACAGAACAGAAATAAATCAGTTGCTGAAATCACCATGGAGCACATTATTAGGGACTGGTTCAAATTTTAAATGGAAAGGTAATTTAAGTAGGCAGACCTGTAACAAATCTTATGAAATAGCAAACAATGTAGCAAAAGGAACCGAGTGCACAATGTACATCCAAGCCAAGAAAGAACTCCTTACCTGGGAAGCATACCTACTTTAAAAAGAGATACAAATGCAAAAGTAGGTTACTACTCCCTTTGTAGCCTAAGGGGAGAGGAGAAATCTACCTGACCACTGTTGTTTTCCAAGTAAATAATAGGGAGTTATGAGAAAGCTGGAGATAACTGAGCCAAACAGGGTTTGCTAGAGCAGCACAGAAACTCAAAGGGTGACAGAAACACTTGTCTGTAGAGAAAACCCAGCCAGGTAACACCTCAGCAGGTACCTCAGACAGAATAAGATACACATGGTCTCTGCTGTCAGGTGACTGTGGCTGTGTATCCGGCATGTTAAAGGAAGGAGGACAAAAGAGGATTATTAACACGAAACTCCACCTGGAGAAAAGCTTCTCCACTAGGAATTAAGCCCCTTGTGATTGACCATGTTTAACATTGCAAAACAACTGGCCTTCACATCTTCCAAACTTGTGGGGACTTTGGTAGGCAAAAAAGGTTGGGGGCATTACTCAGGCATATTATTATGGAAGGCCTTGAGGAATATCTTGGTGCTGCTCTTTATCCAAGCCATGGACAGTGACCAAAGAAAGTTTCTGTGACAGACAGCAAGGTCATCACCAAGAAGTGACTGGTGAGAAGAACATGGGTTCCCCAGATGCTCCTGTGAGATGGCACGTGCCATGGCAGAATACATCAAAAATACACTTCCAGCAGAAATTGGAAGTGTTACTCCCATTATAATGAAATGCAAGCTAACCCTGCACCCGGTACCAGCCTCGTTTCTCACATTTGGAGCTGCTTGTGCTGGTCTGCCTGAATTCAAGGGCTGTCATGATGATAAAGGGACCAAACCTTCTCTTTTGACCATTGCTAACCTTACAAAACAGAAACTGAGGAGATATTGTTTTCTGTGAATACTTGGGGATACAAATAAGGACAAAGAAACATTTGAGAGAAGAACAAAGAGGTCTTAAATGGCCATAAAGAAATTAATTGCTGCACCTAAAAATTAGGAAATTTCCCAGTGTGATGAACATCTTCAAAAGTGAAAAAAAGTATAGTGAATGTATCATTTGAGAATAAATTACGGTTATTTTCTCCACTGCTGTAACTGCATTGTTCGGATCCTTAGAGTGGATTCCTATCATACTGGTATACCCAATTTATTTTTTTCTTATTTATACAAATAAAATCATATCTACTTTAAGGGAAGCCAAATTCATTCAATCACAGAGTTAAACTAGCAGCAAGTAGCCAGCTCCTCTGGGATGTGTTTACAGGCAGTACTGTTTTGATTCACATCCTGCTAGCATCTCCGTGACTGGAAAATGTTAAGGTCAAATCAAGGTGATTTGTTTGCTTCCCTTCTGTGGTAGGGCCATTTCCACTAGGGCTCTTGGACAAAATAAACACCAATATCTTCATACAGTTGCTCAACTAACTAATAAGCAAAGCTGTTACTGCATTTAGCATCCACCCATAGCACTCTAACAACACCAGGTACATCTGGACACCCACAGAATCACACTTTCATGTTCCACCTCATTTAAAGGTACAAGTCAGCATCTGAAAACATTTAGTTCAAGCCATTTTGCCTCCCTCTTCTAGTTCTGTGTCAAGACTTCACATCTTGGTTTAAGTTCACCTGGGATAAATGTGGATCTGATCCTGTCTGTCCAGTGTAGAGTCAAGGCCACAGCTGCTCTCACCAACACAAACGAGTTGCACAGGAGAAAACCTGCTCTGCTGTAGTTGTGTCCTGATGAACAATAACTTACTGCAGGGAGATGCTGAATGTCCCCTGCCCAAGGCACTGCACACACACGTCTCCATTCCACCTGAAGCTGCCATGTAAACCCACACAGATCCTACACCGTGGGCAGTTTGACAGCCACATCTCCCATCTAGATGAAGAAACAACCTTGATGTGAGCCAGGGGAGAGGCACAGTCACTGCATCCCCCAAAACACACTTTGAGACAAAAGAGGCAACAGGGATTAGCACCACATCAGTCAGTGTCACCAGGCCCACTGTCAGTATCCTGGGACAAGATAAATCATATCAAACACCAGCTTTTCCCAGGAAAACTGGGTGAAAAGCTAATACACACCTAAAACTGAAGGGCTGACATTTGTGTTCGTACACCTATGAAGTTATCTCACAAATTTAACACATCACACAAACTGCTTCACATTCATATTGAAAAATACACTGTCAAGAAGTCCAAACCTCGGACCATACAGAGCTGCCCATCAGCAGGGGCCTTTGGAAGGCAAACCAAGTCCCTGCCAGTGCTCACTCAGCACCACGTGAGAGATCAGTGAATGCCTTAGCAATAAGAAAGCACTGTATTTCCAAATCAGCACATCCCCAGTGAAAAGCATTGCCTTCCCCTCGGATTGGATTGTCCCGTTTCAGAGGCTGAAAAGCTCCAAGTATCACATGCCTGTGGCAAACCCAGGTACCCACAGGGCCTTGGGAACAGCTCCAGAGCAGCAGAGCAGGGACCCCTCTGGCACAGCAATCCCCAGGGATGGGGCCTGCAGCGAGTGCTAGGGACAGGGACACGGCAAGGGGGCTTCTGTACCCCGGGGCTCTCTCCCAGCCTCCACCAGGAAACCAGCCAGCTGCACAATCACAACATCTTCCAGTCTGGAATTACTACGTTCTGCTGAATTAAGGGAACTTAATTGTAAAGCAGATATGTCTCAACTTAAAGCATCTTTTAAAAAAGTTGTGTAAAGTAAAGAAGGAACACAGAATATTAGTTGTTTCTTGTTTTGGTTTTTTTTTTCCTGATATTCTGTAAGAAATCTTTTAAAACTCAAAGTACTACTGATTCTTGAAAAAAAGGATGCTGCAGCACAGTGCTTATTCGTCTGTTGTCTGGTATCTTGATTCTGAAACACAGGTCAAGGAATCTTAACAGTTTTCAATTTCAGCAGACTATTCTCTTCTATAATGGTTTCCACCTGATACTTCAGTGTAAGAAATTATAGAATCCATTGATAACTGTAAATCCAAAAGACAGCAGTACAATAGGAGGGTTGATAAAATAAATGTAAAAATTAAGGAAGTTAAGAAGCCTGTTTAGATATCACAAGTACATCTCTGCTCTCCTTCTGTCCGAGGCTGTTATAAATTGCCAGAGGTTCTGTGGCTGGATGTTAATTAGTTCCTGAGCATTAGCAGCATGACATTGCAGAGCTTTCACACGTAGTATTTATGTTCGTACTGGGGGAAAAGGACACACCATCCTTGAATTTCCAGACTTACAAGGCATTTTTGCTCCCAAGATAAAAATCTCTACCCTGGCTATAATCCTGTGCAAGATGCAAGCCATTTCTGTTTTAAGTCCAGAAACTGAAGTTCAGGCAGCCTCCATGAAGTCCTGAGCAAGGAGGGAAACAGTCAAATGCAGCCCATGCAGTAGCAAATCCTGTCTCCCCTTCCTCCAACATGTCTAAGTTTGCCCATCTAAAGTCTTGGAAGCGAGACAGACACACCAGATATTTGAAAGAAGAGCCTTGGCAGGCAGGTGGCTGTTTGCCACACACACAACAGTAACAAGTTCTTCCAAAGGCCTGCTTGTGTCAGGGAACCTGGGGAAGGAAGAACCAGCTCCCAGCTCCAAGAGAATCGTGAACCACTGAAGTAACCTGCTCAGAGGTAGCAGTTCTTCATTGTGGAAGAAGAACATTCCACACAAGTAGAAAGCAGCTGCTGGCCTGTGGGATGAGGCATTCCTGAGTGCTGCACAGCTGAAGGAGGGGCTGCCCGAGCTTCTCATATGGGGACATTCATCTAAAGTGTAATCAATCAGCTTCCATTCACGAGGAAAAGATCATGTTTATGCTTCGAAACACAGAAAATGTCTGCATAGCAGGATCCTTTGTTTTCAATCACAGCACCAAGGTGGAGAACAATCAGTTCAGGAAAACAGGATTCCGTGAACTCCAGGAGAACAGCACCAACCCCCCCTGGGGAGCTGAGGGCTCCAGGTGTTCCTCCAGCAGCCCCAGCACACCAGCCTGGCCCAGCTGCTGCAGGAGGGGCTGTCCTGCGACAGGTTTGTGTTCTCTGGAGTGGTGCAGTCTGACTGGAACCTCTCCTGCACAGGAATCACTGCCCCGAGCTGGCCCGTCCCACAGCTGCACACAGGGCTGACCAACAAACACACTTCTTCAGGTGCTCCATGGAAACTGGGAACACTGGACCATGTGAAAATACCATCCCACATCCCGCACTGCTACACATAAAGCATTTTTTCAACTTTCTACAAAAAATAAAAAATATCTGGAATATTGCCATAGCAAAATATTTTTGTTCTGTTGCAATGTGATGCCTGTGATGCCTTGAGATGCAGAGAAAACAAAGGAAAACTCTTGAAAAAATTGCAAGAACTTGAATTATCTCAGCTATCTGAAAAAAGTATCTTCTTTTAGTATTTAAAATTTCAGTCTGAAATATATTAATATTTATATTATAGATCAAATCAATATGCTACTAATACAAAACAATTCAATAATACAATATAAACTCATACAATGAACTGCATCACTAAAACAGCATTTGCTAGAATTCTAACAAGGCAAGGCTTCCCCAGCCTGAGGCACTCCACGCTTCCTAAAAGCGGGAATTTGTGATTCAGGCTATCTTCTTTTGCATCTATTACAGTGAAAAGATATTTAAAACCTACTCTTATGAATAGCAATAAATGCAATAAGTTTAACAAAAGCTCTTCTCCTCCTCCCCCATGTGAGTACGTTTCCAGGCTGGAGACGGACGGTGGGTGGTTCCTCCCACGCCTTTTGGAGCACTCAGGCTGGCCAAAATAAAACTCATCAGACAAATGCAACTCCTGGATTCAGTGTGCCTCTAATTCAACACTTTTTAGGTTGCTGCATATCTCCGGGGTGGGTTTTTTGTTGTTGGATTTGGGGGTTTTGTTGCTGTGGGTTTTTTGATTTTATTTCAGTGTCAGTACAGGACCTGATGAATATTTTTGTGCTGCTCAAAAATAACCTCTGTGTTCCACAACAAAACTAAAAAACTCTCTCAGTGGTGAAAGACTGACTACATCGGCCTGAACAAAAAGCATCCCGCAACAGGCAGTGCTCTCTACCAGAACTTCAGAACTTCCTTAAGAAATGTCAAGTCCTTGAACCACAGGAAGTTTTTCTATCAGCCTGCCTATTCCGTAAAGAACTCTAAACAAGGATTTTTTAAAAATTATCTTCTGGAAAAGAACATGTTTAATAACAGTGAAATCTCCCAAATCTCAGTGTATCCTGTTGCTGTGATTCACACAAAGAAACAACAGCAAAACTAAGAAAACTCGGGGATTTTCTTTCTTTATGTGATAGTCTAAACAACACAGAGCAAACGGGCACATCTCACGGGTCTGTGGGCCAGGCTGGGCCTTCTGGGTTCAATGTTTTTCCATCTCTTGTCCGAAATCCCAGCACTGCCAGGAACAAGTGATGTACCAGTGACCTCACTGCCAGTGTTTTCTGTTTCAGCTGAAACATGGCACTGGGCATTTTCATTACATTAGTTAGGAGGACAAAGCTGGATATGAGGGATATGGAGCAGCAACAGATGGCAAGTTCTGTCAGCACATCTTTGATTAAGGTTGAATCAAACAACACAGTCCAGCAGCAGGACTGGATCACGAGCACCCTGATAAGGTGTGTGTTACAAAGAGTCATGTTCTTGGTACCTTCTCCAATCCTTTCATCAGTTTGAGTTTTGCCTTTCTCTTTGTAATCTCTACAGAGCATGGACCTCCCTCTATGTCATAGAAGGGCACATCAATTTGGAGTTTAGGTGCTGGTACGGTACAAATGAAATCTCCTTTCATTATATGCTCTCATTTCTACACTGTTGTCTTGTTTCTCAATAAGAATATCTGGCAACTTCATTTTTAAATAAGAACAGGAGGAAAATATTAGCTCATTTTGAGATCTGTCTCCCTATGTATCTTTAGATACCGTGCAAAACTTGAGCCTGAATCTGTACAAGACAATCGAGGAACAGGGTCACACAAACACATCTGTACATGGAATGTTTCCAGTTAACACTCCAGCTCTTCGCTTGTCCAGAAGCCCCTGCAATCACATCACATGCACTGTCTTGGTTTTATTTGGTGGAAGATACTAAATACTTCAGCTTTAAGCACGTCACAGCAACATGGAATTTAAAGAGTGATCATTTGTCTGAAATTGTTTCAGGGATCAGTGAATTTATTTGGTTTTAGTTTTTACCACTCGGATTTGCCTCCATGATCACAAAGGCACGAATGCTCCATTCCCAGGTTACACAACAGGAAATTCTGCCAAGGCAAGACAGTGAAGAGCATGGTTTTGGAACTGAAAAGGTTCCTTTCAGAGTACTAAGGATGCATTGCCTGCTGCTGCCTTCCTGGGGAAGAGGACAAGAACCCATCACAAACTGGGAATTCTCCTGTTCACATCAGATTTCTAGCAGAGATGGCCTAAGTAAGATTATTTAAAGTAAATTAAAGGATAGACTAGGTGCTTTCTATTTGGACACGTGTAATGCAAATGCTTCTGAGTACATTTCCAAAAACCTGTTAAAAGCATAGCCCAGGTGATAACCTACAGCTTATCACACCACGTAGGGACCACAAGCAGTTTTTGTGAGGAGGTGAAGACAGGGAAAGTTTTCGGCACCCACATAATTTTTTTAAAGCTTCTTCCTTGTTCCCTTACAGCTAGACCTCATGAGAGAAAAGGCAACATCTGGCACCACATCCCTGCTCCTCCTTTTCCTCACTTGCTCCCAGATCTCTGCTACTCTTTGCCCTGCCTGGCACTAGGAAAACTGCCACTACCTTCAGTCCCTCCACCTCCTCCCAGGACATTCTCCCTTTTGCTCCTGCTGCCTCTGGAGATGGCCCCAATCAGTCTAAGGACATTTCCTGGGCCAATCTGACACTGTGCCACCCCTGCTGCCAGCCAGCACAGGGACCCCCAGACCAGTGAATCCCACTGGAGCTTCCCCACCCCATGCTCCAAGATGTACCTCCCTCATCAGAGTGTGGGGACCCGGTGCCCTGAACTGCTCCGCACGAACTCAGTTACCCTGAAGGCCAGCTCATCCCACAGCCTGCACAGGGGCACATCCCAAGGATCCCACAGCCACGGGGGAATTTCAGTCACTGCCCACAACCACCAGCCCACGGCTGCACAAACAGTAAACACATCAAAAATCCCCCCACCGAGCTGTGATGCAGAAAGCAAGTTTCAGCTTGTACACCTTCAAAGGGTTTCCAATAGATTCCTTTCTCCTCTTTAGTAATGAATTAATCACAATACCAATCAGAATATTAGATCAGCTATGACATTGATTTAAGGTTCACAAAAACACACCACATTTCAGTTAAAACACTACATGAGGGGGCTTTAATTTTAATTATTTCTTGAATAATGGATCAATCGCTCTCAAACAAAGTAACAACTCCCAGTTTCATTTCCTCTACTAAAACAAAGGCATACTTAAAATGATTTTTAGAAGCCATTAAACAGGAATTTGACCTGTCTTCAATTCCTAGTGCTAGGTAAGAACTCTAAAATGCTACGCAAAGTTTAAAAGGGGAGGAAGATCTGTAAGAGTTGGTCATCGAGACATTTCTTGGCAATTTCTTTTTCTCTTGTAACCACAATATCTTAAAATTACAATAACAGGAGAAAAACACATGAAAAATAAAAGTATACCCTTTAAAAAAAATTCTGTAAAAAAGGCATCTCGTTTAAAAATACCGTGCCCAAACTTCCCAAAGTTGTCTCCGTTTGCCTGCAAGAGCAGGATGCCATGCAGAGGACTAGGAAGGTGCAGACAGCCACAGCCATTCTGCCGGGCCCCAGCCGAAGGCTCTGCCCTCCCCTCCCGAAGGAAAGGCAGCAGCAAACTGGCCGGGCTGGTTCCCGGCGCTGCCCCCGCAGCACACAGCGCTCGCTCTCCAGGAAGCGGGGCTGACTCACAGCCCAGCCCCAAGGAGGACAAGCCCGAGCCCGAGTCACCTCCCTGACCCCGGGACACGCGCCGGCTCCACCGCGTCCTGAGACACCACGCACAGCCCTCTCTCCTCCAGCCTTCCCCTTTAATGACAGTGTCGGGGACTCCATCACCAAAAAACAAACTCATTCATCTCCCGTGAAAGCCAAGGAGTCCTTCCTTCCTTCCTTCCTCCCTCCCGAAATCCAGGTCTCTCTCCTCCGCCTCAGAGTAAAGGAGCAGCGAGGGGGAGCGGAGCAAAGGTCTGAACGCTGCTGTCAGCTGCAGAGATTTAACTGACAAGACACTGTGATTTTCTTCCGAGCAAGCAAAAGCTTTGGCAAGGTCACCAGAGGCAGTTTTTGGCTGTCTGCATCCATGTCTTCCCCTCCCTCTGCAAACCTCCCCTGAGCAGAATAAATGAGTATTCCGTTTGGATAAAAGAACATGAGAAGTTATCCAATGAACTAGGACATCTCACAGGCCTCAGGAAAAGCAGCTGAGAATCAGCAAAGCTCCCAAGCGTGCCCAGAGAGCTCTTGGTGCTGGCAGCCCCTCCAGCTCCACTCCAAGTGCTGCTGCCAGAGCCAGCTCATCCTGCTCCTCAGGAAGGGCCATTTCCACAGGCTTTGGTTACATATTTGCTCTCCATCTTCACTAGCAGTGGAACTGCCTCAATGACAGCACATTGCAGTCAAGGCTGGAACAGCAGCAAGTGATAGCTACAGGTCATTCCCGAGAGCTCAGTTTCAGATCCAGCTTTCCAGTCACTTGCACATAAAGCTCTGCTAGGCCTTTTTCTTTTTCCTACTTAATTACTGAAGTTTGAACCACTTTACTTTTAGAGTGACAGTACATGCCATATTCATAAAGATTTGCTGTCTTACTTTCACTAGAGGAAAACCCCCCAGACCGAACCAAAGCTGCTGAAATTCTGGAATTCTGACCTGCACCAGCACGGGTTCCTCGGGAGATGCCCACGCACTTGTACGAGATGGTGAAACACGTTCTTCCTGCAGCAGCTGTTTCCGGTTGTGTCCCACCCACTCCTGGCACACCAGGTCACCATTCTGAAGGTGGGCAGCCTCTCCCCCAACTCCTGCAGCCCTGGGCTCCCAGGCCATGGCAGTAGAACAGAGCCTTGCAGCCCGTTCAGAAAAGCCCCCTGTTCCTGGGCACTGCTCTGCCCAACCACCCTGGCAACAGCTGGAGAGGAGCACAGCTACTCCTCCAGAGCAATCCCTGGAACCCAGACCCCCTGATCCCACTGCAAATGACAGGGAAGTAACTGAGAGCAATACAGATTGTGGCTGACAACAGACTCATGGGTACGCTTTTCCAGACAAGGATCACGAGCTCTGCTTGCTCTTCAGGGGTCTTTTCTGTAAAATATTACAATAAGTGCATCCTGGTACTAAAGCCAACTACTCTTGATTACACTCACTACAATTTCATTAAGCTCACTGAGCTCCCTGAGCCAGTCACTGCTTTCCTGCACCAGACAAATAACCCAATGTTGCAGGACCTGCTAATTTTCAGCATCACAACTAAGAAAGAAAAAATACCCCACAACAAAATTAAAACATTACTCATGGAGTCCCATCTTTCAGAATTGCTTTTCATCTGTACTTAATGTATTTAAATAACCTACATAAAGTGAAGCAGAAGTACATGAAGTTTTTATTTATGTTTCCTGTTTGGTTAATATGCAGAGTGTTTCTCCACAGAGGCTTCTCTCACAGTACATGAAGATTTCTACACCAAGCACCAGACATACACTACTAATTGAGATTACTATTATTTGTACGTAGCACATACCATCACTCAATATAAAGAATACACCAAAATGCATTATAGATCCTGTTTTGCTACTACACAAAGCTGCTATAAAACAAAGTAACATATCCTATCACTTCCCATGTTTTCATTGTGTGACTGAAATCACGTTCATTGTAAAGGGATCCTGCATTACTGTTAAAAAAGCAAACTCCAAAAGGTGTTATCTTATTGAAATTTTAAGAAAAACTAGAACAAATTCTCCCCTCTTATAGAAGACTACTCTTTCACTAGACTTGCTCCAACTGCGTTTTATAGCAGAACTTCTATTATTAGTACTGCTATTTATCCTTAACATCTAACGAGATGAAAGGGAAAAAGACATAGTTTTTGCTGGAAAAGGCCCATCAGCTGTTCTACCTTAATTAAAAATATTAATAGCAACTCATTCCAGTAGCAATAAGGCCCTTCAAAAGCAATTTCAACAGAAGGAGAAAGTTACCGCAGTCTGCTTTCCACAGTCAAGTTACATTCGTTTGCATGTAACATTGTAATGTTTAACAGAAACATTACAGAAGACAAGTGCCAACAAAAAGCTCTCAAAACACACTGTCTCCACCTTAAACATGATGGACAAGACTGAATTAATGTCTCTGCATAAGCTAAACAAGTATATTTAGTAGGTTCCCATATTTTTATGACAGTGAACAAATTATTTACCTCAAAAATATAGTTATTAGTTAAGGGGAAAACGTTGACATCCTTGTTGTCTCCTAATCTCTAAACTCCAACTTATCAAAAAATCAGAATGCTGTAAAAACTGAAAGGCTGGTTCATGCAACACGACTGCTCTCAGTCCAACCACACCTTTTCCTTCAAACAGTCGAATCTGGAAGCAATGACTAATGTAAAAGTAACAAGGAGCAGAAGGCTGTTTAAAAAAAAAAGAGTACAAAGGTCTACGGGGCCAACACAGGCACTTGAGAAACACCCCGTTCTCCGCCGGTGAGCTGCGGATGCCTCCGGAGCGCCAGCCGGGAGGGGGAATGGACCAGGGCAGGCTCGAGCCATCAGCTGTGGTTATCCTGTGCTGAAACAGCCCGGGTTCAGCATCACTATCAATTTTATTGTGCCGACACTTCATTTCCCAGCTCTCCCAGCCCGAGCCCCGGCGGTTGCACTCGGTAACCGGCACCTGCAGAGCACTTTCTGCTCTGGCACTGCAGCGAGCCCGAGGCACCCGGCCCCGGGGCCACCGCTCCTGCCCGGCCCCCGCTCCCACTGCTCCGA
>NW_020884919.1:242334-315610 GCF_003945725.1 Corapipo altera
ACATGAGTCTAAAGAATGAAAAGTAGCGTTTGAGATCCTGTCAGGTTTGAAAATATATTGAGACTGTCAGTGAAGAGCAGCTATTTCATTCTATCTGGTATTAGTCATCCCCTCACAGCTGCTTTATTTGCTTTGGCACCCTGAGCAGCCAATACATTATCTAATTGACTGCTGTGTGTCCCTGCCCAGGGATCCTGCCTGGTTATCCCTGCACTGAGCCCAACAGGGACAACAGAGGCTGGGGAAAGGCACCCCATTTTAACTTTGCACTGCAAATGGCTGCATGCTCTGATTCCATGAGCTGATAGTGGGCTTTGTCAAATACATGTTTCAGTTCTTATATCAGTTTTGGGATCAGCAACAAACAAGTACAGTTTCTTTTTATTCACCTTCTTTGGGATGTATCTTGAAATGTGCCGTGTTTTCCTTCAGAACCTTACTGGTGTCTTTTGAGCCTTGAATCTGACCTCTTAAACTGATTGTACTCCTTTTCAGTGGTTTAGAGGGCAACATAGTTAGCAAGCATTTGCTAGTTGTTTTGCTGCTGTTGTGCTCTTTCAATATTTCAAGTCCTTATGTTTACCTGCTTCCTTTAATCTATTCTGAAATTAATCCAAATTCAAGTCTTTCTTTTTATATATATTCCATCTTTAATTTTAGTGATTATTTCTCTATTTGCAAGGTTATTTAGGTTTTCTTATTGGATGTAAGCATGCAGGCACCGTGACTAAATAGTGGGAATTGTTGGCACAGAACACTTGACAAATATCAGTCACAAAAACAGTGTTGCTTGCTTTTTTTTTTCCCTGGAAGCTATTTAGGGCTATCTGTTTTATCTGTAATCTGCTACAGATACTGAAATAACAAAAGTTGGGGAAAAGATACCCGGATAAGAGTGATGCCCATGGCAGGCTAACTGAACACATGGGCAGCTGTTTAGAGCTCACATGGGAATTTATTAGATGTGTGGGTTTTTTCCCCTTGTTAAAACATACAATTTGATTTCAAAAGTTTCTGCAAGCCATTGTGTTGATATCACAGCAACTCAGACAACCACAATGCAACCGATTTTGGCTAATTTGGAGGCTGTAATTTTATTTGGTATAAAAAGCACTAAATGTTCTCCTGCTTTTTCTCCTTCACCTGGGAGGTGTGGCACCAACAGGTGTATTTCTGCAGCAGTGGGGGGCTGAGGTTTTGCTGTTTCAGCAAGGGCTTTTACATAAATGTTCAGTTTCAGACAGTGCCGTTCAAAATTACTGCTCTGCCATGGGTGGAGACTGCCTTTCCCTGTGGTACAACAAAATAGTGGGGAAAACTCTTTGGATATGGCCAGGTTGGTTGTATTTTCTTCCCTTTTTTTTTTTCCTGCGTGGCTTTGAAGCATCAAGTAGGAGTATTTGATTCAGGATCCTGCAAAATGCTCAGCATGACCACCAGCCTTCTGGTGGCAGAGCCCCCGTGCTCTGGCTCAGCTGCCACGGGGAGGACAATGCTGCCCTGTAAGGGTATCTCCAGCCCTCCTCGTGCCAGCAACAGGATCCTGCAACTGTGCAGGCAGCTGGATTACACAACTGGTGCAGTTTCCCCAGAAACCTCCCCAGCACACATGCTCTTATTTTCTCAGTTGGCTTAGTTTCCTGGTGAAGTGCACTGTTCCTGCCTAGAACGCTGCACTAAGCAGTGGGAGAGTAGCTGTGGACAGAGGGAACAGGGGACCTCCTCTTTTGGCAGGAGGGGGGAACGTTTTGCCCTGTTTACCTGTTCCAGCAGAATGGAGGTTTGAGGAACAACAGGTTGCTGGATCACAGTGTAAGCTCAGTAACCTTTTCTGGGCAAAAGCAGAGCACCCTGTCCCCATATATTCCTTCCCCTGGTGGTGTGGCCCCAGGAGCCACGTGTGGGTGTTGTGTTTGGGCTGCAGGGGGGCAGGAAAAGGGACATCCTCAGGTGAGCTGTGCTGCTGAAGCCAGGTCCTAATTGTGAAACCAGGTTTGGTCACACATGTGCACCTGTAAGTCAGGGCTGCTCTTGGACATTGCTGCACCTGACAAGACTGGACAGCTTGGCAACAGCCAAGTGGATGGTTTGCTGAGAGGATGGGAGGAATTGCCAAGTGGGATGTCCAGTAAAGACAAGAAGGTCAGCAGTTGGCCTATTCTGTGGGTTTTCAGGTCCCTGTAAGTAAAAACATTAGAAAACCCCAACCAAAGCACAAACCAACTCCCCCCAAAGCCCACAAACACAGCAAGAAACCCCACCACCCTGTCTGTGGACAATGCAGGTATTTACATCTGCTCAAGGACAGAGGAAGGGCTGCTAAAATACTTTGCAGTTCTACCAGCTGCTGCAGTTCTCAAGCTGAACAAAATATTACTCATCTTCTTGCTAAGCTGTGTTTGAGGCCTGGGAAGAGTGTTGAGAAATTAAACAAATCGTAATCTTTTGTACCAGACCAAGGATATAGAATTTCAAACTGAAATCTAGAGATCCCTATGAATAAGGAGGCAACAAAGAAAATGTATATGCAAAAAGAAGATTGATTCATGTTTTCAGACTATATTTCTAATGGCTGGAACTGAGAGCCTTCAGACAAGCATGGCTTGGTTTTTTGTAGTAGCATATCGGACAACATTATGCAATAATTTAAAGTGCAGTTGTGCCAAATGCTTCCCTGCACATAACTCGGCCTAGCAAAACTGGCAAAAGCTGTACAACATGATACTGATGCTCCTGACAAAATAACCTGCAGTGGCTCCTAAATCACATGAATTATCTGTCCCTCTGGCTTCTCTCTTGTAGGCTGCAAACAAATGTTCTGTTCTGACTCCTGCTATGCTGCTGAGACAAAAGTTGGCTGGGCTGACTCAGGGATGGTGATACAGTCTTTGGTGTCAGCACAACCTCACGAGGTCCTGCTCCCTCAGGTTCCTCCTTCCCCCTGGCCCTGGTTGTGTCCCACCTGCAGCTTGGTGTGGGAAGGGACCTGCAGAGCTCAGGCAGGTGAGATGCAGAATTGCTCTGAAGTAGAACCATAAATGTGCAAATCACTGCAACTCCAGACAGCCACAGCTCCTCATAGGCTGTAACAGGGAAAAGTATCTTGGCTTAAGGAGAAATTGGACTTATTCAGACAGTCATGTGTTCTCGAAGCCCTGATAAGCTGTACCCCCAACAGCAGAAACTAATCCAGCTGTATCCTGCCTGCAGTTCATTAGGAGATGCTGGCACAAATTGGTCTGTCAGCAGAGCTGTGGGGAGGGGGCCTCCAGCAGTGGGGCAGGGACCCTTTCCATACAGATTAGGTTTTCTAAAGTAAAAAACATCAGTAACAAAGCTAGCATGAAAATGTGGTAGGTGGAAGTGCTTTGATTTAAAAGACTACACAGAAGACGTGCAAAATGTGAGGACAACTTAAAATCACCTCTTAAATTCCATAAAACAAGGAACTGGAGTCCTCTTTCCCTTCCTGCATTGAGAAAATCTGGGCTTTAGCTAGATAGAGAAAATGAAGCTATCATGACTGAAACTGCATTTCCAATTGTTCATTTTGCAGCACTGGAAACAAAATCCCATTGGTTGATTTATCTGAAGAGCAATGAGGCTGTGATTTAACAACTGGAATCCAGATACTTTGCACAGATTTTTTTTTAAGCCCAGTCTTCAGTAGGTGGTTGTTTTTCTTAGAGTGGCTCAATGGCTCCTTTTTACTCTGAGCTTCTTTAGCTGCCTCCCACTGAACTTTTGCTGCTACTTGGTATTGATTGTTTCAGTATCTGATGGTTTAGTGGTTGTGATGCCTCTTGCAGAACACACTGTTCTGCTGCAGCTGCTTTGAGATCTAGCTGCTTGACTCTCCCTGCCTGTAGAACTGCATCCTTATTCCAACGGCCCTGTGTTACTGTACATGGAATCCACCTTGGAAATTCCTGTGCTACAGGGTGGATCCTGCCTCTGGATGAGAAGTGCCAAGCCCAGCTACTTTATTATACTGCAGGGAACGTTGATTCTCTGCAGTTTTGTGTTACAGCATCTTTACTTTTTTAGTGCTAAATGAATTCTGGAGATGTGAGTATTTTATCTGATGGATGCAGAGCAGCAGAGGGGGAAGTTGCTTGCTGCACTGTTCCAAACATCCCACTCTCCACACAGCCCGGCCGATAACAGGTGTGATTTATGGACCAGGCAGGTACGAGTCGATTTAAAACATTTGTTATTTCTTCAGTAATGGAGAAAATTATAGAGTGCTATAATGGACAACTCAGCCTCACATCTTCCAATAAATCTTTAAATGAATATGTTCAAGCATATTGTTGGTAACTTTTGTTATCTATGAAAGTAATAAATAGGAAGCTAGATGGAATGTTAATAAAAAGGATATAATAAACCTGCAAATTTCTTGTGTCCAATGCAGAAGTCTGTAAATGATGCCTCAGAATTTCTGTCTTTAGCTCAGCAAAGCAGGATTTTGTCCAGGAGTTGTGGCTGGCCCGTCCCTGGAAGTGTCCAAGGCCAGGCTGGATGGAGCTCTGAGCAACCTGGGCTGGTGGAAGGTGTCGTTGCCCACGGCAGGGGGTGGCACTGGGTGGGCTTTAGGGTCCCTTCCAACCCCAACTGTTGTATGATAATTAACCTCTGGAAGTGTCAGAGGATTTTCTCAGTTCATGCTCTCTCTCAGTCAAACCTTGCAGTTGCCAGATGTGCTGGCTGCAGCTTTGCAATCAACACATTTGCTCGGTGAAAGTGGATTGAGCTTCTTTTGTTCAAAACAACACAACGTAAAATTCCACCTGACTCACCTGAGCCAATGTGACACGGTGACTTCTTTTCCTACCCTTTTTATGTCAGCTTGTCGACTTCTAAAATATTTACTTTCTTTTGTTTATGTGCTTGTTGCAATGTTTTTTCCATGTGAAGTGTTTTTAAAGTTTATTTTATCTTGGGTTTTCTAAAAATATTAAAAGAATGGAAGGGGAATAGCTGTCCCTTGTAACATGCAGATCCTTGGAAAGCAGATGAGCTATTCCCTGTCCTTGCAGGGTGACAGAGCAGTCCATGAGGCTGATTGTTTTAAGTGTTACTCAAATTGATCTTCCTACTTTGGATTAAGTTTTACTTAATGAGGAAGTAATGAGATTATCATAGACAAAAAGGACTATGTCTCTTTTGGGAACGCACCATTTCAGAGACTTGACTTTATTTCAAACAGATCCATAATTCTTTCTTCAGGGGAATGTAAATTTAAATTGCAATCAAACTATGGGACTTCTCTAGCAACTGTTTTGACACTGAATTATTGAAGTATTATACTGTGTATTTTCCCGGGGAAAGGATTGACTGCTGCAAGATTAGCACGTTCTGGATGGGTGCCATTTTCAGATAGTTAGTTCAACCAGAAGAAAATGGATCTGATTAAGGGATAAAGCTGGTTATTTGTTTGTTGTTTGTACTCTGTGCCCTACAGTGGGACTGATTCTTTGCCTCTTTTCCCTGACAATAATTAGGATGAGAGGGTTCCAACAACTTCATGTTAATATTCCTTTTCTTTGAATGAAAACATGCAGTAGCTAAGCAATAACATTTCCATTAAACTTTAAAATCTTAAAAGAAGCCTTCCACAGATTTTTAAGGAATCTCCAGGTATTCCAACAAGGGCCTGAGAATAAGGGATGTCTGTGTTGGGGGATTGTTTCTGACTTTGTATTTTTTAGGTCCATCTGCCCTAATCTGCAATCCACGTTCCCACTTATGCTGTGTTCCAAGTTTTCAGTCAACCCATGGTTCAGCTCTGGTTTGTTGTGCTGTACACCCAGGAGTAAGTTACTGAGCCTCTGAGGATAGTGGGATTCACAGACATGAAGAGCAGCTGGTACACTGTCGTGGATGGTGCTATTAAACTGGGTTTTGTGTAGAGCTGATTCACGTTATTGATTTTTGCATTTAATAATGTGACTGATTTAAAACATGCATAAAAAGTTGTGTTTTAGAAGGCACATCCAGGTTGTTCAGCACTGTGCCCCCCCCCCCAGCAGTGCTGCCCTTCAGTGCCTGGGCAGCAGTTTGGCTGGGAGGGAGAAGTGGCACTCAGGACCCAAATCTGCAAAGATCTGTGTGTGCAAATGACCTGTTGAATGGAGACAGGGGGATTAGGCTCCTTCCAAGTTACTGGTTAAGCTCACTGGGAGCACTCACAGTTGTGGAACCAGGGCCTGGCCTGGACCTGACTCATCCCCAGGAGCAGCCTGGGGCAGACTCTGCTTGCTCCAGAAATGCTGACTAACACTGGGGAGTTTAATTTCTATTTAAATGAAAGGGAGGAGGATCTTGCCTCAATATTGGCTGTTCCCATATGCAGGAATAAACTGATGTTGTATACCTCAGGCACCAGCAAAGGTTTCCACTAAGAAGTGTTTGGTTGAATTGGAGATGTAATCTTTTAAGAGGTCACATTTGCTATTGCCTAGAAGAGTTCAGAATTGTGGTGAAATACTAAATTATCAGAAGGAGGAGATACTGAGGATTGGTAAATCTCATGCTTTTTACTGCTGCTAAAAGATTTAGCTGTGTCTGGCTGCAGGCAGAGCTGAGTTGGTGTTCTTGGGGGACAGGTTTCTGTGTGCAGGGGCCTCTGGTTGAATTTTTTGTACTGCTTTCTAAGATGCATCCAGACTTCTGGTCTAGGGACTGTATTGAAGTTTGAACCAAGTCTTGAAGCATGGGGTCTTAATTTGGGCTTAGAGGGACTCTTATAGTATTGGAGAGATCTTTAGCCATATTGGCATTAAAGCAGAAATAAATTTAACTGGCAGTGCTTTTAGCATTTTGATTGGTACGTTTGCTTACTGAAGATAAAATACAGGTTTATATAGATCTTGCCCTTTTCCAGAACCATGTCAGCATTCATTTTCTGTGTTTTAGTGAGATCATAATGTTGAATTTATGATAACAGAAAATTATGTCCATGAAAAGCTGAGATCAAATGCAAACGTATGACGTCACTGTGGAATAGAGAAATGGGGTGGCTAGAAGGGAACAAGGACTTGGTTAATCAGGCACAGTAGCCCTGAAATTACAGAAAACGACCCATAAGGTTTCTTCTGCATCAGTTCTGTTTCTGGAGATGTATTCACCTGCTTTCTTTTCAAAGGAGGTAAAGCTAAGGTGAATATGTGAAATTTTGTTCAAGTGCTGACATTAAATCAGAAACGTGTCAGTAGGAAGATATTAACAATTTGCCAAAGGGATAAGTAAATAAATAATCCAGAGGGGTAGCTCTGCTGCTGCTAATCTTACTGGTATCCATAGTTGTTTTTCAAAAAGGACAGCATTTCCTGTGTTAGGAGAAGCTTGTCATTTAAATCTGGCCAGATGGAGCCAGATTAGGCTGATGGCTCCCAAAATGTGTGATCCAGGAGTGATGCTGCCGTGGCAGCTGCACAGGGGACAGTCATAAAAGGGGGTTAGGGAGGGAAGGGGGTGTGATGGGTCCAATCTCCTTAAAGCTTTCAAGTGCTTCCAATTTTTCATGAATAAGTTGGTTTTGCCTTTGTTTTATGGTCAGATAAGAGTTCCTGTGTAGTACTCTTCCCAAATTTATCAGTAGAATGGTGAGAAACCAAAATGAAGTGGGGGGGAGGAAGGCTGACTGCCTATAGCAGAGAACTGGGGTTTCTTTTAACCTTGTGAAAGACCAGACTGTCAGCTTCTTGTGCAGTTATTGTCTAAAGACAGGTGTTTCATGTGGCCTTTACGTTATTCAGCATTTTGCAATGTCTCCTCACCCTGATTTGCTTTATTAAGCTAATAAAATCTTAGCCCTGCTAAAGGTAGGTATGGTGCAGTAATGAAATTGTCAGCTGGTATTCCCTTTCTCTTCATCCTGCTGAAGTTCCTGACCTGACCTGACCTGGTTTTCTTTTAATTTATTTCTAAATCCCTTGCTCTTGTTTTTGACCACGAACAGCAGAGCTGGAACAGGTACTGTGAGCTGATGGGGAATGACCAGAAGCCAGCCTGGAAATCACGCTGGGGAAAGTCCAGGTTTGTCTTGCAAGGTGCTGCTCATTCTGCCAAGCCTGGGTAGGGGTTGCTGGTACTCACAGAAACAGTTTGCATCCTCCTGTGCAGTTGTACAGCATGTAATGCTAACTGGCAGAGCTCCCTAGTGCAGCTCTTTGCCTTCTTCTTTTAGAGCTTTCATTTTCTCTCTTGTTAATGATTTCCCTGTGGCTGTGTCCTAAAGAGCTGTGTTTGAAAGTTTTAAATGCTAAGGTGTTAATCTTCTGGAATCTGTTCATAGCCTTTCTGGTCACAAATGATAAATGGATTGACCAAGTTCCTGGATAGTGTGGTCAGTCCAAGCTGCATTTTGTGGATATTAATGACTAATGGCTAAAAAACCAGCACAGAAACAAACCTATTCCCAAAGAAACTGTGGCAAGGGAAATTAAGTTCCTCTCGTTCAAAGGAGTACTGCTTACTGAATAACCTTTCTTAGAAAGGAGGTATGCAAATTTAAGTTATTCTGTTGCACCCTGAGAAGGCAAAAATATGCTTTAGTGCAATTAACTCTTCCTGAAATTGATATTTCTACTCTTTAAGTACTTTAGATTCCAGAATGCATAGGTGTATGGAAAAAAAATCATTAGCTGTAACTCATTAGCTCTGTTCAAGCAGCTGCAAAGCTTTAAAAATTAATAATTTTCATGAGGAATGCTAAGTCTGTGTTGTAAGATGTAGCATGCATTCAGTGCAAGATTTCAATTGAAGCTGACAGGGAGCCTGCTGGGGAGGGGTTGAGCAAGGACCCCCAGAATTAATCACCTGTCAGTTAAATTTCTTGGGTTTAAACCTACAGATAATTCTATCTTTGTGAAGTGTCTTTATGATGTAAATACACTAAGCCTCACCCTAAATTGGTTTCCTTTCCCCTTTAATACTGATTTTACAACCAGGAGAAATACTAACATCTCATAGAATTTAAGGGGAGCATTGACATAGTTGAAATTACTCTTTTAAGGTTCTAAAATACAAAAATACCAATAGTCTCTTCAAGAGCAAAAGTATGAAGGTGATTAGAAGCACTGCCAGATGCAAAATCTAGTGACTCTTGTTAAAAACTAAGATGTGCCCTGAAATACTTGCATCGCTTTCCATGAACTAGAGTGGAAATGCAAGAGGAAGTAGGGAAAAAAAATCTGCTACATGTGATTCTCCATGGGTTATGCTTACAAGAATGAAAACTAGAAGTAGATTTTATGCTGTGTGAAATTCCTGAATCCCAGGGATCAGAGGGATTTCCTGGAGTGGTGCTGGGGCCCTGAGCTCCCAGAGCAGTGTCACTGCTGTGGCACTGGGCTGGAGAGAGGGCTGGGAAAGCTGAAGGTGGAGGCTTGAATGCCCTTTCTAAAGACTAACCATGTGAAAAGAGCAGTCAGAGAATGTTCTGAGGTAAACTGTTATTGGTAACAGTGCTTTGTACCACTGAATGCCCTCCCTCGAGCCTGGGGGAGGTGGGTGCTGAGAACTGCCAGTGGTCGCAGGCAAAGCCAAGGCAGCTTTCACTGTTGTGTGTCTCTCCTTTTGACTCTGCAAGGAGCTCTGCTGTCCCACACTGTAGTTGGGACTATCCCATAGTTTGTTTTCCTTTGTAGATATATTTTCCTGCTTTTCCTTTGAGGAATTCTGGTGGCTCAGTTGAAGCTGCTGCTGGTGCAGATCTCCAAAGCTCACGTGGTGCCCCGAGTGTTGTGCAGACAATCTGCTCCAAGTGCAATGCAGATATATTTATTTCTGTTTGCAGTCTCACAATGTGATAGCCCTGCTGATATTTCTGCTAAGGAAAATCAACATTGCTGAGTAAATATTAACCATTGTACACAAAACCCTCAAGAGAACTTGCTGTTGTTTAAAAATGGTGCTGCTGATCTGAAGAGCTCCAATGGCTCTGCTGGAGAATGGCCAAGCTTGTTCAGGATCCTTGGGAGGGTTCTGGCCCTGCTTTTCCTGACCCATGTAACTACAGGCTGCATCTGATAGGGGAAGAAGAGATTTGATGCAGTTAGTCTTCACTCCTATGTTATTAATAGCATCAGTAGGGTTACAGAAACACCAAGCCACAGTTAAATATTCACATTTTCCTGATGGAGTCTATGAATTGAGACTTATGATCTTTCCAAGAAAGAAATCTATGAAAGGTTTAGACTGGTCAATCAAAAAAGTTTTAAAATAAAGAATTTAAATACCTTGTGATGCTTTCCCTTTTCTCTAAATTCAGGTATTTACTCTTAAATGAAAGGGTAAAATTCAGCAAAGAATTTGAGTTTTGAATTTTCCTGTTCAACCTTAATGACTGTAAATTCAGTGGAAGATTGTCACATAATTGTGCTGGACTTTCCAGAAAGTGCTGAATATTATAGAATTCCATGGAAATGATGCCAGTTTCAGGGGTTTCACTTTTCCTTTGTTATGGTTCCCTCTCTGTCCCCATTTATAATTACAGAATTTCATGATTTGTCTGCTTTCCCCTCCTCCCAGGAAGAAATTCTTGGAGGCTGGAAATCTAAAGGAATTATGACAGCAGGGATACTATACTAAACCTAATTTACAGTCTTGTAAACAACCTGAATAAAAAGAATTTTCTTTATATGCCTTTTGAAATTATCTGCCCGTAACTTAAAGATTTGTGTGTTGGTGATGCAGCATTTCTTGTTCAGTTGTATTTCCAGTGACCAGTCCTAGAGACAGAAAGGCAAGTCTGTGTGTAGCTGACCTTTCTAAGAAGCAGAAAATCATATTTTGTCTTTAGGGGGAAAAGAAGCAATATTTAAGCTGTCTTTGTGCATCCTGAAGAAATAAGTAAAGTGAATCCCATACTTCACTGTGTTATGTAAATCCCTACCTTAAGGCTTTACATATATAATTAATTTGAATTTTTTAAAAAATCTATTCCAACCAAAGTATATATGCAGTTAGGAAATTGTATGTAGATAAGCTGATGTATAGATAAAACATTAGCATGACAAATGGGCCAAAGTTGCTTCTGGTATGGAGAATTGCCTCATTTGTCTGGATGAATCTGGCAGTGTTATATGGTTACAAATTGAAACCAAATAATTGCTGCAAGCAGAGAAAAATAGAATCAGCAGTACAAATGTGCTAACATTTTCCTTCCTTTCTTTCCCCCTTTACTTTCCAGGAGGATGTAGAGTTTGGCATAGAACTGTGAATTTATTTGCAGGTTACTATCAGATGGTAAAATACACATTAGTGTTTCAAGAGGAAAATGAACTCCCTCATGTATTTGCTGGCTTTTGTGGTTTTTTTAATTTCAATATTTGTGATCAGATGATGACATTCAGTGTAGCTTCTGACCTATTGATCCTGCCAAATATCTGTGTGACAGCATTACAGATTTCAGAGGAAATAATATTTTGTTTTCCTAGCTGCTAAATGATATAAGGCACATGAAATCCCTCTTAAAATGAGAGATGAGCTTGAGGAATTTCTGTCTAATTACATTTTTAGTGAGATGTGCCTCTTTCAGAAAATAATTTAGATTGCATCCACAATGTTAGTGTTCTCAAAACATCTGTTTGTTTCTCAACAGATATAAAAAACATCTAAAAAGTAAAAATGGCTGAACTGGACCATGGAACATTGTTTTCAACTCCTAGGATTAGTGATGGAGGTGTGTATGCTATCGTGTTCAAGTTTAATTGTTTTATCAACTGCTTATGAAAGACTCTGTGCAACTAAAAGCTGCATATAGAAGCTGCTATAGCTCTCTGTTCATGGTTTGGGTTGGGAGGGGCCCTAAAGCTCATCCTGTCCCACCCCCTGCCATGGGCAGGGACACCTTCCATAGCCCAGGTTGCTCCAAGCCCTGTCCAGCCTGGCCTTGGACACTTCCAGGGATCCAGGGGCAGCCACAGCTTCTCTGGGCAACCTGGGCCAGGGCCTCCCCACCCTCCCAGGGAAGAATTTCTTCCTCAATTCCTGCCTGAATCTGGCCTCTTTTCAGGTTAAAACTATTGCCCCTCATGCAATTTACAGGCCCTGGTAAAGAGTCTTTCTCTGTTTTTGTTATAAGCCCCCTTTATATATTGAGAGGCTGCAATAAAGCCTTCCTGGAGCCTTCTCCAACTGAGCATCCCCACCTCTCACAACCTGTTCTCCTCATGAGAGATGTTCCAGCTTTCCAGAGCATTTGGGTCTGGAGTTTTTACCTCCTTGAATGTGGAATGATTTTCCATGATCTCTGCTGGACAGTGTTGCAAGCAGCCTCAGAAAGAAGGAAAAAAAATCTTTACATAGAAAAACCCACAAAGGGGGCTTAAAAAAGCTGCCTAAAGGCCTAAAGACTAGGAGAAAGGAGGTTATTCATACTAAGCTCACAGGGTAAAAAGGAAGAATTTACTGGATCAAACTACTGAATGCTTTTTGTTTAAGGTATATAGAGAATAAAGAAATAGTCTTAATACAAGATCAGAGCTATAACCTGCCTAGCATAACCCTGACCTGGTGGAATAACTGGTGTGATGAGAAGATGAGTGGTGAGAAAATGAGGACTGGTGAGCAGGAGGGAAGGAGGGAGCCTTCCTTCCTCTGTGCAGGTTGTGTGTCCTCTCCCCTGCACGGGGATTGCCTGTGGAACTCTGGATGATGAGGAGAAGGGGGAAGAAGCCACAGTTCTGTTCTGAATGGCAGCCTGGCACAGTCCCATGAGCCAGGAAATCTGTCCATAAACACTGGGCAGCTCTGTCTCTCTGGTTCTGTTGACAAATCCCATTCAGGCAGGGTTTGCAGTCCTGATTTTCTGGAGTTGTTCTGATATAACTGTTGGTCTGTGTGGCTGGAGATGCAGTGGGAAATGGAACTGCAACTCATCCCCTTTGCATGGGTTTGGTAGTTTTTACACTTCTTAGAAAAAAATCACTCCATAGGTTGCTCAATCCATAGGTTACAATAAACATTGAGGTAGTTTTCTGTTTGCTGCAAGAAGAATGCATATATTGAAATTTAGGTATTTCTGTATTAGAAGTTACTAAAATTCCAGTAAATGCAGTTTAAAGTGAATTCATAATGAAATTCACATGTAAACAATGCTTTTAAAGCATTTTGTAAACATACAGCTGGTTACTGTTTCTTGTATAATTCTCATTTCCCAGCTAACAGTCTCTGTTATGGAAACTTCTGGTGTTTAAAATGTACTGGTTCTAATTTCTATCTATAATGCTTTCATTTGATGACTCACACTTAAATTATTTCTCCAGAATTTGAAATGACCTTATGTGTTTTATGTGACAACTAGAAAATCCAGTGATTCCTGCAAGAAAGGCTCTTTGCAGCCAGAAGTACAAACCTGTTGACTATAAACATCTGCATGAACTTGCTGCAGAGGCAAAAGTGGCCTCTGAAAAAACTCAGTTAAAGGTAGGATTTTTGTATTATTTGTAATGTGAATGCTTTTGAAGCTCAGTGATCACATTTCTTCCAGCCCCAAGGAATCTGAGAATGAATAGGGATAACAAATTGGTTCAGCCAAAGGGGGTCAGATATGAGAGTTTATCCCAGTGTTACTGTGATTTGGATGTGTTAATGTCAATGGATGGGCTTTCTTTGAATCAGAGATGCAAAATATGTGTGGATTCTGCTTCCTCAAAAGACAGGAAAAGTTTGTATTTGAGTGCTTTGTGGAAACTCATCCAAACTTATTACATAAAATTGGAGGCAATGAAGAATTTATGGGGACAAATGGGGAGGTTGACCCAGACAATAAGCTAAACAAAAAGATATGAAGCAAGGATTTCCAAATGTTAAGCTGAGGTAGATCCTAAAAAAAATTAAAAGTGTTTAATAGCCATAAAACGTAAATGTAGAGTTTGACAGAGGTATAAACAGGTGCAGTAGTGTTCATGTGGTAAAGACCACAGGAATCTGTTTAATAGTACAGAAGGGTGACAGTGAATGAGAGAAAAAATGCATATTTATATACTTTCTTCAATGCAGGAAGCATTGCTTCCTTTAATGCACGGAGGGATCATATACCAAAAGTTCTGGCAGATATTTCTTCACAGATTGGCAGTGCAAAATTTCACTGAATTCATCCAAACTTTATTTTTTCATCTTTCTTTTGGGTTTTCACCTTTTCAAGTGTTTTCCAACTGAGTAGGTAGTAAAATATATATATTCTGAAAGCTCCACAGAGAACAGTATGTGTTCCCACCTACTACTTTTTGTTGCTGATTCAAGCTATCCACATTTAGAAGAGCTGGGTTACTCCTCCTTTGAGGCAGAACCAAAGAAACAAATGGTAAATCAGTTGTTGCCTGTTTAAGAAATAAAAAGAGAGCACATACAGGAAAAAAGGGTAGTTTTGCAGCAGTTACACAGAAATACATAAATGACATTACTGTTGCTATAAAATAGCTTCAAGAGCATATGTAAAGATGGAGTTTTGTTTCACCTCAGTTTTAGAGCCAATTTGAAGATGTATGTATTTTCAGATTGCTTTAAATAAAGCATTCTGTTTGCTGAGGTCTAGTTTTAGTCACCTGATGGTAACCAAGAGGAAGCTGTAAGTAACTTTTCCAAGATGAAAATAGGTAAGCGATAAAAATAAAAGACATTGTTTGATTTAGAAGCATTGTAACATACTGGTTGAGAGCATGGCATGGGTGTGTTCCAGCTCTCTTCTAGTACAGCCACACATGCAGGTTCCTTGTTTCTCAGCCACAGTCACACAATGTCTCCATGGCCCCTTTTGCAGCTTCTTATCCCAATGATACCCCATAACCAAGTTTGCTGCCAAGTACAATGGATCAGCCACATTCCAGCTGTTCTCCCTTGTGAGACTATCTAGGAAGCAGGTATATTCAACCAGGTGTACAGAACTCAGGTCCATCTGAGATGGGGAAATGTTTCTAGTTTCAGGAGTAGGATTTTAGCTTAGGTAGTGGTGACTGAGGGGCTGTGATTGGAGAATTGCTGGGACCCTCCTTGCCTGCCTGTGAGTGCTGCCCAGCCCAATCCTGCAGCTTTCCCTGCTGGTGTCCCTGGCCCAGGCAGGGCAGGAGCAGGAACATGCTGGGGGCTGTGCCTGTGTGTCCTGGGTGTGCTCAGTGCTCTCATGCCTGTGAGCACAGAGGGCTCAGGGGTGGCTTTGAGCAGCTTGCCCTGGGCAGGACAATTGCAGGTTGATTCCACCTGAGCCAAGGGAAAACCCAGCAGTTTTGACTTGGAACGTCATTCCTTTGTGGAACTAGATGTGGAGTGAGGTCTTTATTCATTTCTCCCTGTTATGAACTAGGACAAGGCTTTCCCATGGTTTTTTCTTGTCTTGCTACCATTCTGCCATTATCTGCAGGAAGGAGGTTCTGGGCAGGGAAAAAAAAGGGCCTGTGTGTGATTTGTGGGAACCGCTGGAGTCAGGAGATGGCTGGGATAGGGATGGGCAGGTGTTCTGGAGGAAGGGGATGGCAAGGCAGCGCAAAGAGAAGGAGCAGGAAAGGAGCTTTGTTCTATGTATGCACTGAGAGGCCAGGGACAGTCAGGGTGGCAGGAGGGTGAGAGGAAATGTCTCAGATGTCTGGCAGCCACAGCCTTTGATCCCTGTTCCTGCACTCTTGGCTGGCCAGAGTCGTGTGGCTGCCACTTCAGCAGCCTCCCCCTGGCACCTTTTCCTCTGGCTTAAGCACTAACTCCATCTGTCTCAAAAGTAGGTGTTCCTATTTTATCTGAAGTGTGAAGCAATGTTTTTGTGAAGCCCTCAGTTTCAGAGCCTCTTTAATTGGACAGATTTTGTAAAAATACTCTTTTAGTCATACATTTTTGAAATTCTTTTTCTTGAAGGACACACTTTCACTCTTTCATCCTCCTACCTGTAAGAATGTTTCTTTCTCCTGCTCATCTTCCCCCTACTTCACCCCTGGGAAATAGGGATGGAAAAGGAAAGAAGAAAATGGACTGCATTTTTTTCATTTTCTCCTTTCATTTAATTGTGACTTGAAATGGAATAAGCTTCCTTTTCTCCATGAATATTGGTTACACTTGAACACACTGTTCTTCAGAAAAATGTTTTTAGAAAAAAAGTTTTGAAAAAGGCTGTGAAGTTCATCATTCTGTAGTAAAATTTTCAATATGAGGGCATTTGATAAAGCTATTGAACAGATTCAAAATACAAGCTTTAATTTTTCCTGCAGATTAAAAAAACAGAGCAAGTTTCAAAAATTAACAAAGAGCAAATGCTGCTGAAACAGCACCGGCAGGTGTGGTGGCAAGAGCATAAGAGGCTGAGAGAGAGCAGGTAAGAGCTGAGGAACCTGAAGGAGTCCTTGCTGAAGGCAGACAGCAGCAGCAGCCAGAGTTTGTGTATGAAAGTTTTCAGTTTGGGTTCCTTTGGAGTCTGTCTCTGGGTGTGTGTATTGAGTTCACACTGAGAACAGGGGCCGTTGGCACTGCTCCTGTCTGTTGCCCTGGGTACTGTGTAGACACAGATCAACAGCAACGTTTGGGGCTTTCTTGCCACCTTCATGTCCACATCCTGCACTTCATCCCTTCCCAGGCAAAGAATCCCCTTTTTAATTAATTATTTGAGGCTTATCATTCTTGCAAATAAAATGAATAAGAAATTAAAGCTTCTGTAAAATCCATGTTCATACCTTTCAGGCAAAAAGCAGAAGGAGAAATAAAGACTTTTCTTAATGAAGAAAGCCATAAGCACAACTTCTTTTTGGATTTGAGGGACTTGGGTAAGAATTTTTATTAATTTCTTAATTATTATTTTAAAGTCAAAATTGTCTCGATTGTTTGTTTGAGTTTTTAAAACCCTGTCTTGACAGGTTTAGATTTGGAGAGCACAGTGCTGTGTATTATTTTGTGTGTTTGAGAAAGCTTTCTTTCGTTTGGATCCAGAGCAGGAATTGTCCAGGCAGCGGGACACTTACCAAACAAACACTGTAGTTCCTGTCTGGCAGCTAAAGGAGGATTTAAAACTCAAGCTGGCAGAAATGCAGCTTTCACTCTCAGAAGAATCTTGTCAGAAACCTGAGATCGATTCATTTGAGATGTTACAGCAGGTTGGTGTTTTAACTTTATTTTTGCAATTTATTATCACCCTATTTTTGCCATTTACATTTATTTTTGTTAAACTTTGAGACTAACTGACACATAGAGCATCCTGTAACCTCACTACTTGCCATGGTATAGATCTCTGCTCACTAAAATCTGTAAAACTGTAGCAGTGTAGGGCTGGAAATCTGACTGTTTCTAAATAAGAGGTTTCATATTGTAACAAGATAAAGAAGTAATAATAACATGTTTCATAAAATAGATCAAATTTGTGAAGAACCAGCAAAAGGCAGTTTTGGAAGGTCTTGCCCTTGAAAGTCTGGCTTTGGAGAGAGAGCTTGAAGACTACAGAGCAAATGTAAGCTTTTCCTTGTATGTTCAATTAGCAATTTCTTGAGAGAGAAAACATGATGCAGAGCAGTGTTCTGAGCAGTGTTTCTTCATTGCAGGCATTAGCGGGCTCTTTTGAGGAGAAAAATGGGCTTTTCCATGAAGTTCCTGCTGAGCTGCTGTCCCTGGAATGCCCTTACCCTGACGTGAAGACCTTGGTGATCCAGGAGTACCAAGAGCTTGCCAGTGGGTACTGGGCGAGGCTCCAGGAGGTCGACCAGCAGTTGGCAGCTTTATCCAGGTAAGGACAGCTTTGTGCATGACTTTTCTTGGGGTTTAAAGTGTCTGTGATGTCCTTTATAACATGTCGGTGCTGCAGTTGGCTTTGCCACTCGAGCTGGTGCTGTTTGGTGCAGAGCAGTGCAGGCTCTGCCCAGCTCTGGGCTGGACAGTGGGGAAGTGTTTACACAGCTGAGGGTGGAGCCAGTCCTTGCCAAAGCTCTCTGCTGAAATAATAAGCAACATGTTTGGTGGGATAAGGAACCAACAATCTGGTGTGTATCAAATGTCCTGTTCACATGCTCTTGCAGGAATAGAAGTTACTCTTTCTGCATGGTAATTACTATTGAATTTATGACAGAAAAGTGCAGGCTTTCTGAGACACATTCAGAACGTTTTTATCTATAAAGCAGATAAAAAGATCCAATCTTCTCACAAGTTTTGGATCACTGCAGTAGTTGTCATCACAAAGAAATGTAAAAAATGTATATAGCTCTGATTCAGATTAACTGAAAGAAGGAGAGATTTTTCTGCAAATGAAACACTTTATAGAAAGAACATTATTCATAATGATCTAGAAATGGAACAAACCTAAATATTAACAGTATAAAGCTTAACCTTTCTGCTGAGACTGTCTAGAGTACAGGAGAGATACTGAGTTGCAGATATTGGACAGGCTTTGCCTTCTTTTTGCCATCTCCTGATATTCCTGTGGCTTAGGATGGCTTTGGGTTTAAAGGTTGAGAAGGGGAAGGTCAGTGGAAGGGTTGGAAGCCTGGGCAGGTTCAAGGTGTTGGGTGCCACAGAAAGTGATGTTATGATCTACTTACCTTTTGTACAAATTGTACAGATATTCTGTAGGTTCTTCTTCTGTTACTTGAAACCTACATATTATTACTGTAGCATCCTAGCTGTTATAACATGATACTTATTACAAATTGCTTTGATTTATGCCGTATTTATAGCATTTATTAAGCAGCAAGTGGCAAATTTACAGCAGTTGCTTTACTGCTGTCTCTGATATTTTGTTACAGTTGCTGTTATAGACCTTTTAACAACCTCAGTGAGAACCTGTGACAAATGCTAAATCATTATGTACTAAGTCTTTCTAGTGGTTTTAATTAAAATTGTGTTAAAGTTTATAATGAACACAATTTTATTGAGAATTCATAAATTTAAATCCTTGACCCACACAGCATGTGTGCTACTGAATAACAAACATCAATGTAGACAACAGAACCTCTGCAAATGGTTGAAAAATGTATGGTAGTATTTTCACTGATCAGAGGCCAAGTGTGAATTCAGGGCTGGAGCTAGGTAATTTTGCACTGATAATTCAAGAATATCAAGACTTAAATATAAAATGCCATGTTTTCAAGGGAAATAAATGCAGTTGTAGCATGAACACATGTGCAGTGGTGCTCTGAAGGAATGAAGTTGTGATCTCTAGATGGGAACACCAAGGGGGATGTAGCTGGAGGAAATGCTGGAGGTAGTGGCAGCAATTTAGTGAGAGGAATGTGAGGTAATACTGGGGGACAAGAGAGTCACTTTGGGTCAGCATGAGCTGGGAATTTAGGGAATCATAAATGAACCATCTGCAATTATCTCAGGCAATTTATTTAAAGCTAGATATTGGTATTTTTGGAGACCAGAAGGCAAGCAAAATCTTTAATGTATTGCTCATTTATGTTTCTATGATTTTATCCACAGCAACATTAAAAATGTGTTTTCAATTAAAAAAAAAAAGCAAGACTTTGTTCTGGTAGCATTGCTTACTTCCAGTATCTGGGTTTATAAAAGATATGACACTCTTTGTCACTTCTTATGTTTATTTTGGTTAATTTGCATGGGAATATTCTGTGAGTTCGCAAAGATGCAGCCTTGTGATTGAAGTATTCTATAATTCATCAGGCAGCCTGTGATCCAAGTGGCACAGATAATGCTGTCAGAAATTGGAGTGACATGTCCTTGACCTTGGTGTGTATCCCCTGTGCTCTACTGATTAACGTAGCCTTAATGAAGCCTTTGCAGTTATTGTCATTGCTCTGTACCCACAGAGACCAAACATCCTCTTGCAATACACTTCTTCCCTTGTTTTGGTGATTTGAGAAGTTGCTCAGTAGTACAGTTTGACTCTATGATAACATGGTAACCTGGTCACTTCAGCTGGGGGTTACTCTTCTGTCCTTCTTTCATCGTATGCTTGAATGTACAGTGAAGAAACCTTCAGTTGATACTACTCTGGCATTGCACATCCCATTTTTAAACTGTTGAGACTGTCTGGAAAAGAGAATTCAGAAAATGCACATAGAATGTCCAAAAAAGAAAGTTCAGACTAAGATAATATTCTCTTCTCTTCTGTGTGCTTTTCAGTCCCACTAGAGTGCCCATTACAGTGGTCATTGCTTTTAGAAATGGAAGAAAAACTTGGGATTTTTTTCAAGCCTAGTATAGGATTATAATATTTTATAATCTAATTTAATTCCTTTTACTGCTGCTAAACCACAAGTTTTTGTGTTTGGGAAATACCCAGGTCCCAAGATATCCCACAAATGGAGGACTTGGAACTGATGTGTGTGTTATAGCTGCTGATTCTCTAAGCACTATTATGTTTTTGCCAAGGAAGTCTGAATTATTAAAATCAGTGAAGGATGAATGGAGTATTACAGACTCAGCACTGCATCCTTTCAAATGAGTGGGAGGGTAGGACCAAGTCAGGTACATGGAGCTCCTCTTTGCAGGCCTGTTCCCGGGATGTCTCTGTGCCATGATTAATAGCAGGGGTTGCCATCTCCCTTGGTGGCATTGTGGCAGCCTGTGTGTCTGCAGAGCCAACACCACAGCGGTGCCAGCACACGCTGCTGCTGCGAGGGATCTGTGGGGATTACAGGGGACAGGGGAGCTTCCCCTCGGAGCTGTTTGTATTCTTTGGGACGTGTAAAGCCAGGGATTAATGCTGGGTAAATCTGTTTCAAAGGAAGCAGCTGCCTCGGGGCTGTTGCAGAGAAGACAATTGCTGTGTTTCAGCTCCAAAACAAAGCCCAGCCTGTGCTGTGCTCTGGTACAATGCTGCACGCAGGGACAGCCAGCGCTGCATTTCAAATTTGGGTCATGCTTTCAGCCTGGCAAACGTTCGTCGATATCTGGACACTGCAGAAACCTGATATTACCTTAACTCTTCCTGTCAAGTGTGTTGGAGTTTCCAGAGGTGTTGTAGGTGAGCTGTTCCTCTGTGGAATGTCACGGCAGTGTCGCTGAGGCGCCGTCTCGGGTTCCCTCCGCAGGATGTTGACATTCCCCGTGCGTTCGGTGTTGGGAATGAGCTGGGCTGGGTCAGCCTGATTTTTTTTTTTTTTTGGTCCTATTTGTCTATGAGCAGCTGACAAAATCTCAGCACAGCTGACAAATTTTGGCACAGCTGACAAACCAAGGCATTGGCAGTCAGTTTGTCCCTACTTACAATAAACTACTTGTAGCTGCAGCTCCAGCTGATTTGCTCCCCAGAGGATCTTCCACAAGCCTTAACTTCTCCCCCTTATAGTGGCTGGTAGTCCCTCTGAGTGAAGGCTGCCAGGGTTATATGGTGATTCTTCTAATACACAAATGAAGAAAATATTGGGGCTGGAAAGACAAGGATTATAGGTGTTATCTCAAAAAATATTTTTGTACTCAGCTCAGATCAGTAGGAGCAGTTGCAGTGAAAGAGATTTAAATCATAGCAAAGAATAATTAATTTGCTCATTAAAGTTATTCTTCAGAAATCCTATGCCTCAGAATACCAAATTATAACACACATTCTAAAATTAATAAATGATCTGATTTCATAGAAAAGCTCCCTCTAAAGAAGAGGGAGGAGTTTAAACCATTGATTTCTGAGGATCAACTGCAAGACATTTCTCTTAGAGGCAGTAAATGCTGCAGAAACAGCCCATCCTTCCTGTGCCACCTCTGTGACCAAGCTCAGGGGCTGTCTCTGCTGCTCCAGGCCTGCAGTGGGGAGTCATGGGCTGTTACAGCACCGGTCCCTCTTGGTAGGATTCCTTAGGCCCATTTCCCTTCTGGGGTACTATTTCTGCTTTAGGCTTAGGGTATGAAACCACCCAGCTGAGACATTTATATTCAGTGTCTGTCTGGAAGATTCAGCAGGCACCTGTACAGAAACACTTTCATTGCAGTTCTGCTTTGCCTGGTGTGGTTCCACTGGTTACCTTGTCTCCAGCCTTTGCTTGGTTGTTGCCTGTCACTGAAGATAAACTTTTTACAGGAGCTGCATCTTTGTTCTCCCATTTCAAGGCTGCCTCCTTTTCAAGAGGACTGGGTTTAATAGCAAACTCCTGGGTCCTAGAAATAGATTGTTGGATATTTCACACAGTTAATAAGAAGAGAAAGCTTTCACTTATTTTCCTATCTCATGTAAGCTTGTCACCAAACTTACCAGAAAGGGTTTGTTGTTAGGTGAAATGGCTTGTGGAAATGGGATATTGTGTTTTTGTGTTCTTGAGACATGTCTGCAGGTGAAGCTCTCCCTTTATAAAGCTGACAGGTGTAGGGATGTTCCCTGCTGTGTCCCCTCACTGTCCCCAGTGCTGTGCAGTGGGGACAATGCACTGCAGGTTTACTGTGCAATGTGTTACAGAAAAGTTGTGTTAAACTGGGTTACACAGAATTGTTTCTTAATACTAATGTTCACTGTTTTCTCCTCAGAGATAATGCTGGATCACATAAGGAAGTCTAGTTTAATATTAATTACGTATCAGCAGCTCACAAAAATCCCCTTTCTGAAGTACCTGTTTTTTCTGCTTTTTTCTGCCTGCATAAGGGTAAGGCTGTTCCAATGCCTTCCTGGATGCAGTGTATGGAATACTGAGGCACTGCTGCTGGCTCAGGCAGTGCAGGAACTGCAGCAGCTGGAGGTGGCAGGAATTCGAGGTGGGGGTTACAGAATCTCACGATTGCCATCTTTTAATTATCCCTAGGCTCTTAGTCACTTCTGAAACCAGGTCACTGGGCTAGAGAGACCTTTTGGTCTGAGTCAGTGTTGCTGCTTGGATGTTAATGCTGACAGTGACAGCCTGACATTAATCCCTTGGGGGCCAAGAGTTCAGATTGAGGGTAAAATCTGAGCTACTGAGTCCAAGCCCGTGGTACTCTGTTTTAGCTGGACGTTACTTGCTACTCTGATTTTCAGAGATAGATGAATGCAAGCTGATTGGTACAACTGCTATTCTAAAAAATGCTTTGCTGAGGAGTTTATGGCTGTTAGGAGTTTGGTTTTAAACTAGCTCCTCTTGTAGCTGCATGCAGGGATTGTCACTTCATTCATTCCATTTTGATCATGTATTCAGTGCTCGTTGGTAGAGTCTGATCATCTTCTTTCTTTTTCACCCTGTATTTTCCCATGTGGGTTGACTGACTCTCCACTAAGGGGGCATGTTGGAGAAACACAGTGTCAGTAAACAGCCAGGTTAGCTTGAATGATGGCACAATAAATGGTCACATTAGCAAAGCATTCTATGTTTGCTTTGTTTCATTAAATGAAACAGGCTCAGCTCTGACCCAACATCCAGCTTACAGCATCAGGACTGTGAGCCCACTGAAAGCTGGGGCCGTAAAGATAACCCAGAACTGAACTCCTCCTTTTCAGTGGTTAAGTTGTACTGGGGTGGATTGTTTTACATTCCTATAGGAACAGTGACTGGAAGGAAGAAGATCAGTGGGTTTTCCAGGCTGTTATCAATCAGTATCCAAGTGATCTTCAGAGGAGGAGGACTTTGTACCTGGATATGCTGCAGAGATACCTTCCCCACAAATCCTGGCATGAGCTGGTCAGTGTTGGCTTCAATATTCGTTCAGTTATACAAATTCTTACATAAACTATGTAGTGAGCAGTTGTATTAAAGAATGTTTATCAAAGTTTTTTTGTTTTAAAATTTCTTAATTAAAAATTTTATTCTGCATCGTAAAGAAGAGATGTCCCTGTTTTCAAAATGCAGGACCTTTAAACCTACTGCCTCTTCAAAACAAACCCTGGGGAGATTTTATAGTTCCACACACTCTTACAGCCAAATTCACAAAATAATTTGTTAGCACTGCTTTTGCTGTGCTGTTTTATAGCCATGTCATGCTCCTCTGCTTCTCTTGGTGTTTTTATTTTTCATGAGGATGTAGAGCCTTGTTGCACTGTCTAGTAATAGTTATTTTAATTGTTCTGTGGCACATATATAGGAAGAAGAGTGAAAAGTTATCTCCTGCTCTCAGGTAGAGGCTATTTTTATATGTATAATGCCTTTCAAATTGATTGCTGATTCCTCTTATACTCCACAGTGAATAAGCACACAGCACTAATAGCGAAACCCATTTCAAGGCCAGAACACTTCAGGAACTCATAAGGAAAGTAGAAGGCTTTTTTTATCTCTGGCTGTATTTTTAGACCATCTACTTCCCTGTGTTTGAGGAGTGTCTAGTGCAAAGGAGTGACAGTGAGGTGATACTGATAATTAGCCTGAGTTTCACTAAAAATAAAGTTCTTATGGATTTTGGACCTTTTGCCTTGGAGAACTGAGATGAATAGTCACATGCTTTGGCCAATGGAGATGTATTTTAAGCACAGACACTATTATTGGTTCTAATTCTTTGAAGGTTCATTTAAAATTTAAGAATGCTAAATTTAAAAATCTAACTCTGCATTGAGCTGATATCTTTTAGTATGTGTATTAGCATGACAAATATGGAAATGCTAAAACAGTGCTAAGAATCTGTCCTTAAAGTGTGTGTGTAACATTGGAATATCAGCCTGAGAGCCTTCCAGGCCTCCTCCCCTCCATGCACGGTGGTCAGTGGACAAGCTCCCAGTGCCTGATCCTGTCAGAGCTCGTTGGAGAGGCCTGTTTTTGGCTGAGCAAACTCTCCATCCCATGCCTTTTGTCTCAGCTTTGGCAGTTTGTGGGTCTGGGGCAGCAGCCCTGACAGAGGGAGCTGATGAGGTGGTAGCCTCATGTGTTTGACCGAAGGGAACATCCAGGGCCATCTTCATCCAGCCACAAGCTGATGGGAATATCTGTGAGCCAGGCACAGTCAGCACCCCCTGCCAGAATTCTGGAAATCAGCCTCTGGAATGGTCTCCTGGACACCTGTGAGCAAACAGCCATCTCTAGAATCTCCTTCATCCCTGTAACTTGTATTTTAGGGGATATAAGACAGGCTCAGGACTCAATGGCCTCAATCTATGCAGCCTTACCTGCTACTACCTCTGTCAAAGTCTTGAAGCCTGAATGTCCTTGGGAACGTCGCTGAGTTAGGCCAAAGAGGGTGTATTTTGGATTAAACACTCCCCATTTTTGCGAGGTGGTGATGCTGATGGTGGCACTGTGCTGCTTGGCAAGCTAAAATTCTATTTCCAAATTCCCTTTTAGGAAAGAAGTGAAGCTGAATCTCACCTGTACTGCTTTTGTACAGCTGTTTCAGTGTCCTGTTTCTCTGTAGATCACAATTTGCTAAGAAAAGCCTTATCTTACTGGAAGTACTCAGTATCTCTGGAGATGTAGTGGAAGGACATTGTATTTTATGTCCCTCAGGGCATTCCTATTGCAAAGGTGCAGTTCAGCAAAGAGCAGTGGGCCAACAGGATGCTGGAGTGGTACATGGTGCAGGCAGAGAGGGCAAGGCTGGAGAGGGGTCACTGCCCTGGACACCTGGAACATCCCTGGCAGAGTGCACTGGCCCTGCATTGGGGATTATTGGTGATAATATAATTAATTTAAGTATTCTCAAGGTTTGTAAAAATATCTAGAATAACTTTTTATTATTAATGCATAGTTTTTAAACCCTTCTGAAATGCTTTCCTCTCTCAGGTTGCTCATGAGAAAGCCTGGGATCACTGCCATTCCGTCAGGAATCAGCGCAGAGCCCTGCTGCTGAGCTGGGCTCAGGCTAGGAAAGCCTTTGTCCTTAGGGCAGTGGCAACTGCTGCTGAAGCTGCTGCTGCTCATGAGGCAGAAGTGGTGCTGGCTGACTCCAGGCAAAAGCAACTGGAGATCTGTGCTGAGCTGAAAGCAAAGGTATGTTCGGTTATAAACCCACCACAAATCTGTTTCTCACTGAGAAATTCAAAATGAAGTTTTTAGATTAACACTAGTTTCTTTTCAGAGAAATAATGAGTATCTGTATACTCTTCTGTTTATTTTTAAGAATACTTTCTAAGACCTGAAACAACAGATCCTGTAACTTGTTTGCTGTTGCTATGGAAGCTTCACAATATTGTGAATTTACTGTGTTGAGAGGTGAAAAAAAGATGAAAATACCTGGGTGTTTTTGGTAAGAGAGTAAAATAAAATGGGAGGGGCCTGGGTACAAGAGGAAGGTGTTGTGATGTTCATGCCTAAGGCGTTTGTAGGAGGAATCCCATTTCTGGGCATGAGAGGCATGTTAAGATTTGTTTAAGCTGTTCTCTGTGATTTTTAACTTGCACAGAAATGAACATCTGAGAGCAGGCACGGTGTGTTATTCTCACTTTACCAACATTCTCTCTGCTGAGCCCTCACTTTACAGTGAAACACTAAACACTTAAATTAGGTTTTCTACAAGAGGAAAGCACAGGAAAACCTGTGCTGTGAGGAAGAATTTTGATGTTGATGCTAGTTTTTCACTTAGTAGTAACACAAAAGCCCTTCTGTCTCCTGTTCTAGAGCTGTCTGGTGTAGGAAGGTTTGACTCTAAACAGTTTAGGGTTAGAAACTGTCTGGGCTTGACTCCATGAGGAGTCCCCTGGCTCCTGTGGCAGCCTTCCCTGGAGCCACGTGCAGTAAGGAGTGGTTCTCTGGAGCTGGGGGGTGTTTGGTGTTTTTTTACCTAGGCCTTCCTTTCTGGAATGCCTGTGTGTCTCCTACCTGCACAATCAGAGATGGAAAGGCCATTTATTCCTGAACTGTGAATTTGAGTCACTTTTTCTTCCCTTGTTTCTTCTATTTTTCTTCCCTGCAAGAAGTGACAAGCATGTGCTGGAATACTTATGTTGTTTCCACGCATCTTGAAATTCTCACAGATGCATTGAACATTGTCTTAAAGTTTTTTGGATTCTGACCTCCTGTTTCCAGTTTGGAAACCTGGACCTGTTTGAAACTTAAACCTATTAGGCCTACACTGTTCAAGGGTGGCCTTCAAAGGGGTCTTTGTTAAAATGTCGAACGTTTGAACAAAAACAGCTCACCTGTTCCCCAGAAAAGAGGAATGAAAAAGGAACATATTTTTCATTAAAGGAGGATATCATTGTGACCTTGTTTTGATCAGCTCCACAGCTCAGAGGGCTGAGGGACGGAAGCTGAGACTGGGTGAGGAGCTCACTGGTTTTCAGAGGAATGATTCTGAACATAGCTGAGGGTCCTCTTTGAGTTTGATGGGGAGATGTGTTTGAAAACTCCTTGTTTGCCCAGTTATAGTTCATTTTACAGACTTGTCTTTCTGCACTTCTGGACTGTGCAACTACAGAGTGTTGGACACGGAAAGTGGCTGCTGGGAGCTGTCAGGCAAAAGGGAGATCTCAGTCCAGTGAGCCAATTTACATGGATAAAACCCTGACAGGGATCCTAACATGGCTGAAAAGGGAATCTGTCTCTGAGTGAGTGTGGAGCTGGAAATCAGGGATTAGGGCTGTTCTCCCACCTTTTCCCTTTGGCCATTGATTGACTTAACATTTTGGTTTCACAAGTTTAGCATAAAGGAATCTTACTCGTGTCACTTTGCCACAGGGGCCGTGGAGTTGCTGTAATGATTTAGCTGTGAGCAAACTCTAAGTATGCTTGTGAGAAGGTTGTATCTGACTGAGAGGGACAGAGCTCTCCTTATTACAGCAGCAGGTTTCAGAGAAAGCCACAGCATTTCTGTGCCTATTGACATCATCTGTAAAGGAAGCGATGGCACCTGCACTGTGAGATCTGTAATACCTGGCAGGCTGTGCACGGCTTTAATTACTGCAATAACCACATGATATACCTAACTTCTATATAGTTCTTTTCCTCTGTCAACAACCAACCAAAGGTGCAGCAGACTGAATAAAGAATACATGATTTAAAGCTGGTTTAAATGCACTAGGAGCCATTGCACTATGCCATTGGTGAGACTCTAGGCCTTGTGACTGACAGCAGGTGATAACAATTAAAAAGTAAAGCAGCAGAGAAGTTAAATTATTATTTATAGCAGTTTTTACTTGGGGAAAGGACTTTCAATCTCTTATTCCATATTCCACCTCACAGAAGATCACTGTGTGTCCTTAACAGAAATCAGAGTCTCTAAGGAGGAATTTTGGAACAACTCAAGAGGCTCAGGTGAAATAAATCACAAGGGCCATATGGTAGTCGTCTGAATGAAGCAAAGTGTGAAAGAATGATGCTGGGGAGGATGCACTGCGCATTCTGAGAGAGGAAATGTGTCTCCTGTACATATCTTTAACACCCCTGTTTGCCAGGGGAAAGCAAACAAAACAAACCCTGGGGGGTTACACTTGGGTGAGTGATCAAGAGTCACTCAGTTTGGTGTGCTTTGTACTGTGGAGATCTGCCCTTGTCAGGCTTCTCGAGTAGACACTGTGTAAAATATTCTTTCTGTGTAAAAATCCTCTTTCTAAACAACACAGAGAAGCAAATTTTTCCATGTCACGAAGTAGGTAAGGCATGAAGTGAGGAGTGATCTTTTCGGAGGGTTAGGGGGTGCTGCCTCACAGCTGGGTTTGAAGGGTTGAAGTACTTGCTGTGATACCTCTAGAAATTCAGTCGAGGTGTCTGCATGCTTTCCAAGCATTATTTTCCTATTGGATCTATCTTAAAATATTTGTAATCCAGTACTTTCCCTCTTTGTATAAAACAATTTGAAAAGAGCACACGAGGGAAGACCTACAGCAGCAGACAGAAGGGCAGTTTGATCTCGTGTGTAATGCTTAGTGTGGGCTTTTCCTTCCTCAGCACAAAGCTGTGTGCCTGCCTGCCTGCCTGCCTTTAAAGCTCTTCTCTTCTTTGTTTTGAGTCCCAGGATTAATCCCCCCTTCAGTGCTAAAATCTCTTGCAACACATTGTGAATTTTGGGAGAGCAGCTCTTGCATTCCTTATCCTGGCAGAAACTAAGATAAATTAATTTTGAAAGGAAAAGTGTTAGGTGAAATTAACTGGGATATTGCAAATTGTGTAAAGCATGTTGCAGATTGCCTTCCTTTTCCTTTCCTGTATTAGAGGAAAGAATGTGTTAGTAAACTCGGGGAAAAAAATATTTCCCTATTCAGCATATAGTCAAGTCACTGATTTAAATGCTTTGACTGCTAGAGGAGATCAACACTGAAGTATTAAAACTGAATGTAAAAAAAAAGTCTGCACAGGTATCACATCTAGGGAACTAGGTGTGACTATAATCTGATCATTTTGAGGGACACTTTAAAAAATAAATATTTGGATAGTGAGATACTTAAAAGAAGAGTTCTCTTTTTCAGAAGCATTGTCTGTTCCCTGCTGAGGTGGCCCATTCATTTGTTAGACATAAAAAATACAAGGAAGCTTTAATAAATGCTCCAAAGTGGATGTGAGCAAATATCTAAGACTTTAACATTCACCAAAGATGAACCAGCTCTGATTGAGCAGTACATTTTTAATCCAGACCTAATAAACCTGGATTTAATAATTTGAGTTTGGCACAGCATTGATGAATTGTGTCTTTAGGGTCAGATGAAGCTCGTGCACAGTAAGTGTGACACACTTGTAGACGTTGGCTCTGCAAATTTGCCTTGCTTGTCCTTTCACCCCTCCTTTGCCCCCCGTTTTCCTGTGCACCGTGTTCTCTCACACGATGTTATTTCTGAATCCATCACCTCCTATTGAATCTTCTCACAGTGGATGCCTGATGTTTGCCTGTAGCCCGTTTGGGCAGCACCAGGAGTGCCCAGAGCCCTGTGCTCCAGAGGAGCTGACCAGGGCAGTTTGTTAAACCACTGTGTGTGTTTCTGTTGATCCTTCCAAGGACACTGTCACAAATTCGAGCTTCATCCATCGGGCATAAATTGCAAGCTTTTGGGAACAGGGGACTGCAGGGTGCCCTGCCTGGAGGAGACCAGGGACTGACCTGCCAGCTCTGAGATCCATTGGAACAACCCATTGCACCCAAAACTTCAGCTGAGCAGAGGAGCACGTGGTGCCTCAGCCTGGGCTGCAGTGTGCTCAGCTACCCAGCTGCTGGGCTTGTCAGAGCCTGGAGGCTCTGCAGTGTGTTTGAGACACACACTTGTCTCTCAAATTTAGTTAACATTGGCTGGTGGTCCCCAAAATTACTTGAGAATGGGTCTGCTGGACAAGCAGATAGTTCATGCAAAACATATTTTCTTAGCATTATCTCCTTCAGCAAGGAAAGTGGCACTTCAGGCAAGAGAAATTGCGTTAAAATTTTGCAGAAGTAGTAGAGGATCAAAGGCAGTCTCCTCCATATGGTGGCAGATAGGACTAGGAGAGAGAGTACTGTATATTAAAGGATAGCAAATTCAGATAAGTAGTTGTAAATAGGAATACAGCCTACTTAAGGTCATGCTTGTGTGAATATCTAAGCCTACATAATATTTAAACATGTTAATAAAGTGCTTACGCTCCTGTTGTCAAGAACAGAAAGATGTTCTCTAATGCTGGCTGAGAAGGGAGGAACTACAGGGACAAGCTGTGAGAAGTAAACTGTTCACACACAGCCTTGAGCAAAGATGATCTGATGTGGTGTCAACTCCAGGGAGCTGACAATGCTCCTGTATTGGATCCCAAGTTTTATCAGTACTGATCCCAGCCCAGTTTCCTCACTGAAAGCAGTGTCTTGTTCCTCTTCAGGTCACGACTGAGGGTTGTGCTCCAGTGCTTTTTTCTCATATCCCTTTTTCAGATTTAAACACTTGTACATCTGAAGACAATGTTCTGTTAACAATCAAAACAGTTACTTTTAACCACTTCTCTGTTTTGTTTTTTTACCTCTTAGAGGTAGCCTGTGGAGCACAGGCTGTTTAAGAGTACCCATCAAAAATCTATCAAGGATGTGAACATCCATTGTTTTTCTAATCACAGCCAGAACGAGATTATCTTCTGAGATTAACGAACTTGTGAGTGTATTATTTGTTAATTATCCCATTGCCAAATGCTCTAATACTGCTCTAATGCTTCTCAGAGGTCTTGTGCAAGCCAGTCAGAGGCAGAAACTCAGCTTTTGCCATTTGCTGCTTGTCATTTAAGACCCTGTGGAGTCTGGATGTGATTCCAGGTGCTGTTCAGAAGTTTTCACGGTTGAAGAATCACCAGTCTGGAGAAAAAGGGGCAGATTTTTAGAGTTGAAAGTTAATGGAGACTTCAGATCACCACCTGCTAATATCACAATTTTTGTTGTTAGTGACATGTCATGTTTATAATGCTGATGTCCAGCTACGTGGTCTTAGGAGGGGCTGCACTCCCTGTAGCAGAAATAAAGTTCTTTGCTGGGACAGGAGAGCTCGGTCCTGTCCCCAAGGAGAGGGAGCATCTCACTACTGACCTGCTGTTTGTGTGGCTGCTGCCCTGTACCCCCTCTCACGGGGGGGGGGGGGGGGTGTTTCTATTTAAAATTAGGTGTTCACATGGATTTTGAATGCTGTGGAGCTGATGGCCCCCAGAATTCTAAGCCTTGCACCACAGAGCACAGACAGCAGGGCAGCTCTGGGCTGGTGCCACCAGCCTCTGAATGAAACCTCTGAACAGCAATGGTTCCTGCTGATCATCCTGTGCAATATGGAGCCCCCTTGTACACCTGAACTCCCTCCAGCCTCCTTCCACAGTGGGTGAGTCCCTGACACGTGGGCTGTTTTGAACATGCCTGACAGTTCATGAGGTTACTGACACGTGAGAAAAGGAAAAAGATACATATGATAAAAAAGCAGTTTCTAAATTTAAAAAATGATAACTTTTTCACATTGTTTGGACAAACTCCTCCACTCTGTAATGTTTCAGACCCCAGGGAACTGTTCTTAATATGCATTTTAATTTTTCCCCTTTTCTAAGCTCTAGTATTCACACCCTGAGGCACCCATCTCATTAGCTTTCCATTTAGGAATATATGCATACACTTTCTATTCTTATTGTATTTCCAGGAATAACACTGTTAATATTTTATGTTTCAGTCTGTACTGGGTTTGAAGTGCAAGTATTTCTATTTTTTTTAATTTTCAGTTGAAACAATTACACATCAGTAGCAGGTCTCCTATATGTCCCAGTTTCTTTGGCAATGTCAGCTTTGTTGGGACAAACAAAGTAGTTTAGTAGTTGTTGGATAGACATTTCTGTATAATTAGTGACTTAAAAAAAGGTTAGTTTTGTAACACACTCTTCTATTGTCCTGTTTCATTTGTAAAATGTTTAAGTCTAAGGGATTTATTATTCCATTAACCCAAGTGGAATTTATGTGCTTCTATTAACCCTGGGAGAAATTATCTGGGTGAATCCTTGCTCCTCTATGGGAGACTGGGTCCTTAACTTTTATTTTCTTCTGTATTTGCTTTCCCTTTCCTTACAAAGATTTCCTTTCTTTCCCCTGTCAGAATGGCAGGGAGTTGCTCAGGCAGAAGACACAGATCAGCATGTGCTGCTTTTATCTGAAGTGTTAATGACTGAACTATATTGCAAGTGAAGAGGCTGCACTGCTGACAATAAAAGTCACCTTTTAATGAGTTTTCCATGTTAATCTTCTAGTGATCTCAGTTTGGCCAGTTCTAGAGGAGATAGAAAGTAATGACCTGCTCTTGTGTAGGGAAATGAAAAGTTTGCCAAATTTATTAAATCATCTTCCTCATTGGCTGATGTGTCCGTTAGGAACTGAGCTCAGAAGAACATCCTTACTGAAGAGCTGATGCTGCAACCCTTTAGCATATAATTTCTTATCACTTAATAACCTTTTACATCTGCCTTGCTTATTTCTGTTTCTCAGGACATGCAAGAAAGGCATAGCTCTAAAATGCCTTTTTCTCTGTAAACAGAATTCCTTAGGTCACCAACTTGTTCTGAGGCTGCAGTCCCTATTTAAAAAATGTGAAGGAAAAATGTCATGGTTGACGTGGTTGAAATCCAAATTTGCAGTTGAGAGGCATTTTTCCCCCTCCGTGCCTTGTGGCTTCCATCTGGAAGAATGAAGAGGTATCTCTGCCTTGCCATAAATGGGATGACTCTCAATTCTATATTCAGCAAGACACTGAGCAGAGAAGATGGTGGTGACGCAGTGAGGTTGGGAGGGAGGGAAGGGAGGACTGGAGCTGGTCTACTCAGAGTAGATCACTGGTTATCTGAACGTGGACATTCCTCCATGTGCTTTTGGACTCTGTTGATCACCAGCTTCCTCTGTCTCCCAAGCTCCACAGGAGCACAGTGTGAGCAGCTGTAGGGAAGCCTGAGATGACTGGAGGACTCCAGGCTGAACAGTCCTCTGGGAAGGCAGCAGATCCAGGGTCTCCTACGATTCACTGCTCATCCTTTCCAGAGCTTGTTTTGTGGTTCTCAATGACTACTTGGGCTCTACCTGGACAGGCCAAAAAGCTTCTGGACTTGTTCTGTGCTTCAAGGGTACTTTCAGTAGCCCAACATGGAGCTTTGCCACAGAGTAGCAATTGTATTGGTGCTTCCATTAATTTTGGTGCAGGTGACGTGCACAATCTAACACTGAGCTCAGGGGCTCTGTGCTGGCCCCGCTGTGAAGGTGGAGCTTTGTGGCTCTTGCTTGTTGGGATTTCCCACCCTCTTTGCAAAATAACCAGTGGGAACTGTGGGACAAATGTGGGGAGACATGTTATTTGTTTCCTTTCTTTATCCTTGGGGTTTTTTATGTATATTGAATTGCTTTAATTAGTATTTGAGTCTCTAGTCATCTCATAATCCCATTTTGCCATTTGTGACCACACAGCCCTGACCTGCAGCTGTTGTTGCTGTGACCCCACCATGAACAGGCTGGCTCTGTCTTATGCTGGAATCCTGTTCCATGAGGGGCTTCCATGACCAGCCAAATTCTGTGGTACTTCTTTTGCCACGTGGCATCTTTATTTGTGAAGTTATTTTTCTTGAAAGGACCCTCTACGTTTTTTTTCCTCTGGGCATTCTTAGAATCAGTTGTGAACAGTTGGAAGGAGAAAAAACCTGCAAACCTTAATAAAAATAAGGAAAGGTGAGCAGAAATGTTTCAGAGATTAATGAAATCCTGGGGGATTCTGGAAGGGTATTGGAATTGGGTCATTTCCAAGGTTGAAAGAGTGAGCTAGAGAGAATCAGGGTGGGCATCTCAGAGGATTTTCTTTTTCTGACTTCAGTTGTGACAGACAGGGCTGGCTTTATCATATGATTCTGGGGAATTTTTGCTTAGAATCTGAATTCCAGTGGCACAGTGTGGCACAGCGTAGTCTGTGAGAGTACTGATCTGAGCTCTGGGTAGTGATTTCTGACACTGCTCCTCCCAGGCATTTTATGTCCCTTTGGTTCCTGGGGCATGTTTGTCTCCATTTCCAAAGGCTGGTGCTGCTCCCTGTGTGACCTTTGCTGTGCAGACCCTCCCCACACCAGCTGTCCTGTGTTTCTGTTTACCCCTTTCAGGAGCTTGATGGCACCTCTTGTGTCACCATAGGCAGCTTCAGGGTCTGTTTATAATACAAGTCAGTGCTGCTTAAAGAGAAAATCTTACATGGTGCTACGACACCATTTGCTAATTTAATGGGAGTTCCCAAGGAAAGTCTCTCAAATTGTTCTGTCTTTAAAAGAGATGTATCTGTAGCATTAAGTAAATGGTAAATACAATATAACTATTCAGATGTTAGAGTGAAAGAACTAATTTATTACTTTAATTAGTTTGTAGTGTACTTTACGTTATTGTAATATGCAATATTGAAATAATGAACTGAAAATAGGTGTGTACACGTTCTGTTCAGCACAGCAATTTAATAATTCACTTGGCAAAAGCTCCTCTAATAGTACATGAACTGTGAAATGTACTTGAAATGCCAGTTGTAATTAAAAACTTTCAGAACTTAATGTTGGCAGTACTTGTACTGCTAAAATGTAAGCTGTTTTGTGGAACAGACACTGGGGGAGCCAGGTTTCAGTGTATTTTCAATATTAATTTAACTACTAGGATTTTTTTAATATTTAAATAAAACATTTACTGTTGACACAGTAAAATCTACCCCTCTGATTTCGCACTCATAGGAATGAAAGAATGCAATCAGGAACACCTTAATTTTTGTGTGCAGTCTGTGCTCCCAGATTGCTGCTGCAGTCAAGCTGAATTGTTGTTCTGGAGGTTTTTTTGTTCTCCAGACCCTCTGGAGATAAAAGCTTGCTGAATGCAGTGGGCTTTCTTGGCAAGCTTCAATTGTAGGAATGCTGGCAATTCAGCATCAGGTGGTCACTTAGAACAACACAGCGATGAAAGCACGGGGGTGCTGAGGAGATTCCTCAGGAATGGAGGTGCTGAGGAGATTCCTCAACTATTCCACTCCCTTCCCTGCTGGCCCCAGGCGCTGTGGGCTGGGACATGACCAGCTCCCCCTGCCACTGTGGGACTGCTCTGTGCCACCGAGGTGCAGCTGAGGGTTGCACTCTGTCCTTTTTCCCCAGCAGTTCAGATAGTCCAGCTCCTAATTTGTGACCCTGTGTCCACATGGGCAGGGACCGCTTTGGGCACCTCTCCTGTGAACAGGGCTCCCCAGAGATGTGACCCTGCACAGGCCACAAACTGCTCTCTGGCACGGAGGCCTTTAATGTTTGAGTGTGCTTTAATGAGTGAAATACACTGGCATTTGGATCAGCTGGTTAATGTCTAATTTTTGTTATTTCTTACACTTCAGTGTAGCTCAGTTTTAGGAACATTTTATACAATATGACTTTCGCTCTTCATGTGGGAAAAAACATGGCATAAGGCCAACCTACTGAATCCCATTTTATACATATTTTGTAAATACTGCTTTTCTGGTTTTTACCAACTTTTTCTTTTTTTTTTTTCTTCTTTTTTCCTTTTGTTTTTTTTTTTTTTTTTGGGTGCAATTATGAATTATTTTTAAAGGAGGTGAATTGTCTTTGTCTTAATGAAAAGACATGGATTAGATAAACATGGGGGAGGGGACAGGGGTAATCTAAACTAATTTCATGTGCTGACTACAGAAAATAATAACACTGGGTATGGTGAGCAAATACGATATAGTTACACTCTCCTTTGGCATTCTCATTACCCATTTTTCTGATTGGCAATGGGCTCATACATTCAAAAACCTAACTAGATAAAGGCAGCAAGCAGATTCTCCCCCCTGAATGTGTGTGTTAGTGATTTAGGGCAGAGCAGGGAGTGTTGTAGGAGCAGAGATACACCCTGAGTTACTGGCTTATCTGTTCTGTCTGGGGAACCCCGTTGGATGATTAGTGCTTTGTAAGCTGAGGGAAGTTCTGGATTTGATGCTTGGTTATGCTCATTTGTTTGTGTGAAACCTGTCAAAAATCTAGATTGTGCCCCATTATTGATTTTGGACTTGAATCAAAAGTCTGTAATGGAAGAGCTATGTGGAAACAACCGGGGAAGGTGATCACGGCCTGGCACCAAATTGGGGTGTAGCATTGCCAAGCAAACCACTGCTAATCAGAATGAATTAATAACGAGGCTTGAGATGATTTCAGACTGAACTAGTACCTATATCTGCTCACTGCTTCACTGGGGTTTGATTCCTTCAGTCAGTTGTTGTCCCAGACTCTGCTGGGCCCACTCTGTTCTCCACATCCATTTCCAGGCAGTGGTTCCCCTGCAGTGTCAGGGAACTGGAGCTTTCACTGAGACCAATTTAATGGCCTCAACTAGGCCAACGATTGCAGTGCTAATGACTGCTATCAAACAGTCAAAAAAATCCCTGGTTAATAGGTAAATTAATATATCCAGAGAAGACCAATAAAGGATCAGAAGAGTTCTCAGATGTGGAGAGAACTGAAGCTGCATCGTGTACTGAGCCCAGTGGCATTGATCCAGTATTGGAGAGAGTGAAAGGAGCGTGAAGCAGGATGTAGGAAAATCCAAGCTTACAAAAAGCAATTTTTTTGTTACATAATCTGATTGTTACTGCATTTCTGTTCAGAAAATCTCAGTGGTGTTATTACAGACATTTAAAGCTCCTTCGAATGCTTCTGCAGCTTATCCCAGCTCCAATCTGAATATGCTTTTAGCAGATTTCATTCACTGTTTGCTTGTTGTTAGATTGTAAAGCTTCCTGCATATGGTTTTGCTTTGATCTGTTTCAAAAGCCAGGTAGAAAGGATTGCATGTTCTTGTAACTCATTTTTAAAGCATTCCTTTTTGACTTCATTAGTGTGGCAAGTGAAGGGTAACTGAAACAATTTAGCATTTTATTTTAGATTCTTAAAGTGCTAAACTGCATGAGCAGGCTGCTGGCAAAATTGCTACATGAAGATTTGGATTTGAACAGCTGTTGTGCTACAAGTTTCAAGTGTGAGGGAGGTTTAATTCGGGTGCTGCAGCTGAGGCTGGAGGGCCCTCTCCAGACCCCCGTGGGCCACCCCCTGCCCAGGCAGGGTCAGATACAGCTGGTGACCCAGGATCCCACCGAATCCAGGTTTAAACCTCTGCAGGGGGTGGAGGCTCCATAACCTCCCTGGCCAGAATGTTCTAGTGTCCATCCACCCTCTCAGGAAGGAAGTGATGGATGGCATGGAATTTCAGGAGTTTCAGTCTCTGCCTGTTGTTTCCCATCCTGTCACTGGGCACATCTGGCTCCGTCTTCTGCATGCTCTTCATTTTTGGGTTGTTTTCTTATTATTACTTTGCTTGCACTCCATGAGAAGTCACATCATTGATCAGTGTATTGCAAAAAGCAAAGTACACTTGGTATTTTAGCAAGAAGTGGGGCAAGCACGGCATCACTCAGATGTAACTCACTGAGAACCTTGGACCATGGGGAGCTCTGGATTTCTGAACAGAACATCTTTCATAAGCACAAAACAGAAGAATTAATAGTCTGTGCACACAGCCAGTGGAATGCAGTAAAGGTAGAAAAAATTGTAAGCATTTTAATATCTTAGCATTAAAGTGCTCACTGTAGTGTAGAAAACCAGCTGAAAAATGGCTCCAATGCTTGTTCCTTAGAGGAATGCAGAGTTCCGTTAGCACTTGACAAATCCATTACAAAAAGAGCTGGCAAGCCAACAAAAAGGAGACATCATTAATCCTGTTGAAACCAGTGTGAAACAGATGAGCACACAAGTGGTCCTGACAGCACCGAGGAAATCGGGACCCTCGCTGGCTGGAGATGAGTCACTGCCCGTGGCACGGGGGTGGGGTGTCTTCTTTAGCTAACAGTCTGTCCGGGTCATGTCAGGAGTGGATTTTTGGCAGGTTGAGCTGGGTGGTCCATCCCGTCTCCAGGATGTTTTGTTAAGAAGCAGGGCAGGCTCTGCAATGAGGGGAGGGGGGGAGCTGGGCCCTGGCCTGCTCTGCTGGGCGGCTGCTGCCTCTCTTCCCAGAGGAAGGGGGATGCTGTGTGTGCAGGACCCCCCAGGATGGTCACAAGCCCTGGGAGGGGGCAGGGGTGCCAGGCTGGTTTCCCCTGTGAGAGCTGGCAGAATTGAAGGCCCTGTCCTGGGGGAAGTGCAGAGCTGTCACAGCAGTGCTGGTGCTGGGGGCTGCAAGCGGACTCTGCTCGGGGACTCTGGGTCTCCATCCCTTCACAGGCTCCTTAAGGAACACGCATGCCATTGAAAGCCTAAGTGCTGAAGGGGAATTCAAGATCTGAATTACTGAGATGGTTTTAGCAATTTTACCTAAAATCTCTTCCTGTGTGATTTTATTGCATCTTATGCCAGTCAGTAGCAAACTGCACATGAACATGTGGAGAGGTGGTGCTTGCTAAATGATTGTGCTGCTGATAAGATTATAAATCTTACTTTGTAAATGGATTACATGGGTTTCCTTCCCAGTCTCAGCTTGGCAGGATTACAGTCACAGAGTTACACAGTCTGCTACAGGACTGTCTCTTCAACCGTTTCTTCCAGGTTCTACAGTGGAAAGCACAGCAGGAAGAAGCTGCTAAACTAGAAGCTGCTGTAGCTGCCAGAAGAAAAGAGAAGGAAGATGAGAAAAAAAGGCTACAGAGAGAACAGGAAACCACTCGTAGAGCTCAGGAGAAAGAGAAAGTATGAGAAACTTTTATACATTTTTGCATATGTTAATGTGTACAATTGCTCCTATAATCTTTAACTGATTTCATACCACTTGTGTTAAGTATTGATATAGAGAAGGGCAAATGGTCAGTTGGGTCTTGCTCCAGTCCATTTTAGCTCTAAAGCTGCCTGCTCTGACACACCAGTTGTATTACTTCATTGCCTGTCTTTAAAAAAAAGCCTGTCCAAGTCAGTGTGTGACTGTGGCCGTGTCACAAACCAGCACAGGGGCACGGCTGGGTCTGACTGCACAGATTTGTGCCTTTGAGCAGTGTGGCAGCCTCGGGAAGCTCCCAGTGCTGCAGCTGAGTGCTGCAATGCAGCAGAGGAGCCCAACAGCTCATAGCCTGCAGGACAGCAGGGTGGGGGACCAGCACATCTCCAAGGGACAGTATTCCCAGTACTTGTGTGCTCACCCCTTGGGAAATGGCTTGGATGCAGCTTAACAGAAAATCCAAAATGTGCTGTAGTGAATGTAATGCTCTAGCAAACCAAGCTGTGTCACACGTGTTTGTGTTGGCCTTTTTTCTTAAATGATGTGGCAAAAATCCAGGAGGTTGTTTGATTAGGATTTTTGCTCTGAGTCCAGAGATACAGAGAGGGACATTTAGTGAGGGTTTGCTGCTTAGGTCATGAGTAGCTTTGCTGCTGCTTTTCTTTTTGTTCCAGCTTGTCCTGTGTATTTGCCTTTACACATAGTGTTTGTAGTGGCAGGTGGCTCTGAAACCATAGGGAAGGAAGAGGTTTGGGCAGGCAGTGCTGACACAACCACTAGCAATATTCATTTTATCTGTAAATATTCTGGTTGTGCAAACTTTTCTCTTCTTGTGTGTGATATCGATATAGAACCATCCTCTGCCTATGCACAGATGGAATAGCAGCTGTTTGGGGTCAGCAGTCGTGTTTCACTGGAGTATCTTCCATCTTAGATCCTTAAAAGGGCTGCTAACCTTATACTGCAGCTGCTTTTCTGGGGAATGTTCTGGGGCAGCAAGAAGTATATTTAAAATACATGTGAGCAGTGTAAAAGAAATGACCACCCTCTACCTGGTTTGTAACCTAGGCAAGGTATGTCAAGCAACTCCAAACACAGGAAAGGGTGAAATGCCATTAACTCTAAATGCCAATGCTACAGTTGCTCTATTGGACTGCAGATCAGAATTTTTCCTGTATATTTAAACATAAAATTTAAAAAATATCCATTGATCCCTAATTAGAGTTCATGAGAAAGCCTTCAGGCAATGAGGAATACAAAAAGGGAGTAATTGCAAAAGTGAGAGTTTTATTTCATAAATAGAAGTATTTGAAACAATATTAAATAAAAGCACTGTAAGAAACATGGTTCTAGGTCAGGTTGCTTCCTGACCTTCATATGTCAAAAATGGCCTGTCTAAAGAAATGATTGGCTTACAGGTTGGGAATTGAAATATAAGGACTGTTTGGAAGACCTGTTTTACTCTGAACCACGATAGTGAAGGGTTTTTCTGCACTAAGTCCATCATTCTGTGCAAGGTGCTGCACATGGGTCAGGGCAGTTCCAGGCACAGATACAGGCTGGCTGGAGAATGGATGTGGAGCAGCCCTGAGGACAATGGACATGACCCAGAAACCACCCCCGTGCCCTGGGCTGATCCCACAGCGTGGGCAGCAGGGAGGGGGGATCCTGCCCCTCTGCCCCCTCAGGTGAGACCCCCCTGCAGAGCTGCTCCAGCCCTGGGAGCAACAGCACAAGGACGTGGAGCTGCTGGAGAGAGTCCAGAGAAGGCCCCAGAGATGCTCCAGGGCTGGAGCCCCTCTGCTCTGGAGCCAGGCTGGGAGAGCTGGGGGGGTTCCCCTGGAGGAGAGAAGGCTCCAGGGAGAGCTGAGAGCCCCTTGCAGGGCCTTAAGGGGCTCCAGGAGAGCTGGAGAGGGACTGGGGACAAGGGATGGAGGGACAGGACACAGGGAATGGCTTCCCACTGCCAGAGGGAAAGGTGAAATGGGATGCCAGGAAGATACTAAATATTCCATGATTATATGATAATGGCAGTGCTGGGTTAATGGTTTGATTCAATGGTCTTAAAGATCTTTCCATTATGAATGATTTTGTGATTTGCAAAGTATGTCATGGCAAGACAGAAATTACAAACTTGCTACAAATTCTGCCAGTTGTCTTTGAAGAATTGCCATGGTTTTAGGAACAGGATCCTGTAGAATTCATTAAAATTAAAAATTCAGTATTTCACTTCGGCAATATCTACTTTAAGCCCCTGTTTCTCCTTTTGCATCCAAGCCCCCTCATCTTTTCAGATAAGCTTCCCTGCTCAGGTTTCAGTCTTCCTTGAGGCCTTTCTTTCCCACTCAGCTTCTGGAAAAGCTCCAGACTTACATGAGGAACACTCAAGTGCTGCCTCCTGTTCCTCAGTGGACTCTCCACCTCAGCACAGTGAGCTGGGCTGGCCTGAGCCAGCCCTTTGAGCCAACCCAGGACACTCTAACTCAAGGAACAGCACAGCTGAGCAGCACAGTTGAGGGTTTTGATGGCAGAGTAGGAAGGCAGGGAGCAATTGGAAGTGGTAGTCTTCAGACTGTGGTGGAAAAATATGTTCAAATTAGTGTCCACAGTCTGATTTTACTACTTTTGTTGTGGGGGCTGCACACCCTCTTGCTCTCATAGTAAATCTTCTGTTAACTTGTAGTGCTCTCAAATAGAAATTTTATTCTAAAAAGATCAAAAATTGTAATTTCTGACTTAATGCTTTTCTTGGTTTCTTTATTGTCACTGCCTTGGCTTGGGAATGAGTGTTGATTTGTTTGCTGTATTTCAAACTCTAGCTGAAAAAATACTGGGCTGAGAAACAGCTCAAGTGGCAAGAACAGGAGGAGAGAGATCTACAACGTCTGGAGGAATTGAGAAAATTAATGGCTGAACAAGCAGCTAAAGACAGAGAAAGGTAAAAGAAATTAAATGTGAATACCTGTGGTATTAATAGGAGCTTCTTCTAATCTAATTTGTTTTGATCCTCCAGCTTTCTAAACTAGAATAAACTGAGATAAGTAACTTTTTTCTTCCTGTTTGGCAATTACACCAATCTATACACTAAGGTCGCATCATGATTGTATCCTGGATGCAATTTATTTGGTATTTCAAACTAATTAATATCCATCAAAGATTTTACACCTTTGTAAGCATTAAACTTGGAATCATGACAGGGTGTACACATTAAACCCAGCTCCCTTGGTGATTTTTTTTAATTGTAGCTGAGTAATGAGACCACCTACTTTCCCACTTTGCAAAATGATTTCTGATCAGATTTGGTTTGTTTGAGGGGCAAGTGAAAGGAGCTCATTCAGCACTTAACAGCCTCAAAGATATTAATTATTATCTTAGAGAGTCCTGAACTGCTCATCTAGTTGTAGATGCTCTTTACCTGTTTAATGGGATTTTGGACTTGAGCCTGCTCACACTTGAATTGCCAAGTCTTTGTTGCACAGTGTGGCCTTTAATGGCCTGTTGAAGAAATGCTGGATTTCACAGGGGAATCCCTCTGCCAGAGGAACACAACCCCAGAAAGCAGACTGGTTATAACTGCCCCCAAAGCACAGCCTGTCTCTTTTACATGGAGGTAACCACCAAATTGTGTGGACCAGAAATGCAATTAAAATAGGATTCAAGTGCCATTGGCATTTGAATATTAAACTTGGTCTTAAGCATTCTGTGGGAAACAGTACTTCAGTCTTATTTTGCTAGGACACCTGGCTGACAGCTAAATTCAAATGTTTGTATCCTTATGCTACAAATATATCTCTACCTTTCCTTAAACATACCTGCAGTGATTTTAGCTCATGGGAAAAGAAATACGTGTTTGAATTACAGAATTTTCAGCAGAACTGATCAGGGAAAAGTGATTTTTCTTTAAACCTATGTGTTGCACTCTGCCATAGTGCTGGGAATGTTCTTTCTTGTGCTAATAAATGTTGCAGAATAAGATACAAGGAAATGGCACAGTTCTTTGAGGAATGCAGAGGGGAAATAATCACCCCTTCAGGCTATTGTGAATCAGAAGCCAGTAAATACTCAGCATTATGTTACCCAGAACTGACCTACTGTACCAAATAAAGCATTTGATTGTGCAGACCTCAGGTACACCTGGGGCATGGTGGTGTCCTGGTGCAGCAGAGTTTTAGTCTCAGTTTAGAATGTCTCAGGCTAACACGATGCTCCCCAGGAGCAGCAATCGCTGCATCGTGGTGCCAAGCCCTGCTCTGCCCCACTCTGCCTGCCTGGGGTTTGGCAATCAGTTGGGATCACTTGGACCACTTCAAACTGGGTATGGAAAAGCAACAGAATGTCTCAATTTAGCATTGCTTTACATTCCTGTGTGCAGGAAAACTGCTGCAGGCCAGACAGAGTGTTTGGTTAGACCCGGCCAGGTGCCCCCCAGTCTTCCCTCTTGGTCATGCACAGAAGCTTCCAGAGTACTGAATTTTGTGTTTGATAATTCTGGAGTGTTTTAGAAGATGTATCAAAGTAGTCAGCTCAAGCAGAATGAGAGGGTTTCAGTTAACATAATTTTTGTCATTTTTTGGAGAATTTTAAGTATCTGCTTTTTATTAAATTTTCTCCATGTAAAAAGTAGATTAGACTTTTCCCCCGGGACAGAATGACCCCTGAGGGCTACTGCTGTAGCATTCCTCTGCCTGGCCTCCTGCAGTGGCTACAGTGAGAAACTGGAAGCCTCTCTGGGGCACCCTCAGGCAGCTTCCTGCCACCCTCTTGGGACAAATTTGTTTGTCCTGCTAATTGTGATTGGATTATTGGCACAGAGGTCTTTGCTAGCCACCAACAGAACTGAAGGTGTAATTCTGATTTTTGCAGCTTATGGCACAAGTTATAAGTGTGCCATATAGTAAGCTCCTTTGAGCTTACTAAAATTTGGAGAGTAAGAAAATAACAATACATGTTTTAGTGTAGTTGAAGCAGCTCATTCATCTCAGTTTCTCGAGAGGAGAGTTCAGATTTGAAGGGCAAAAGAAGGATAACTCTCGAAATGCAAAGCATGGCATTGGCAACTCCTGTATAAGGACTGAAAGTTAGGTACCAACAAATACCTGCAGCTCCCTGAGGAACAGAGTCTGGCAGTGGCCTGAGGGTCATCAAGGGAATGTGTTTGTGCTGGTGCTGTTGGGCATATTGCCCCTACTGTGAAAGGGGGAGCAGGACAATGGTAAAGTTCTGGAGTTACTGGTGTGAACCTCCACATTTTTCCTTTGGAAGAAGGGTGTAATTCTCAAGTTTTCTTGCTTCTTCCAGTAACAAGATTGGGAGTGAGGTGTTGCTTTTAAGGGAAAGGGTTACAGGAAAGATTTCTTCTGCCATACACAGATGTGAGAGAACATTTCTTCTTGGCAAAGAAAATGGGGGAGAAAAAAAGAGTACCAGGACTATATAAAGCACACTAGAGAAAATCTGCAGTCTAGACATCTGAAAGGTTAGCCAAGTTGTTCAAAAAAACAACCAACCAACTAAAACCCACCCAAAAGCAAATCCAGAAATACAACTGCCTAAACCCCTCTTCTCCCAAAAACCCAAACAAAAAACTCTGAAAAAGAGAATACATTCAAATGAAAAATCATTCTGCACTGAGGTGTTTTGCACATCAGGTGGATATAGAAAACGTAGGGGTGGTTTTCAACACAAACACCAACAGAGAAATTTCAAAGTGCCCTTGCCCAGTGTCTCCCTCTGTGTGCTGGCAGGGTGCAATTCCGACGGGTGCTGCTGGAGAAGCGGCTGCTGGAGAGAAAGGAGCAGGTCCTGCTCCAGGCCCGGGAAGAGGAGGAGAGAGAGAAGCGCCTGGAAATGCTCCGGCAGCAGGTGGGTCGGCCCGGGCTGCAGAGAGCTCACACACAGGGGTACAAACACTGTCAGAGCACTGAGAGAGAAAAGGAACAATCTTTCCAAAGCAAATAAATGAACGAGTTAAAACGCCCTCCTGGTCTGACTAACAGTAATTCTGTCGTGTTATAAATCCTGCGTGCTCTGTGGCTCTGACAACAGGAACATTATGGCATTAAATTGCACTGTAGAAGCTGTTGGTATCTAAAAGGAGAAAGAGAGGGTTTTTCTAAGTTGGATGTAATTTCTCTTCCTTGATTTTTATTTTTTTTTATTTTAATAATCTTAAGTCTTCCTTGAGTCTTAGGCAAGATTTATAAGTAATTTTGATCATTTTTAAATTCTGGAAGCTTACACTTCTTGGATGACTTTTCTTCGGAGCTATTTAACTCCGTGAAACTTTTGCACATTATTTCTTAAGGGACATTCCAGAAAATGCATGCTAATGCTTGCTAATGTCATAGTAAATGTAGTGCTGGTAAATGTACCAAATGTAGTTGGTTTTTTCTACTGCTGACTTTTGAAGGAGTAATTTTGCTTTCATTTACATTTTTCTATCTAATCTCCTTGTTTTTTTCTTCAGAAGATTAGTAGGAAAAAGCTAGAGTGCACATTCTGTACACTATAGAAGCCAAAGGAAAATAGGGAGGGGGAAAAGGTGATCTTCAAACTCCTTTTTTTCATTTGTGATAATGTAAACAGCGCTGAAGCAGCAACTTTTTCCCCAGGACTACCTTTGGTTAAAAATCTGATGTTTGGTGCAGCCTTGACCTCCCCTTCAGTGGACCATCCCAGTACATCCTGTGAAACCCTTCCTTAATCCCTCAGGAGGTGTTGGTGGCCTCACAAGTGCTTTCACTTGGTAATAGGGTGTGCAAAGTCAGGAGGAAAATAAAATATCACAGAGGCCAAACACTCTGAGCCACCTTCTGTGGGGAGCTGAGCAGAAGGAGAATAGACAAACCTCAGGAATCCTTGGTATCCTTTTGGTAGTTTTTAAAACTGTTGAACTTGAGCACATTTCCAGTCAGTATTGCTTTATTTTTTAAAAATCTGATTCAATTACATATTTTGCAGTGTTATTTTAGGTTATCAAAGCATTTTTAATAATAACTCTCTCATCTTTTCCAAGTTCCTGGCTGAGTTTTATTATCATTTGCATCAGGTTTTACATGAGGCTGGTTGGGAGTCATGATCTGTTGAGCTCTGCCCACTGACTCAATTCTCTCGCCAGAGTAGAAAACACTTCTAGAACAGCCTTTGCCCAGAAAGGGGAAGTTCCCACTTTGTTACACTTTTCTAACCAACATATATTCTCTGTTTCACACTAATGAAATGAATTCATGAAGTATGTGCCTTTTCTGTATGTGGGGGAAAAAGGTTTTTTAGTAAAGTCATCCAGCCAGCCTGTAGATTTTGGCAGGCTGTAAACACAAAGATGACATTTCATTAAAGAGATGGGCAAAAAAATTATTGTACAAAACTTAAGCTGTTTTTTCCTGGTTTTAGCCATTCAGATAGGGTTCTGACTTTAATTATTTTGCTCATGCATCTTTCTGTATTTTTCCAAAGTAGTATTAGCCTGTATCTGAATGTTTTAACACAAAGAAAGTAAGCAATGAAAGAAGATTGATTCTGGCACAATACAGTGTCTGAGAGTCTTTGATACTGATCTAGCTCCAGGAAATTACACAGTTAAAGCAGATGCACTTCACAAAAAAACCAGAGTTATGTTATTTGGGGCATATCACTCAATGTTGTTGCCCATGACTGTAAAAATTGGGAACTACCAACCTGAAAGTTTGGACTTCCTGGAATTGTGCGTATTGCAGAATTGTGAGGTTCTGGGTCCTTGTGGTGACTGTCTTGGGACACTGGAGCTCGTGTCAGGCTCTGCTGGAGAGCCCAGGGTGCTGTTGCTTCTCTCTCACGTCCTTGTTGGGCCCAGGCTGGGACCCCACACACTGCTGCAGTGCCAAGGCAGTGAATGATCATGCTCTCAAAGGGTGTGTTACTGATAAAAGCCTGTTCTCACCTTGGCTCTACACAGACTGAATGTTATTTTCACGTCCTGTGTTTCAGGTTGCTGTTGTTGCAAAATCAGACCCAGCCAGAGCAGTGGCTGATACGGTGGCATCGAGGGCCCGGATGGGCATCGGGGCCAACCAGGAGTTTGAGCTGCAGCAGCCCCTGTTCAGGCTGCACACATACAGTGAGGAGCAGGTAACTGGCTGGGATCCTGTGTGAGCTATTGTGGGCACAGATGTCTCAACAGTGTATCCTAAATAGCAACACGGGCAGTGGAATATAGACTATGATGTGGGTAAGATAAAAACATCAGGAGTGACAGTTGGGGCAATGTCTCCGGAAAGAGGCTTACAAATTTTGTCAACTAACCTTCTGACAAATTTCAGAAGTAATTTCCCTGGGATTAATTGTCATTCTGACAAATGGAAGTGGCACTGCCATGTAAGCACAAGGCAACAATGTGAGAAAAGTCATAAAGGCGTTTGAAGCACTTGGATTCCATAGGAACAACCAGGAAGGAATTGGATTGTGTGCTACACTCAGGACTGTGTGCACGGGGAACATAAGGAAAGGCAGCAGCTCCTCAGGGAGCAGCTGGATTAAAAGTCACTTGGTTCCTCACCTACTCTCTCAGTTTTGCTGAGGAAAGGCAACCAGGGCTCTTTGGTTTGTGATCATATTGTGTGATTGTGATTATGAATATTCAAAAGGACAATACTGGGATATGGACAGTGAGGTAAGGCTTGCTCACTGTAAAGCTTCTCTATTTTGAAGGCTTTATTTTATGACCATAATTTTCTGACTGTCTTTTGAAAGCTTTTTAAACATATACATCCACAGATAGCCTGTAAGATGCACTGGGTATATGGGGAAGGTGTTGCTTGGTTTCTGTTGATCATTGCTGTGGTTTATTTTACCAGGTCATTTCTGACCCCAGACTCCGTGTCGAGCTCGCTCTCCGAGAAGCTGGACTGCATAAAACACTTTATGCAAGAGAGATTTTGCCAAAAATTCCTCCACCAAAGCTTCCAAGAAGAGACATGGAATCTACAGCTTTTGAAGTGTAGACCACCTCTTGTCTCAGGAGCAGAGGAGCTTCAGGGGTGCAAACCTTTAATAAATTCCCTTTGGTTGTGTCACAGAACTGCTCAGTTCCCTGTGTGTGTAGCCATTCAAACCCTGCTGAGCCTTTCTCCCAGTGCTGCCCCACGTTCCAGCTGCCTGCTGCAGGTTTGGGGAGCTGGGGGTGGGCTGGTGCAGTGTCAGTGTCCATGTCCCTTTTAACTGGGAGCTGGGACACCTGTAGATAAGGACTCTTACACACAGCACAGGCCAATCTGATGTGCAGCACCTGGAGCAGGAACTCTTGGGTTTCAATTGGCAGCAGAAATCCAAAATAGCTTTGCACTGCAGTTACTTTAGATTATATTATGTTACATGAATAAATCCCAAGTTTTCATTCCAAGTTTCATAAGAATTTGATCTTTTAATTATAAAATCTTCATTACCATGCATGTTTCTAATATTCTTTGATTATTATAAGAAGAAACTTAAACCTTTGTCTATATTTAGAAGCCAATTTGCTGCATCATATTTACTGCAAGCCAGTCATGCAATTTCATATTGCAGATTAGTCTTTCAGTATAAATTATAAATTAGAATTAGAGCTGGGATCTTTATTTTGGAGCTGACATTACTGAATATGATTCTATTAACTGAAAGGGAAATTGATGTTATTTCCTTTTGTAATTGATTATGTTTTCAAGCCCTACGTAAAGATAGCATAAAATGATTGTAAACAAGTTACAAATTAGCACTTTGACCAGAAATTTCTAAGGATGATGAATATCAGAAAGATCTGAACATCCCCACTTGTGTCTCTGGGCAATTATGGAAACTTCATTAATGTGGTGCTGTAATGCCTTACAGGTGTCAGTGTGTCACATCCGAGTTCTGCAGAGACAGGTGTGTCCAGTTTTCACCCCTCAGACTGAGAACTCTGCTGGCAAAGCCCTCCCAGCCTGAGCATGGCCTCAACCCCGAGCAGGGCACTCAGGGCACAGCGCTGGGACCTGCTGGAGACCCCAAGGTGGGTGCCAGAGGGGGGCAGCTGGTGTGACAGACCCCCACGAGTGAGCACAGGGCCAGGCCAGGAGCAGCATCACCCCGGGATGGCAGCTGAGGTATTCAGTGGGGAAATGCTGCAGAGCCTGCCCTGAGCCGTGGGAGCTGCGTTGTCTGGGCTCAGCTTCTGTGAGTTTGGGCTAAAATTACAACTGTGTATTTGTGCTTTTTATTTTGGTATCTCCTTTGGGCTAACTTGTTATTTTTAAAACACACTTGACCAGCCTCACAACTGGCTGGATGTTCCTGTGGGGAGACCAGCAGTGCTTTGCTGTGAGGAACAGACTGACTGCAGGACAATTCCCAGAAAGGGATCATCCCAAACCTATGGCAGTTGATTATTTTTTTTCCTTGCCTTTAAAAGCAGATCTAAAAGATAATTTCAGTGGTGCAAAATCTTTTGAGATTCAAGTCCAGTATTCCTTTTCCTTGAGAGGTTTTAAATTACTTTCACAAAGAGCTTGAAGGTACATTGCTGTTAGTATGGGAGTTTCTGAAGTGGACTTTGAACTTGGCAGAACTGAGTTGGAATAGTAGGTTGGATTGCATGGTAAGTGACTGGAGGAATGTGTTTCTATTCTGGGAAGACACTGACTCCTGTCCTGGGATTTCTTCTCTGTCATATTAATATTAGAGGCTAAAAACAGCCATCTTGGAATGGAAACCAGTCTCCTTTTCTTGTATAAAGTGGAATTTGCTTTTTCATGGCACCAGTTTTCATGATATCATAGAATCATCAGAGAATCCCAAAATGGTTTGGGTTGAAAGGGACCTTAAAGCCCATTCAGTTCCACCCACCCTTCCACGAGGCCGGGCTGGTCCAAGCCCCATCCAGCCTGGCCTTGAACACTTTCTGTAAGTTATCCTGCAAGTTCCCTGTAAGTATCCTGTAAGTTACTGTTCCAAATTAATTTGGAAGCAAGCTTGTTAGTGCACCTTAAGAACTGAAAGTGATTTTGTGGGAATTCTTCAGGCTATAGGGGACCCTCTGCAAACAACCCCTCCACTCCACCCAGGTGCAGTTCAGTCTCTTCCAGCTTGTGGAGACACTTGCAGATGATTTGCTGGATGTCAAAGATGCAGTTATGTGAAATCAGGTCAAGGTTACGTCAGCACTATGTGCTCCTCATCCCACTACCTCACAAGGGTCTCTGTGCCCAAACCTGCCCACCCTATGACAGGGGTCAAGCTGCTCCTGCTCAGCCAGAGACAGCCTCTTGCGCTTAAACTCTGGCACCTGCCAGTTTCTCACATCTTTAAAAACTGTAGGAATGAAAGTCTGAACAGCCTCTGTAACAGCAGTAACAATAATGGTTACAAGTACTGATTATTTTTGGATGTCATTTACTTAGGCTTTGGCTTTATGCCCAAAGCAAAGGGATCTCCCTCCTACAGGATCACCGTGGACAGGAGTGACCTTAACAGGACAGTCCTTTACGATGAGTGGAGCCAGGAGTGAGGAACCTGCAGCTCAGTAACACAACCTGCAGCTCAGTAACACAGCCTTATTTTCTGTGCAAATTTTGGCTAGAGCTGCTGTCCTTGGGTGTGCATGTGTGTCAGAGCCATTCCAGCTGTGTTGGAGGTTGGAGCAGTCCTTGGGTGTGTACGTGTGTCATTTCAGCCATGTTGGAGGTTGGAGCTGTCCTTGGACATGCACGTGTGTTGGAGCCATTGCAGCTGAGCTGCAGCTCCTGCGCAGCAGTGTCCGTAGGGTGCGGCCGCTCCCCTTGGCTGTGGAGGGTTCTCTGCTGTGGGAGTGCAGCGTGGCTGAGTCTCTTTGCCATTTCCCAGAGCAGGGGCCGTGCTGTGGCCGAGTCTCTTTGCCATTTCCCAGAGCAGGGGCCGTGCTGTGGCAGGCCGTGCCCGCGCCGTGGTCAGTGCATGGTGTGACCCTGCCGTGCCAGTGCCGTGGTCAGTGCTGGGATCAGTGTGCGGGGTCAGTGCTGGGATCAGTGTGTGGGGTCAGTGCTGGGATCAGTGTGCAGGGTCAGTGCTGGGATCGGTGCACGGGCCCGCGGGGCCCAGCCCCAGCCGCTGGCGGATGAAGGCGGCAATCAGGCGCTGGGGCCGCTGCTGGTACTCCCACAGCACCTCGTGGGATGCCCGGATCTGGTCCCCCTCCAGCCGGTCCAGGAGCGCCACGCAGACAACGGCAGCTGTGGAACACGTGGAGGGATGGATGGATGGAGTGCTGTCACCTCACACCTGACCCCACATTTCACCCCCGGCATGGAGCAGGGTCCTGCCTTTCCGGGGCTCATGGCAGAGGGGCCAATGTGGCAGGACCCCGGGGATCTGCTGGCCGTGGCTCTGCTGTGCATCCACCCTCCACTCACCCGGGCTCTGCTCCAGCAAACCCTGGGGGTGGCTGCACCAGCATGGCCAGGATGTGTTTGTAGGGCCAGGAGAAGTGGGGGGGGGATTAAGGTTTGGTTTGTCCAATGTGTTCTCAGGCCTTGGGTTTTATTGAGCTACAAAGTTTGTTTTAGTGTCCTTTTCTAGTTCAAATTGTTAGGAATGTGTGTTTGGCCTTCTGGCACCAAACAGAACCCTTAGAGGGGGGTTAAGCGGGGTGCAGGGAGGAGGTAGAATTGGCAGGACTCACCTTTGAGACCACACAGCCCACACAGGGCAGCGAATGCTGTGGACTCCATTTCAATGTTCCTTACACCGGCGTCATAAGCTCTCCTCAAGTACTCCAACTTTTTTTCACTGGAAAAGGAGCACAGTGCACCGTCTAATCTCCCCTGACCTGGGAAGGAAGCAGAGAAGTGTTACTGTTGGCCCTGGGCAAGGTCACAGGCACAGGGCATAGGTGCAAACAGAAAGTCCAACAGTGCCCATGTTCTGTTGGAGGCCCATGAAGTTTTCCTTTGAGTAGCTGTTAACTCCTATTCCCCTTGATGTTGAAGCCAGCATGATGCATCTCTGTGCAGGGGGGAGAACGATGCAGGTGTCACCACAGGTAAAGGGCCAAGTCAGCCCACAGGTGTGAAGTGCAGGGGATGTTGTGCTCTGTGGGGACAAGCCATCCCCACTGCTGAGGTCCATGGTGCACCTCAGCTGTGAAGGTTAATGCTTACCTGCAGCTGGGCTAACCTGGGACAGCACTTCAGTTTACTGCTCTTCCTACTTTAATCCTCTCAAATGGCTTTTTGTTTAAATAAAACATGGCCTTGAGCAATACACAGATGGCTGCATCTGCAAGCAGATCTAAGGATTTATAAATAGTGCTCAGATTATTAATTCTTCATTTATTACATTTCATCTACTCTGCAACCAGCATTTAGTTTTGCAGAGGAAAGGGTTCTAGGGTAACCAAAGTTTGTTTACGTAAATCTGACAGGCAGCCTGACATTTTCCTAGAGCTGGTAGTTCTGAAGTGACAATCTTGCTGTAGGGAACAGTGCAGTGGCAAACTCAGCAAGGTACCAACAGAGGTACTGTGTGTTCTGAGGGTGCCCCTGCTCTGCCTGGGCCCTCACACATCGGGTGGGTCTGTTCCTGCCACCCTCCTGGGGCTTGGGGACTGTGGATAGTTCTGTCCAGGTAAGAATGCAAAGACTTGGTGTTACGTTTGGGGCAGGAGGGACAGACCAAGGTGGTTTTACCTTCGTAGAAGTCATAGGTGCACATGGTGTGGCCGATGAGTGTGGGAAAGTCTGCAATCTCCCTGCTGCAGGCGAGCAGTTCCTCTGCCAGGTCCTTGTCCAGCTCGGTGCTCCGCACCACCACGTCCCCCAGCACCACCTGCTCGAAGCGCGGCTGGAACGAGGAGTCCACGGCCCTGTCCGTGATCACAACAGAGCCGGCCTCGATCCCTGGGCACAGGGAAACTGAGGCTGAGCCAGAGCTCGTAACACCTGTGACCTGCTGCCAAACTCCACCGTGACAGGAAAATCTCAATACAGCTGCGTGGGACTGTGGGGCTGTTCTTTTTGGTGAGTAAAGCAGATGTCAGAGAATAATTGAAATTCATGCAGTAGCACAGATGTACAAGTAAAATGTACAGAATCAGCACAAGATGAGTGATTGCGAGAGTGTGCTGAGGGACAGGGTTTTAACTGCTTCTGGCTTGCAGAGATCATGTCCCTTCACCAGCTTGTGCAGGCATGAGCTGCAACACTCCTCTGGCCAGAGATCACAGATTTATTTGGGTTAGAAAAGCCATCTAAGGTCATGAGGTACAACTGTTCCCCAGCATTGCCAAGGCCACCTCTAACCCATGTCCCCAAGTGCCACAGCCACATGGCTTTTAAATCCCTCCAGAGATGGGGACTCCACCACTGCCCTGGGCAGCCTGTGCCAGGGCTGGACAGCCCTTTGGAGAATGAAATTTTTCCCTAATATCCGACTTAAACCTCCGTGGCACAAATTGAGGCCACCTCCTTTCGTTCTGTCCCTTGTTTTCTGGGAGCACAGCCTGACCTCCCCCTGGCTCCACCCTCCTGCCAGGGAGTTGGAGAGAGTGAGAGGGTCAGCCCCGAGCCTCCTTTTCTCTCCAGCTCCCTCAGCCACTCCTGGTGCTCCAGCCCCTTCTCCAGCTCTGTTCCCTTCTCTGGACACACTCCAGCCCCTCAATATCTTTCTTGTCTTGAGGGCCCAGAACTGATCCTAGGATTGGAGGTGCCTCAGCAGTGCCAGCACAAGGGAACGGTCACTGCCCTGGTCCTATTGCCACACCAGTGCTGGCACAAGCCAGGATACCACGGATATTTGGAGACCTGACAAAATGCTAAAGCTCAGAACTGCATGACCTATTGCTGGAATCTTTTTTTTTATAAAGCTGTTTTGCTCTGAAGGAAGACCACAAATCGCTTACCTAAGCCTCCAGAAGTACCGATGCGGATAATAGTGACGTCCCGGCATTTTGCATGGTGCAGCAGTTTGATCAGCTCATGAAGCATGATGGAAATGGAAGGGATGCCCATCCCATGCTGTTGGAAGGAGAGAAAAGAGAAATGTCAGTGCCTGTGAGGCTGTGGCAGGGGACAGGTACGTGACTGCCACAAACTCAGGGTTACGCTGTGGCCTTTTCCCCTGGTGACTGCAACAGCGATTTTTTTGAGGGGGAAGAGACATCGCAGGGTCTTTGTAGCCTGTCCAGGTGAAGTGTCTAACCCTGTTCTCCTCCCCTTGATGATTTAAAGGCTCTCCTCATCAGTAGAGAAGGTGTTCATCCCTGGGGACCCTCTGCAGGTGCACAAACGGTGCCTCTCCTTCAAGACAGGTCTCCACAAACATGTCCTAACAGCTGAATGCTCCAAGAGCTTCCCGTTGCACTGCTGTCCTTATACCATGTGCTGGCTCACACTGTTGTGTCTTGCTTGTGCTCTGGGAGAGGTGAATTTCAGCGAGGACGACCAGAGCCTCCACTTCTCCGGGTGCCTTCCAGCCTGTCCTCGCCCCACACCAGAGCGTCTCCGCCACGCTGCTGGGCACCAAGGACGACAGAAGGGTTCGTGCCCCTCAGTAAGGACAGGTTTCAGGGTCAGGCATTTGCTGTGCGCCTTGCAGGCCACCTGTCCTGCTTCCTGTCACATCCCCTGCCCTGGTGTCCCTCTGTCCCCAGCACTTGCCTGGCTGCCAGCTCCCCACTGCTGGCACTGGCCAGTTCCCATCCTCCACAGAGAGTGCTGCCCTGCTCCCATCTCTGTTGCTGCTCCCCAGGGCTGGCAGATGTTCTGCAGGTCTGGAGCTGTTTCTGCCCAGCCCTCCCTCACTTGGTCATCTCTTTTCTGCTCTGTTGCTAGACTGATGTCCTTTCCTCAGCTTAACCTTTAAGAACAAAAGATGTTTGGTGCCATGAGGTTTGCTTTTTCCCCTGGAAAATGCCACACATTTTGTAGGTTTTGCTATCATGTTCAAAAACCTGAAGGAAGCACACATGGAAGCTCCATTAATTAACTTACGCAGCCAGTATTTGTGTTGCTTTATCTCCTTTCTGTTGGCTGTGAGACCAGTGCTCTGTTCTCCTTGTATCATGTTTTAAATATGAAACCTTTTTGCGTGTTGTTATTCTGGAACATCAGCCTGGGTTATTTGCCAATGCCTAAAAAATTTATTTTCATTGTAAATATTCAGAGCAGGAATCTGTGTTCCTGCCCCTGTATGTTTGAGCTCAGTTTTGTTTCTAAGCAACTTGCAGAAATGTGATGTTGGCAGCTGCTCCACACGATGCATCTCGGGGCGGCCGGAGCTCTGCCCTGTGTCCCCTTGCAGGGACGGGCCGAGGGCTCTGCCCTGGCCAAAGATGGTGCTGGTGCACAGCCTTGAGCTCAGCAAGGGTTTGCTTCTGGCTGTGTCACCGCTGCTGCCAGGCTGAGGAACAGCGAATCTCGTGGGGATTCTTCCCTTTGGATCTGACCAGATTCATTCCCTCAGGCTTTTCCCTTGGTCAGGATTGGTTTGGTTTTGTCAGAGGGACCAAACGTGAGCGCTGTCGTGTGAGTGACTCCATCTCCTGTGAGTCACATTTCAGACTAATCTTGTGCCTGAAGAAATGACAGCAGGACTCTCCCAAACGCAGCCTGTGTTTGCTTTTCCCTTTGTGCAGTGCCAAAAATCCTGCTCTGAAAGAGTAACTAATAATAAAGCAGGATTTTATTTTACAGCTTGTGTCAATGTAATGCTCCCAGCAACATGTCATGGTTCATGGATGGTGGGAAGTGGTCTTTGCCTCTCAAACTGCCAGACCCAAGCTGAGCAGAATGTGTGTGTGTTAATACGGCACTTTCCAAACGGAGCCTGCAGGGTGCCGAGGAATGTGATTCGAACAGAAGCAGCTTTGCCACGGCTGAGAGGTTGTACTGGTGGTAATGGCCGAACACTGAAAAGGGGGGAAAAAATCTGCCAGTGAGCCTTGGGGGAGGCGGAGGCGTGGGAGGGACAGGTCCTGTCCCTGTGGCCGGAGCAGACAGGACCCCGCTGTCCGGCTGCCGTGAGCCCCGCGGTGCGGCCCCGAGGGGAGCGGCACAGAACTGACGGTGATAGAGATCAGCACAGAACCGACGGTGATGGAGAGCAGCACAGAACTCACGCTGATGGAGAGCACGGGCCCCGCCCGGTACATGGCGTAGCGGTCCGACCCCGCGCAGATGTCCGGCAGCTCCTCCCCGGCGCCCGCCAGGCCCAGCTCCCGCTGCACGAACTGCGCGAACGCCCTCATCCTGTTGGGGCTGCCGCCCACGCAGACAAACTGGAAATAAAATAGCAATATGTTGCTACTTCTGAGCTAAAACGGGTAGCAAGAGTCAGGCTGAATGTGGCCGTGGTGGCTGCGCCAGACACGTCTCCCCGGAGAAAGCAGCGGGATGCTGCTCCCCCGCCAGCAGTCAAGGGACATCGGAACAACTGAGGGTCCCAAAACCAGGGGCTAACGAGAAACCCAGGCTGTCACTCCATCAGGGTGGTGACTATGCTGGGTCCAGGCAGCCGTAGAGCTGCATGAACTTGGGTATCAGTCCCAGGCAAGAAAATCTCAAATAACTCAGCAAATTTAGGCTGTTAGTGTCCCCACTGACAGCATAGCAAACCCAGACGTTGGAGGAGCTTCCCGCTGAATTTATTCTATGGACAGTGCCGACTGCAATGACTGAGCACTGCTGATGGCACAGAGACTGTAAAGTCAGGGAGGAAAAAGGACAAATTTTACATATTAAAGGAAAAAACGGTCCTTGAAGGTAGGAGGGGGTTGAGCATTTGGCTGCAAGGGCAGCAAGGCTGCAAGGCTGCTGATCCTGTTGCCAGGGTGCAGGACAGCAGGAGCCCACGGGAGCAGGGCTGTGCTGAGACTGTGCCAGGCTGCTCCAGCCCCGGACACTGCAGTTCTTCCCCTGCAACGCTGGGGAAAGGCTCCGGTTTGAAATGGAAGTGGATGCCATCGTGACAGGCTTTTGACAGCAGGTCTCAGACAAAAATAATACATCCTCCTCCCCTTGTCTCCAGCAGATGATGATCAAATACTTTGGACAAATGCCTCCTCCGTCTGTCCTCCAATGTGGGGCCAATATAAAATCAGGTTTTATGGAGCTACAGGTTTCTAAAAGGGTAATTTTCTGTTGGGATTTCTGCCCAAAACAAGCAAGGACAAACAACTTTCCTGCCCAGGCTGCCCTGGGTGGCTGAGTCCCCTTGTTGAGCAGCCAACCCCCACCCTGAAAGGAGCATCAGCAGCAGTGGGGCCCTGGCATGGGTCAGCAGGGCCATGGGACATGGGACTGGAGAACTTGTGGAGGGGGGAACTGCTGCCTCACTTTTGCACCTGCTCTTTACCTTTATGTCCCCAAACATTGCTGGCAGGTTGTGTGTCTTCGTTCCCAAGTCCAAGTGGTACAGGATGTCCTCCTCCATTGAGTCCAAGTGTGGGTTTTTAACATGGACAAACCCACCCCTGTGGGGAGACAGGGAGGAGATGGGTTGGGGTGCTGGGTAGTGCCACAGGGATGGGAACAGGCAGGACAGGGCAGCCTGGGGAACCTGTGAGGGTACACACAGCCCTGATGTCATGTGGATGGGACAGAGAAAAGCCACCTCTGTGTGGCATCTGGGGCAGCTGCCTTTCTGCTCCAGGCAGCCTCTTTGACACCTCTGTTATATCTGTGTATTTGGCAAAAAATGTTTCTTGGAATTTATCAATTTTGTCAATGGCAATTTTAGCTCTTTCCCTCACAGAGGTCTGCCAGCAATATCCAGGGGCAATGTGCTGTGCTGTTCTGTATATGTGGCAGCTTATTAAGCTCTTAGCAAATCAAGGTTTCACATTTGTATTGTCCCAAATAACTGCCTGGTAGGATGGGTGCAAGTTAAATCCAGATTTTGCAGGCAGCAGGAGGCTGGTTTGCTGTCCCTTCCCACCTGCTGTAAGAGATGGGAAAAAACTAAATAACAGTGCAGGTAGGTTTTATAAATGAGGCTTAAAAAACCCCCAAAGAACATTTTTCTTGTCTGATTAAAACAAATTCAAACGTTCCCCTGTTACTCACCCTGAGTAACCTGTTGTTTCAGTCATAGTGGCTCTACCAGAGTCAGCTGAAAGTGATCCCCTGCTGAAAAGGTAAGGAAACCACCCCGTGTCCTCAGCCCTCAGGGTTTGGAGCTCAGAAGAGGTTTCAGGGGGCTCTGCAGGGGCTTAAATACCTCCCGTGCTTTGTGTGGCTCCCCAGGTCAGCAGTGACCTGTCCCCTTCACCCAGTCCCCGTGGCCCCTCGGGTGCCAAGGCTCCTCCCAGACGGGCTCTTTGGGCCAGTGCGTCACCAGTGGCCTCGACTGGCACTGCTGGGGCCGGTGACCTGCTGGCCCCAGGGCAGGGACTGTGTGCCCTCCAGCTGGCAGGGTGGGCACATGTGCACCCCGGGGTGACAGGGTTTGTCCAAGCTGGCTGCCACTGTGCTCCCACCCTCGGCTGTGCCTCTCTGGGCCCTGGGGACCAAGGGACACTGGTGCCCCAGACACCACTGGTGCCCCAGACAGCACTGCCGGCTGTGCCGTTCTCTGGCCCCAGTCGGTGCAAATCCAAACTTCCCTGCATTTTGGGGTGCACAAAGACAGAGTTTGGGCTGTAGCCAACCTCCAGCCCAGCTCAGAACAGCTCCTGACTTCACTCTAAGCAGCGCCCAGCCAGCAGTGTTTGCTCTCGCTGTCCCCACGGCCCCATTGCAGCCCAGGAGCCCGTCAGGATTATGTGTGGTCAGGGGGGCTGGGTCAGCCGTGCTCCAGATCAGGGGGAGCCAGAGTGCTCCCGGGGCTGTGAGAGGGCTGTGGTGCTCCCTCAGGAGCGGGAGGAGACTGGAGATACTGGTCCTGCTGCCTGTCCCAACGACAGATGTGGCACTGGAAGGTATTTTAGGCAGTGGTAGGAGGGGCAGAATCTGGCATTTGCTGTTGGCCTCTGGGAATGGTAGGTGGAAACTCTGGTTAATTAGATAAGTGCTAGGTAATTAATTACTGGGTGAAAGTACATCCTGTAGGACTAGCTTGCACCTGGTATCCAGGCAGTAACACAGCCCTACTTCACTAGTGGGGCAGGGAAGGAAATTGCTGTAACTGAGGCAGCCTTTTGCCAGGCAAATGCCCATTTTGCTTGGCAAATACCCATCTAAACCCCTTAAATTGCAAAGCCCTGTATAAAAATAAATAAATATTGCAAACCAGTGGCCCAGGAACATGTAAATTGGGTACCTTGCCCAAGACAGGGTCAGGATGGCTCCGAGGAAAGGAGGGAGCAGAGCCTTTAGGGATATTTCAGGCTGGCTGGAGTTGTACCAAAGACAGGCTGGAAGGATTTCTCTGCTCTGATGAAATTCTCCCTCCCCGGATGCTGTTCACATATGCCTGCCAAAGATGACTTATTACTGACGCTCCGCAGCACTCCTGAAGAATACAGGTCTGGAGACTCTTTTCCCTTTCAGAGAGCACCAAACTGCACACAAAATTTTACTTGAGGCTGCACACACCTTCCTCCTACTGAAGTCACCCTGTTTGCTGTGGTTTTCTGCAGAAGGCTCCATGTTTCAGGCACATGGTGGTTCGTGCCGTGGCCTTCCCCCAGGGCTGTACAGTCGTGTCCAGTGGGTGTTCCCTGGTTTGGGAACACGACACAAGGTTTGCTGCTGTTTGCCAGCGGTGGCAGGGAACGCTCCGGGGAAGGGGAGTTCACGTTGAGTCTTCCCATGGGTTCTTCTCCTTCTCTGGGCTTGTTTGGTGGAGGAACACGAGGCTCTCTGCCCCACACCCGCCTCCAGCAGCCCTGGCTCCCGATGGGGATGTGTTCCAGCAGGGGCACAGGGCCGGAGGCAGCACTGGCTGCTGCCCTGCCCTGCCTGAGCCACAAGCCACACACCCTGTGTGCCCACTGCCCACACGGTGGGGCTGGGCTGGGGCTGGGCAGCCACCCAGCACTCACTGAGCGGCTGGTTTGGCACATGGGGCCATGTTACTGTTGCTGGTGTGTGAAGGAGAGGGAACAGCTCGTGCGTGGAGCCCAGATCAGACCGTGGGATGAGGAGGTACAGCAATCACCTGCTTGCAAAGGGAGCGTGGCTGACAGGGAAGGAATGGCACAAGTCCTCACCCTGCTCCACTGTTCTGCAGCAGCTCCAACGCTGACTGGCAGTTCACAGCCCCAGGGGGTTCAGAGGAGCAGGACCTTGGTCTCACTCTGCCACAGCAGTGTCTTGGCCCTGTGAAGAGCAGGCTCTGCAGCAGGCTGAGCCCAACCACAGCACTCTGCATCCTCAAGGGCATGGCTGGGGGCAGGGCTTTGGTCAGGGAACAGGGATTCGGTGCTGGAGGGAAAGGCGGGATTTGTCAGAATGACGGATGGGTGGGTAGACAGATGGACAGACAGCTGGACATGTGAGTGATCCTGTGGCAGGGAGGGAGTGAGTACAGCCCCGTGCCAGCACTCCCAGGAGTGGAGGTGGCTGCTTGGGCGGGTAAAGGCAATGTTTCCATGTGTGCCTTCGTGGTGGAGTATTTCTGGCCACACCTGGCAAGGTTCAAATCATCCCACAATAAAACATTTTCCTGGAGCACATATACAACTTCTTAAGGTAAATATTTCCTTATGAACTGAACAGTGTTCCAACACAGCCAGGGGCCATCGGGACATCCCTGCCTGATGGTCATGAAGCCCCATCCCTGCCCCACCACAGCCTCTGCCCCCAGTGTGCTCAGTCCCAGGCAGGAATCTCCCTCGTGCCCTGCCTGGGGCAAAGGGGAGAGATTTTGGAGGGTGGCCCTGCTGAGTGAGCAGGGACAGAATCCCCTGGAGCCACAGCTCTGTCTGGAATGACAGGCTGAGAACTGGTGTGTAAGCAATGTTCCTGCAGTGATTGTCCCTGCTGTGCCCAAGGTAAAAGGAACAAGCGTGTTCTGTTTAAGTAAACATGATTGCACCAAGGGAAATGGTTGGATTGTGCTTTTGGCTTCCCAGAACTGATGCCAAGGAGAAGGGACAGCAGCTGCCACAGCTGTGCAGGTTTTGGGCCCTGTCTGGCCAGTACAAAAAGTCCCTCACATTTGGTTCTCTCCTGGGTGGTTATTTTTCTCATGGTCGTTCTCCTTTGGGATGGCTTTCAGTGTATCCCAAACTGAAGTGTGGCTGTTCTTCTCCTATCTCATGCTTGCCATGGCAGAGGAATGAAATGGAGTGGAATAATAGAAAAGAATATAATAGATGTATAGATTAGAATAATGGAATAGAATAGGATAGAATGAGTACTAAAATAAATTACTTTCCGTTGAAAGGGACCTGCTGTGCTCGTCAAACCCAACCACCTGCCTGTCTCCCTTCCTCGAGGCAGAGTGGGGAGGTGGGGATGGTGAGAAGCAGAGAGCACTGCCCCGAGTGAGTGTTTGTTTGTGCCTGATTCAGAGCTAAATCCATCCTCTGCGAGTGCCAGGCAGTGGAGCTGTTAGCATATGTGCTGGAGGATGACAAATAAAGCCCGATGAAGGCTACGGCACAGGAACATACGGCAGCGTAGACAGGCTCTCGGCAAGGGAGGAGCTGGGGAGAGCCAGCACTCCCGCGCCCATCCGACACCTCTCGTCATGTTAAAAGCTATTTTAGAGCAGACAGGGATGGCAGCCTGTGCACCACAGGAAGCTCCCACCGGCTGCGTCCTGCCAGGGCTGTGCAGCCTCTGCTCCCAACAAGCCCCAGCAGCTCCTTCTCCACTTAGCTTGTCTCTGCCTTCCTCCCGCGGTGCTGCTGCTGCAGCTCCCCGGAGCTGCTGATGGATGAGATATTCCATCAGCCTGGAGCGCAGCCCTGTCTCTGTGGAAGGCCGGCAGCCCCTGGGGGCTCGGGCTTGGCAGGAGGGACAGGTTCTGCCCGTAGCAGGAGTGAGCTCCTGCACCACCACCCCGGCAACTCATGTGAGCCTCTGCTCACCCCAGCAGTTCTGCAGAGAGCTGATGAACATTCACAGTGCAAGGGATGTCTGGTGCATTCCTCTGGTGATGATTCCTGGCAGTCGGAGTAAGGGAGCAGCAGAAGTACCAGGGAGTGTTTTACCTGACAGCAGCAAGGCCCCGTGCCAGCAGCACGGAGCTTTCCCCCTCCCAGCCCTGTGCTGTGAAGCCAGAACAGCAAACACGGGGGGCAAAATGTGCATTTTTATCAGCTGTTCGCTCTGGCTCCATGTTTTGCCTTGTTTATTATGGGTATAAAGCTGCTCCTGACGTCGGGAGCAGTCAGTAAAACACTCCCCGGAGGAACCAGGCTCCACAAACCCTCGGGGCACGCGAGTAACAGCAGCTTGTCAAGACATGTTTCCCCCGAGGTGAAGTACTGCCACAAACCCATTTATTTCAGGCAGAAATCAGCTGCCTGACGTGTGTCGCTATTCAAGGAGCCGTTGATCCGCCAGTCCCGTGTGGCTGCACCAGAGGGGCTGGGAGCGCAGCTGGGAGCGCTGCCGCTCGGCTGCGGGAATGTTCCTTGGAGCTGCGGACAGGGCTCAGTCGCTTTTCCCTCTGTCCCCTCCGTAGCCTCGCTCACAGCGTGTGGGATTCACCGCGGGGAGGGCAGGGCCCGCCCTGCCCGGGTGCTGTCGGGGCACCGCGCGGGCTGTGCCCACGCTCTGGGTGTCCTGGGCTGCCCGGGAGGTGCGGGCACAAGGGAGGCAGCCACGCACACCGGCTCGGCGGTGCTCCCCGGCTCGTGGCACCCGCAAACGAGCCCCTCTCTGCTCGCTCCCTTCCTGCCCGGCGCTTCCCTGCTCTCCAGGCTCGGGATCCAGATGGTGCCTGGCTTTTTCTTTCTTTTTTCTTTTTTTTTTTTTTTCTTTTTTTGTTCACATGGATATTTTTGTCCTTCAGTCTCTGGGCTTGTGGGTGCCTGTTGCAGCCGCCGGTGCCTGCGGGTGCCGGCGGGAGGGAGTGCTGGGAGGAGATTTCGGCAATAAGGCCAATGACGCAGGGCACGGTTCACAAACCACGCTGCTCGTCAGCCCCAGTCAGGGCTCAGAAACAGGACGAGGAAAAATTTCTCTTCAGGCAGCGTCTGGGGGTTTGGGTGGCTGTGACCCAGCCCTGTGCCCCGCAAAAGCTGCCCCCCTGCTGATGGGGTGCCCGCGGCTGGTGCAGGGCTGGAGCGGGGGATGAGCTGGTCCTTGGCCCGGCAGCAGGGGGGGCTCGGCAGTACCTGCTGCATCGCTCCATGTGCTGGATTTGTCAGGGGCTGAGTTCCCTCAGCATGGCTGTTGGGACGGTTTCCTGCACCCTGTGGGGGATTAGGGGCTTCCAGCAATGACAGACTTACACTGGCTCCACTATTTCAAAATGAAGCATCCAGACACTACCTTATCCAACTTTATTGAGAAGGAAACGGGTAAAGGAAATAAATGCTGGTTCTAGAGGAGTCCTGCTGGTGCTAGCTCTGCATTTCAGTGCCCTGTGGACACACACGCAGGAACATGGAAGACCATCCCTCCCTTTGCTCCCTTTTCCCTGCACCCAGATCCACCAAACAGGCTTGAAGCAAGGTTTTTTCTTTCATTCTTTTTCAAACAGTTTCTTTCCTTTTCCCTGTATTTAGCACATTTTCTGATCCCAGGACATTTCTCCTCCTCCAGGGAGGCTGGAAAGGGAGGGTTTGTCCTGCAGGCTTTCCTGACCTGCTCTCCTGCTCCACTGCTGTGGGAGCCCAAGCCCCCAGGCACTGGGCCAGCCCCGGGCAGGCAGAGACCATGGAGCTGGAACCAGGTGGGAGAAGCATGAGGGAGGTTAAAAATTATCAGGACATATCCCTGCCTTTCTCTGCAACTCTGAGGACCAAGGACCTTGGTGATGCAAGTAAGGGATCTGGCAGCTCCATGGCTTCGCCAGGGTTTTTAAGGTTTAAAACCACCAAATGTTGCCAAGGCTTCCTGAAGTCTTGTGGTCAATGAAGGCAGGAACATAGAAAGGCACCAGCTAAGGCTGGAGGCTGGAAGGGAGCAGGAATAAATGGTGATGTGTCCTCAAGGGTGTCCACGACTCCATGAGCTGATTTTGGAAAATGCAGGTGAAGGGGAAGTGGTCAGGTGTGCACACCCTGGGGAAGGGTTGGGTGGGATGGGCTGCTGGTTGTGCTGCAGAGGAGATACTCAGGAGGAACAGCCCTGTGCCAGGCCCTGTTTCCAGGATGAGGGGTTGAGTTGGTGCCCAGTGGGCTCTGTGCAGCCAGGGCAGTGTGGTACCAAGGGCATGAGGTGGCAGGACAGCCCTGCTCCTTCCTTACCCTGCAAACAGGGCTCAGAAGGTCACTTCATTGCTGTGACTCTTCTCCATGAGCCCCAGTTAACTACAGATGGGAGTCCATGGGCCAGATGATCCATAAGACCCCTCCTAATCTCCCGGGTGTCTCTGATGGCTGCGGATCAGAGGCACTGTTCATGCCAGGGCAGGGGATCTCTGGAGCTGTGCGAGGTGTGGGACTGAAGAGCTTCAGCCATCCCAGAATGCACAACCACTCCCTGCGTCAGCAGAGCTGGGACTGGTCTGCACCGTGTGCGAGAAGATATTCTGCAATACCTTAATTGTGATTTAAATTACAGGCCCAGAGCATTAAGCTCCATCAGATAAAGCACAGGGCAGATCTGCTGGAGCACATAAACCTCTGCCCATCTGCAGCGGGACGTGCAGGGCCACACGGCGGGGGCTGCCGGGGGTGGCCGGGGGTCCCCTGCGGCTCCCGGGCCGCTGCCGGAGCTGGGAGGGTCCGAGCGATGTCCGTGTGTCCCAGAGCCGGGCACTCGGAGCAGGGGTCACCCCATCCCTCCTGCGCAGCCCCAGCGCCGACCGCGGCAGCAATTCCTGCTGTGCCCGACCGCGAGCGCCCAGGGAAAAGCGATCGCTAATGAGGGAATTAATGACTGATTCTGCGTCCTGTCTGCCAGGAGTTAATGTTCAGAAGAATATTTTCAGGTGCCTTTCAGCGTCTCCGGCACGAGGCTGGAAGGAAGGAGACAGGTGCCACCTTGTGTGGAAACATTTCTCCATGCAGGGCACAGACAGAATTCCTTTCCTTTTTTTTTTTTTTTTTTTTTTTTTTGGTGACGTCGTTGCTAACTCCTCCCTGTCGGCAGGACTCGGCCAGCCCTTCCTCAGCCCCTGCCAGCTGTTTAAAGCCGCGGCAGCACGGAACCCTCAGAGACCTGACGGAGAACGCGGCTTGTTCGGTTACAGCAACCTGAAACCCCGACTGACAGCAGGGGCTGCCGGTGGATGAGAGGCTGGACACGATTTGGAAACATGCACTGGGACCCAGAAACCACCCCCGTGCCCTGGGCTGATCCCACAGGGATCGTGGGCAGCAGGGCAGGGGGGGATTCTGCCCCTCTGCCCCCTCAGGTGAGACCCCCCTGCAGAGCTGCCTCCAGCCCTGGGAACAGCACAGGAAGGACGTGGAGCTGCTGGAGAGAGTCCAGAGGAGGCCCCGGAGCTGCTCCAGGGCTGGAGCCCCCCTGGAGCCAGGCTGGGAGAGCTGGGGGGCTCACCTGGAGAAGAGAAGGCTCCAGGGAGAGCTGAGAGCCCCTTGCAGGGCCTAAAGGGGCTCCAAGAAAGATGGGGACAAACTTTTTAGCAGGGCCTCTTGTGATAGAACAAGGGGTGATGGTTTTTTAAATAAAAAATTAGAGATTTAGAGTAGATATTAGGGAGAAATTCTTGGCTGTGAGGGTGGTGAGACCCTGGCACAGGTTGCCCAGAGAAGCTGTGGCTGCCCCATCCCTAGAAGTGTTCAAGGTTACACAGTGTTTTGTCATCCCCTTGCCCAGCTCCTGCTGTGCTCTGGAGCTCAGCTCTGGCAGCAGCACTGGATTCTGGGCCACAGCATATCCCAGCCTTGGTTTATCCTGTGCACAGGAGTTGTGCTCCCAGGAGGGACCCCGCAGATTGACAGCCAGACAGATCACGTTGGGCTCACCCAGGGAGTCGGGCTGTGCCCTCAGCCATGCCAGTCACAGAAGAGCTGAAGAAATGTGGGCCCTCCCAAAGTGCTTTATTTAAATACGATGGTATCTCACAGCACACACTGGCTGTGCTGGGCTGTCTGCCCTCTGACACACTGCTGGGTTATTTCTGTCACCTCCACTGGTGACAGACACTCTCCCTTCTGTCCCTTTCCAGCTGTCCAGAAGCATCACAGTGAGCACTGTTAGGCTCTCTGTCCTGAGTCAAACGATGAATCACGTGTCTTCCCTGCTCCAGCCACTTAATCAGCTAGTGGAGAGGAAAATAAACGTGATTCCTGGCTTTATGAGAATCCCTGGATGAGAACTGTCTTCACCACGGCTGCTACTCCCTCAGCCTGTCCTCCCTATGAGCTGCTCAGGCCCTGGCCCTTGTTGCTCTGACCCCACTCCCTGTGCTTTGGAGGCATCAGTCCTGCTCTCTGCTGGCAGATATCATACAAGGGTGGCCCAGTCCTTGCATCCAGCACCTCCTCTGCCTCCTGGGTCCAGATAGAAAAGCATGGGTCAAGGCTGCTCCAGAGTACTTTACATAGTTTTCCAGCTCAGAGCCCAGCTTCACCTCCAAGCAGAAGGAACCTGTCACAGAGAGGCGCAGGTGACAAGACCCTCCTCAGCCCATGGTGAGGTGGGGATTCCTAACAGAGACGAGTGGGAAAAGAGGACACTGGTGGGTGAGATGGCTGCTGGCCCCTGCCGTGCTCCTGCAGATGTGAGGGCTCCCTCAATTCAACCCCAGGGAGAGAGATCTGGAGACTGGTTCAAAAATATGTAGGCTTAAAAAAATGTGGTTTTTTTCCTGTGTTGTCTGACTGAGCCTTTGGGGTTTGCATCTTGAGCTGCTTGCTGTGATCCTAAGGAGCAGAAGCCTCTCTTCTTGTTCTGCACAGCCCTTGAGGTGTCTAGTGTATCCAGGACCAGTGGCTTTGGGATGACCCTAAAGCACCAGGGCCAGGTGGTGAATGGTGGCCAGGAGCCACTGCTGTCCCTCTCCCCCTGCCCCCTGGTGCAGACTGACCAAACCAGCTCTCTGAGCACCGAGGTTACCGTAGCCAAGGGCAAAACAGGATTGGGATGAAAACGCTCTTTGGTAACAGCTGATGTTGCTTTAGGCTTTTTCAAAAGCCAGGAACAATTTTATTAGATGGCTGTGGGGCTGAGCCTTTCTGCTTCCCTGGGTGCTTTTGCTCCACTCACACCCAGAGGTGGAAGCATTCCTGGGCAGCCCAGCACTGTGGGATCCATGGACAGCCTGGCACTGTGGGACTCCTGGGCTGCCTGGCACTGTGAGCTGCACGGAATGGGGCAAGGGACAGGGGCCACGTGCAGCTCCATGTGGGCAGAGTGGGCTGTGCTTGCTCTCCATTTCCAGGCAATTTTGTGGACTGATTGCAGTGGTAGCAGTGGGAGCATCCAAACACACGCCCTGGCACAGGCAGGTCTGGATCAGGCACTTTGAAGCACCTTCTCTCTGCCTGTGTGTGGTGGTGGCAGGCTGGTGACTGTGGCTTGTCCTTCTCCTGTTCCCTCCTCTCCTCTGCCTCAAGGACCAGTTTGACAAACCCTGTCCTGCCCTCGTGTGCCGGCACTCTCTGGGTGCAGCCGGCCCGGGAGCCCACCCGGGGGTCCCTGAGGGCTGTTCTGGTGCTCCCTGGCTGCCCCCGGAGCTCCTGCTCAGGCAGGCACAGCTCTGCCCCTGGCACGGCCCCGACAGCAGCCCAGGGAAGGGCTGGGGAGCCTGCAGCTGGGCCTGGCAACGGGACATGGACAACATGTGTTACAAGCCCTAGAACTTAAATATTTTGCTGCTATAAATGTTAGCAATGAGAGCTCTCGTTACATTTAAATGCCAGATGACAGAAGCAGAGGCCAAAAAAAGCTCCTTCCCAGCCAAGCGGGAGGAGAGGGAATGACTGTGCCAGTGGGGCTGGTGGGATGCGGGGCTGGGACAGAACTTCCATGAGCGGGGCACTGAGCAGGGTGCTGAGTGGGGCATGGAGCAGGGTGCTGTGCATGGCACTGGTTGGGGCACCAGCACCTGCCTTTGGTGTTTGGAATGGAGATGACCTTGCTGGTCTTTGGTGTTTCGAATGGAGATGATCTCACTGGCCTTTCCCCCCCCAAACCCCCCCACAAAGCCGGGCTCCCCTGACTGAGAGTTCCCACGGGCTGAACCTTGGCCCGTGAGGGCTCCCCCCCCAAGCTGGGGAGCAGTTTCCATAGTTTATATTTCGACATAATTTCAATAAATTCCAGTTGGCTGTTCCTGAATAACACCCGGAGCAGAAAGGAGCTGCACAGCCGTGTGAAGGGAATCTTTGCAATTAGAGAACTTGAGCACTTTTTGGTGGGTGTTTTGGTGAAACAAAGCACTGCATGTGATGGGCTTGGAAAGTACAGGACTAATTACCAGAGCTATTTTAAAAAATGGCATGAAAATGAGTTATGCTGCTAAAGCTCAGATGCAAGAACACAGTCTGCTTAATTTAATAATACTGTGTGATTTGTGTAAAAGTGAACTGGTAGCAATTATAGGTTATTGTTAATTACTGGGGGCTGGGTTCTCCTCTCTGTGCTCATGCAGAATCACACCTGGCTCCCTGATGCCCCAACGTCCGTGGGGTTTGCGATGCAAAGGGGTGCACGATGTAAGGACCTGAACAAGGGGATCATGGAAGGTGCTTGGGGTGAGCTCTCCAGAACCCACGGGACAGGAGGCGAGTCCTCGCTGTGCTCCCAGCCCTGGAGTGTCCCGGGCAGCCCGTGGAGCTGTTGGGACAGGCACCGCCGGCTGCCCCGGCAGCCCCAGCGCGGCTCCGGCCGTGACTCAGGCGCTGACTCACGGACGCCTGATGAGATCTGTGCACTCCCAGGCACACCGGTCACAGCTAAACATTAAAACAAGCTCTTTAATTTCAAACCCGAGTGCTTCCCGGGGTTTTCTCAGCAGCTGTGCTCAGACCAGTGCTGACTGTACACTGGGAGGGGGTGGTGATGAAACGTTGCTACGTTGCCACAGCCAGATTTGCTTATTTGCATACATATATACAGAGATATATATTTAGAAATTTCCCCAAGGCAAAAGAAAATAATTCCTGACAAGCAGGAGCTTGGAAGGTCACTTGGATTATTATTTCTGTACCACAGCTCACCTCAAGCACATAAGCAAAGTCTTTATGTCCTGATGTTAATAATCCTCAGCAGCACTGAAGGCAATTATCAGGTTGGCTTTGTCATGCACAGCCTTGTTTCATATGCTGTAACTAAATTACAATTTATTGTGTATTTTTGAAGGAATAACAGTGTTAGTTTGTGGGTTTTTTTGCTGTTGGGCTCTGTCCAGCCCTGGGGCCATCCCCCCTCAGTGCTTGGCCTGGCCTGGCCCCCAGCCCTGCCCGTCCCCTCCGGTGGGACAGGACAGCACTCAACGCCCTGCAGAGATGGAAAAGACATGGGAGTCTAAAGGGACATGGTTCTACCAAGTGAGGTGACTGGGCTGGGGTCCTGCAGCTCCTCAGTCTTCCAAAAATTTTCTCTATGGCATCTTTTAGCTTGTGTGAGCTGTTCCTACACTCCAAGAACATTGTGAAGTGATCTGACTTGAAATCCCAGCTGCTCCAGAGAGGCAGAATTTATGAAGTACCAAGGCAGTTCAGGTTACCATGGAAATAGCTTCAAAACAGAGAAGCCTGATTTTGCTGTCCTCACTGTCTTGGGAGGGTTTCTATGTGGAAGGATGACAGGGCAAACCTGCCCCACAGCTCAAGGTGTGCTCTGCATGTGTTGTGTTCTGGGGCCCACAGACTTCTGAAGAGTGTGGCATTTGCATAACATTAATGGTTTTTTTCTGATGTCTGTGCGTGACAGTTTGAGCCCATAGCGCTCCTTTCACATGGACATGCCATTATTACACCTGATTAATGCAAACATTACCTGGAAAGAAGTTCCAGACTGTGTTGTGTCATGGAAAGAGTCACACGAGGTTCTCTGCCAGCAACTGCAACAGCCTAAAATTTAATCATACTCTGCACCTTGCAGAGCTGTGCAAAGTCAACTGTGTATGAATACTCTTATCAAATCCATCCCACCTTTCCTTGGAGGACTGCAGAATACCTGACAAGCCGGGAGCTGTCCTGCCCTCCCTGTGCCAGCCTGGCACCTGGGGCACAGAGACAGCCCTGTGATCCTCCCCAGATCTCTGTCGGCGGCAGAACCAGTGCTCCTGACTCCGAGACAGCACTGCCAGCCACTAACCCAAACACCTTGTCATGATATCCCTCTCAGGCTCCAGCCCTGGTTTTCTCCCCACATAACATTATTACAGATAAAATTCTATTTACAGCTGGAATTTCCTAGCAACACTCACGATAATGATAGAAAAGATAACTGAAAAATCCCTGTACATGTTGGAAAGCAAATTTATTTGTAAAGATGCTTATGATGAAAAACAAGAAGGATAGAAAAATAGCCCTGTTTACAGATTATGCTGAGATTACTTCAGTAACCTAATTCTTCCCTCTCCTTCACCATTAATTAGAAATCAGCAGCATCTAAACTGATGTGATCCAGTTACAGGAGGCTGTGGGCTGGAGCTGACAAGACCTAATTCCAGTTCCCAGCACTGGTTCCTCCCGTGGCTGTGAACGAGCACTTAGCAACAGCTGTCCCTTGGTGAGCCATGCGTGGGTTACTCAATGACAGGTTCCAAAACTCATGTTCTTCTACCAGACATGAGGTAGGAACTTTTCCATGCAAAGTGCTTCTAACCCCTGTGGCTCCTCGTGTCTCCTGGGAGCCCCACAGCCTGCCATTAGTGAGGGGTGGCTCCTGCAGTGTCCCCCGTGGTTGTGAGCTCTAATAACCGCGTGGGATACGACTGTCAGAAGTGCTTTAGGCTGCAAATAAGCAGGTGGGTGTTCAGAAGTGTTGGCTGCCAGCACCACCTGTGGAGCCTTAAGGGAAGCTTGGCACTTCTGGAAACGTAGCTGTTTGGCTAGATTCTGAAAAGCCCTATTAGATACCCAACCTTTAGACTTCTCTTTTGGAAAATGGTCCTTGTTAGAGCTGTATTTTCTCCCAAGGAACACCTACACATGAGCAACTTGAATGTCACATTCAGCTACTTGGCAGTACACTATGGAAAATCACTGGCCTTGTGCTGTTGAGCCAAATGTAGACCTATTTGTGTTTTTTAGGGAATTAGTATTCTTTTCTCTGTTTAAAACATTCCTATTACTCATAGTGAGTCAAATCCTGGCCCCATTTGGAGAGTGGTGCATAAATGGGCTGTATGTACAAAGGAGCTTCGGCAGGAGCACTTCCCAAACTCTCCATGCACCTGCCTTTTCCCAAGGGAACCGATGTTCATGTCCCACCCTGGCACCACGGCTGGGATTGCTGTCCATGCTGTCCCAGCCTGAGTCATGCTGTGTCTCCATGTCTTCTGCTCCTGCCCTCTGAGTCCCTCTCCTCCTGTCTCACAGATGCTCATGTCACTGCTGGGGAAGCGCTGCACGTGTGGAGGAAAAGCACGACCACGTCCCTTGTCCCACAGGAGCAGTGAGGGAGGGCACAGTGTGCCTCTGCTCCAGCCTGAGGCAGAATCCCAGAACCAATTAGGTTGGAAAAGCCCTCTCAGCCCATGGATCCCCCCTGTGCCCGATGCCCCCTTGTCCCCAAGCCCAGAGCACTGAGTGCCACGGCCAGGCCTTCCTGGGACACCTCCAGGGCTGGGCACTCCAAACCTCCCTGGGCAGCCCCTTCCAATGTCTAAGGGACACTGGAGGGTCTCTCCTCCCTGTGCCTCCATGGCTGTGGGCGGTGGGCCGGGCTCATTGCTCTCACAGGAACACGGCCCGAGGCTGATCCTCGTGCACAGCCTTGGTGCCTGGGGCAGGAGGGAGCCTGTGCTGCCCACAGGGACAGGAGGGAGCCTGTGCTGCCCACAGGGACAGGAGGGAGCCTGTGCTGCCCACAGGGACAGGCCGTGGGCTGTGAGAGCCTGGAAAGGCTCCATGTCCGTGCGCAGCAGAGCTGTGTCTGGGGGGCTCCCTGGGAACACAAACACAGCCCAGCATGTGCAGGACGAGGCTCTGGGACCACGAGGGCAGCCCCACACTGATCCCAGAGGGAATGTGACAGCTGACAGAGCGATGTCACCCAGCTGGACCTGCTGGGGTGGTGGGATTCGCCCTCCCTGCTGCCTCCCGAGGCTCTGCCATCCCACCACTGCCTTGGGGAAATACAGAGCAGTGCAGGGATGCACACCCTGAATGCCAGGAACAGTCAGAAGGTATGTGGAGCACCAGGTCAATAATATTTGGGAATTTCTGATGTACTTGGTCTGCTCAGGATTGTTCAGCCTTGTTTAAAATGTAGGATTTCGTGTCCTTCACTTATCATATCGCAGTGTAAGCACTCTGTTAATAGTAATTAGATTCAACTGTTCTGGAAAGCCACTGTATTTTCCCCTTAGGAAGAAACCTGTGCCTTTCCAGGAACCTCAGTGACGTTTTCTTAGGGTAGCTGGCACAGGGACACGGTTCCACCCAAACCAGTCAGACTGAGGGTGTTTGCATCATGGTGACCTTAATGTACCCCAAAGCTTAATGTACCCATGGTCCATAGTCCAAGTCTTGTTGATGACACTGAAAGAAAGTAGGTTTAGATTAGCTATTAGGAATTAGATTAGATACTGAGGAGAAATTTTTCCCTGTGAGGATGTGGAGACCCTGGCACGGGTTGCCCAGAGAAGCTGTGGCTGCCCCATCCCTGGAAGTGTCCAAGGTCAGGTTGGACAGGGCTGGGAGCAACCTGGGCTGGTGGAAGGTGTCCCTGCCTGTGGCAGGGGGTGGAATGAGATGGGCTTTAAGGTCCCTTCCAACCCAAACCAGTCTGGTATCATTCTATGACATGGAGTATGATTGAAGTACCATGGTTGAAAGAATACGTGATTTTGGGAAATTCATTCAGGGGTTAAACTGCAAGAGGAATGAAGTCACCTTCAACCTTAAAAATTATGACATGACACTAACTAGTTTATGAGTAATTCAGTGTGAAAATTGGAGTCAGATTATTTTTTTTAGAAAGTGAGACACATCAGTCTTGTACCAGGATATTTGCAGTCTGGCTCAGCCCTGTGAGGCACATCTGGAGTGCTTTGTCCAGCTCTGGCTCCTTGGGTCAAGAGGGACGTGGAGCTGCCGGAGCAGGTCCAGGGGAGGCTGCGGAGATGCCCAAGGGATGGAGCAGCTCTGGGACAGGAAAGGCTGAGGGAGCTGGGGCTGTTCAGCCTCCAGAGCAGAGCCTGAGAGGGGCCCTCCCCAGGGTGTGTCAGGGGCTGCAGGGAGGGGGCAGAGGATGGCCCAGGCTCTGCTGGGGGG
>NW_020884919.1:316010-336812 GCF_003945725.1 Corapipo altera
TCCCGGCCCCGGCCCCGGCCGGTCGGTGCCGCCGCCCCGGGGTGTCTCCGGAGGGTGTCCCGCGGTGCCCGTGCCCGGGGGGCACACGGGGGGCACGCAGAGCCCCCGGCCCGGGGTCACCGCGGGAGGCGCAGCCTCGGGGCTCTCCCGTTCCCCTCCTTCCTTCCATCGTGCTGGCTCGGCCGGGGCACAGCTCAGTCCTCGGCCCGGGGCGATGGGAGCGGGGCGGGCTGCGGGGGCTGCCCGTGTCGCTGCGGTTCGTCCGTGCCTGGGGAGGGAGGGGGAGTTACGGGCCAAAGGCTCTTGTGCCAATTCATCTGCTAAAGGCGCTTCTCCCCCTGCCAAACCTGCTGGCAGCGGGGTCTGAGCCCCCGGTTACCCCCAGCCAGCTCGCCCTGGGCTCCAGGGGGAAGGAAGGGCAGCGGGATGTGCCTGGCTGCTGCCAGGGCTCGGGCTGGGGCGGGAGAACGGTCCTGGAGCAGGCTCAGGTCGGGTCTGTGTGTTAACCTGGAGGCTTCACATGCTGGCCTGTGAAATCTGGGCACGAATATAGCAGGGAAAGCTGCCTGGGCAGTCTTTCCAACTCTGTTAATCCAGAAAAATGCATGAAAATAACCTCTTTCCAGGAGTACTTTTACAGTAAGCTGGGTTTAAACCACTTTGTTTTCCAAAAATTGAGAGAGAAATTCACCTTCAGCAGGTTCTGAAATAGTTGGGGTTTATGTAGGTGTGCTGGAGCCACCAGTGCCTCAGGACAGTGTTACTGGTGGGAGCTTTCAGGTTCAGGACTGAGCTTCAGAACTGTCTGTAGAAAAACACTTTTTAGGAACAATACATTGAGCTTTGAAAAGAGAACAGGTTCCTGTCCCAAATCTCACGTGTTTTTATGGTCTGCATTGAATTAGTCTCAGCCTCTCGTTGAAGAAACTCTGTGGCTGTAGCAGTTTGCTGTGGGCAATGACAAGTCTATTTTTAACCTTCACTTTTCTTTTGTTTCCTGTAATCCGATCTTTGCTGTGATCCTTATACTCATCTTCAGAGGGACGGTGGTGACCTGGAATGCAGCAGGCACTTTGCAAATACTCTCCGAGCTCTGTCCTTGAAGGGCTGGAGCTGTTTGAACAGTGCTGGGGTGCCTTGCAATTGAAATGGGAAAGCTGCAGTCCTGGCTGTGGAGAGCTCTCAAGTGCAGAGCTCGGGCCTTTGATGGCTGAAACTTTTTTTTTTCCTGGAGGAGGTGTTACAGATCTGTTTTAAGGAAACAAAAAGTTCCTGTGTGCACTGTGCTCCCCCCAGGAGGTGTTAAGTGTGTGCAGTGTTTTGAGAGGTTTGCTTTCTCTCAGGAATTGTTTGCTGGGATAAGACCTGCATTCCTCTGGTTGGGGGGTGGGGATGTGCTCCTTGCCCAGTGGCCCAGGACTGGAAGTCATTCCTGACTGTAAATCTCGGCCTGTTTGTCTCCATGCTGAGTGACAGATGTGTTTCGGTCTGTCTCCATTTAGAGACAAACTTTTAGGTCTGTTGCTGTGAGATAGATCACCCCTCAACCATCTCTGTAAATAATCAGCTCTTACAGGCCTGAATTGTACTTAGGCCAGAATAAAACTGTGTTATATATTTTTAGTTTTAAGGCTTATTACATATCTCAGAGTTTCAAGCTGGGAAAGGGAAATCCTACTGGCCTGGTGCTGATGATGCTTCCAGAGGTGTTGCTGACAGTCTCCTTAAGTTCCACTGTCCAGGAACTGTTGCTGTTTTTTTCATGACTTATTTTGATACTTACATTAGGAAACTGAAAATATTTTGGTTGCAGAGCTGTTGAGGTTGTTACCTCATGTTTATGCTCTGCAGAGAATAGGATGGCTGCCTTAGTTACTGACAAAAGAATTGGTGAAGACCCAAACGGTGTGTGCAGAAGTTCAGCCTCACCCTCCATGGGCATCACTCATAAAGGGGCTTTGGCCATATTGTGTTCCTGGAGCTCGCAATTCAACACACTTTGAGACATGAGAATTCTATTTTATGCCTTAGGAGATGGATATTTGATATTCTGGTGATTGTTTACGCTCTTAACACATATTAAGTTGGTTGCATTTGTTCTGCTGAGGCAACCTGCTAAAGCTCACCTCTAACCCGGAGTAGAAGGGTCCTTCCTCAGGAGAATGTGAGTGTGTGGAGGAACCGAGGTGAAAGGGGAGGGCTAAATATAGCCATTTCCTGCAGGACTTATCTGCTTTTGAGACCGGCTCTCCAAATGGAACTTGTGTCTTCCAAGCCCTCAGAGAGGGTGGGCAGAGAACATGGGCGGGGGAAAGAACACCAGTGGGGTGTTGTGGGTGGGTTGTGTTTGTGGTTTTTGTTTTTTCCAGCCAGCTGGTGCTCTGAAGTCATGCTTAAATTTAATGAAAGCCTGATGCTAAATTAGGATCTAGGGACAGCCGTTGTAAAATAATTAGGCACCCGTTCAGCCCCCTTGTCCCTGCCAAAAACAAGGCTGCTTGAATTCATTTACAGTCTTGGTATTGGAACTCTCAAATGGGCATCTTGATATCTGATTATGTGTATCAACAGGTTATAAACCTGCCTCACTCACCTGTGCAGCTGTGGAGCTACAGCAGGTTGCAGTGGTGGTGCTGAACGCGGGGATCTCCGAGTGCCTCTGGGGATGAGGATTCACCATGTCACGGGGGGTGGCAGGCTGGCCTTGACCAGGGTGTGTTAGGGGATGGATTAGTTGCTTTAGGACCTGAGGGTAGTCAAGACTGAGACAGTTTGAGCACCTTAGTTACAGAGGTAAATGACACTGTCAGAAAGCTCACCTTTTGAACTCTGCTGCCATAGGTTCTGTGGCCATGTGTTGAGGGCATAAGATATTTATTTATGTGCTGTACATACCTGTACATGTCTGTAAAGTGAGGAATAATGATGTTTCCTAGCAGTGTTGGAAAGCTGACTTCGCATGGGCTTACAAAGTATTTTGGGATCATGAATTTATAAAACGTCGTTGACTGTGAAATGTGTGGAATTCCATGGAAATGCTTTCAAGAAATTCCTTTTTTTCCCCACTATGTTTGCAGCCAAAACACAATTTTAGAGTAATGCTTTCAAAGGCATAGAAGTCCAGACAAATAGCAGTAAGTAGTTGTAGTGAAGTAGTTCTCTGTGTTACATTGGGCCATGAGCATGCACATGACACACCCCCAGGTGAGGTTAACATGTGCTGTTGTGGAACTGTGTGTACAGTCAGTGCTCACAGGTTCCAGTTTCAGAGGGATTTGCGTCTGTACCTTGCTGATGTTCAGAACATGCTCTCAAAGTTCTCCTCTCACGACAAGATCCACAGAGAAGGCACTGTGGTTATAAAGTAGCATTGAACTCGGTGGGATGCTGTTTGCTGGAAGGAACATCAGGAGTGTGCCTGCATTCCTAGTGAAATAAGTAGGTGCTATCCCTGCCTGTGGCAGGGAGCAGCACTGCAGTGTGGAGGGGCCGGGGCTCTGCTGGCAGCTCGGGTGTTCCCCCGCCAGGCCAGAGCTGAATAGTCACCATCAGGTGCTGCATCACAGTCTGCCAGGTAGGGTAGGTCCTCTTTGGCAGGGTTCCTTTGATGTGCTCTGCCCTTTCATGCTGTGGGTGCCTCGCCTTGCTGGCTGTCCCAGTGCTGGCCATGCCTGTCCCTCCCTGCTGTGCCAGGCAGTGTGCTGGGGGCCAGAGCCTCTTGGACACGAGATTCTCCCCAGCTCTGGGCAGAACATGCTCTGTGTTCCTTGTGCCTGCAAATCGGTGTGCCATCAGCTCCAAAACACCTGAGAAGCCCCCGGATCAAGGCCCCTTACCTCAAGTGCTGGAGTTCTGGTTGAGTACAAAGATGGTGTAAGTCCCTGGTCGATTGGGATCATCATTGTCCTTCAGCTCCACAGTTTCTTCACGCTTGGGACCTGTTTTAGTTTTACGTGCAGTTGGCTCAGCCTTGTTCTGCAAGGCTGTGTGAGGTGGTGTGGATGTGATGTGTGTAAGTCACTGACTCCTGCTAAGGGGAGAAATGCCTGAAAGGAAATACTGTAGAGGTTGTAAAGTCACAATTGACATGTGAGTAAAGGGGAAGTGATGATCTTACATCATTTCTTATGATGTGAGGAAGGGGGCGTACCATGTGTAGTCAGTAATCGGCAGCTGTAAAACTGAAACTTACAGTTTTTGCCTGTTTAAGCCACAGACTGATTGTAGTGGGACATTCAGGAAACTTATTCTTCTTTTAAGAAATAATTGGATCTCTTGGTAGGCCTGTAGGGAGCCAGTAAACGCAGTAGTTCAGATGCAGGTTTGGGCTTGGGAATTTATCTCCATCTGGGAAGTATGGGGTCAGGGGCAGAGGAGGATGGGAGAGCGACCTTTGCATGCTGTGTCCTCATGCTTCTTCCTAAGCGTCTGCTCCTGGCCTCTTTTGGGGTCAGGTTGTTGCTGAGTGAGGTGTGTGTGGCGGTGTTTGTTGCTCCTGTTGGTGTGCAGAGGCAGCTCAGCAGTTGCTCGCCCCTAGAAGTCCTGTTGTCAGTGGATCTCCCCTCCTGGCAGGCTCAGATGAAGTTACTGTTCCCTGCTCATGGTGCTTCTGTGAAGATGCATTGGGAAGTGCCTGGAGCTTGCTGTAGAGTAACTCCACTCTGCTTTAGGAAAAGGAAGGCTCCAGCTTGGTTAAGAAAAGCTTATTAAAACAGAAGACCTCCAGTTCAGTGATTGTCCAAGGCAGACTTTGGAATCATTTGCCGTGTCTGAAATGACCAGAGATGGAGGTAGGAGATGGTGAGGGGGAACACCAAGGGCTGTTATCTGGGCCTTTCTACAGAAGAGGTGATGCTGAAACCCTTAACCGTCTGTCCTGAGCCCCTGGAACATCCCTTCCCGGCACACTGAAGCCACAGATGACCCTCAGTTGAGTGGAAACTGGTAGGAGGGCTCATTCCTGGTCTTACAGAGAGCAGTTGTAGCGAGTTGTGCTCACTGGAGGTCGGGCCTTTCTTGTTCTAACTGCAAGCCTTACCTCTGCTAATGAGCTGCAGAAGAGAGGCCAACAAACACCTCTTCTAATTGCAGGTCTGCTGTTTGCCTGGCAGGGATCCGGTGACAGCAGGAGCGGGCTGGCAGCCCTGCCAGCCGCCTTTGGCTGGGCGGATAGCTCGCAGGCTAGAAGTGGCTTCCCTTTGAAGTCCTGGAAGCTGCTGATCCCTGCTTTCAGGAGTCTGTGTGCCTCAGCAGGCCCCTCCAACCCTCCCCTCGAATGGCCTGGGGTTCCTGGCGCAGCGGTTTGAGGCGGTTGGGGCTGTGGTTGCGCAACCCTTTTTGCTGGCTACTAATGCCAGGGGAGTAAGTAGTCCTGCTTCTCCCTCTCCGTGTTCTGTTCTTTCCCCCATTCAGGCATCTCTGGCCATGTGGTGCACTGGATAAGGTGTTAATTTGGTTAAAACTTAGTCTGTCTTTGCCAGATTAGTTCTAACCCGGGTTAATTCCCAGTTTGTTTTCTTGTGCTGGTGCTAAGGAGGGATCTGCGAGGGTACGAGTGGCTGGGCAGACACAGGATGCTGTGCTGCCTTGGTGTGTTTGTGAAAACTGTTACCTTGCTTGAGTTCATTGTAGGAGTATTGAGTTTGGGTTTTTAGGGTGCCTTGGCCTGGTTTGTCTGTGCCACAGTGGACCTGCCGTGCTCTGCTCCCCAGGGAGAGTTCCTACAGGTTTCCTTGCTGCCGGCTTGCTCTTGGCCTTGGTTGTGGCCTCACTTTGTGCTCAGACTCAGGTTTTTGGAAGTCCCACATGCCTGCCTGCCCTCCCTTCTCTGGAGGACAATGGCCAGTCTGTCCCCTGAGCTGGTGGCCAGCAGTGGCCAGCCTGTCCCCCAAGCTGCTGCACGGTGCCAGAGCTGCCCCACGTTACTCATCCCTCAGGGGTGGTGATGTCCTGCGTTGTCAGGTGGTGTGGAATGGGAGGCAGAAGAGATGAGAGCGAAATCTCCCTAGGAACAAATGTAAAATTAAACAAAATATGTGTTTGTATTAGTCAGCCTAAACCAGACTGTGCTATTTAGGGCTCTCCACTGCAATAAACTTGTCTCTTGTGTTTGTGTGGGTGGACTGCAACAATTAAGTCATTTTAAGTCTGAATCTTAGAAGAGAAAACAAAATCAAAAGGTAATGGTTTGGTTTGAGAATATTAATTGTATCATGTTACGTTAAAATACTCTTGTGTTAGAGAAAAGATAGGTGATGCCTTGCAGGTTGGTTATTGGTAAAAGTCATGTCCATGCTGCACATTGAAACTCTTCTTGACTTCATAAGGAGTGATATCTTTTGGTTTTTTTAATCCATTAAATCCTTTCCTGCTGCTGGAGAGTAGCTGCCTGCTGCAACTGCAGTTGTAGTTGTGGGGTAGCAGCCTGCTGAAACATCACCTTTGATGGCAGGGGCTGGGCAGATCCCAGGCTGGAGGAGGATTTGGCAATGGAGTTCATGTGGCAGTCAATCTTGAAGTACTATACTGTGTGCTACTCCTTATTTTCCATTGTCAGAATGAAAACTTGTGTAGCTTGTAGTGCACTAGTCTGAGTATTAAATTAGCTAATTCATATCTCCTAGGAGTGGAATTACAACAAGTTGCACATTTTAAAAAAAAGGCTATTTTCAATTTGGTTTTTAAATACTGACTCTAATGATAAGAAAAAGTATTTTAGGTGTACTCTTAACTCATGCAAAAGTGCTGACGCTTGTGCATTTAAAGAAAACCACAACAAAACAGAGGAGGGATGTGTGTACTCTTGGCGATTTCGGTTACAATAGAAAAATAAAGCAAATATTTTGAAAACTCAGGAAATTATTTTCCAGACATTTATTCTTATGTATTGAGCATTGATCTAAGTAATTTTTATTCCACTTGACCTTTATTTTTGGATTGAGTTGCAAAACCTGTGTGCATCCTGAGTCTAAATGAACCGATGATGAAAAATGCCACGCAAGCATCTTTTTACTCCGCCCGTTTTCCCTCTCGGGGTGACTACGTGTAAATGTGGTCTGGGACCATCTCTGCTTCTCTTGGTTTGGGAGCTGTCCTCCCTGCAGGGGTAGCACAGGGTCTGTCTTTGATGTCGTGTTGGTCTCTCAGGCAGAACCCTGTTGCTCGGCTGGGCAGCCCTTTGTGCCCAGCCCAGCTCACAGACGCCCGTCTGGGAGAGCAGAGGTACGTCTTTGTGGTTAGGATGAAGGTTAAATCATTGGAGTGTTGGCTTTCCTCCAGCTTCTTTGCATAATTTGAACCCGTCTGTGTCCAGAAAGAAACATGCAAGTTATTTCAAGTGGCTGGGGTGGCAGACAGAGCTCCTGCAGCAGCCTGCAGACCGTGCAGCGCGTGGGCCGTGTCGCCTCCCCGGTCCCCGTGTCGTGCGCGAAGGCGCAGCTGGGACGTGGCCGGTGCCTGCCTTGGCCTTTCCTCCGTGGCCCTTCTCAGGGGTCCTGCCTTTCCTTGGCTTTTGCTGTCAGGCCTGTGCACTTCTTAAATTGTTGAACGACTCTTTGGCTTGGCTTTTGCTCTCCCTTAACCTCACATTAGTTCGTTGTCAATTAGGCCTTTATAAATGTGCCAGAAATGCCACGTAGACACTTTAGTGTGTTTGTGGACCTGGCATGTTTGCATCAGCCTCCAGTAGAGAATAATCTGAGTGACATGTCCCAGCTTGCCTAAACAATAGGGTGTTTTTTCTATCTTGGTTGTATGCGTTTTACACGTTTGTAAGACTAATGTCATACCTCTGAAGCAAACCTGGGCAAGGTCTGCAAAACCTGTTCTAAAATCTGAACCTATTTAGACCCTTCCCTCCATACACCTTCTTTATGACACGTCATATTTTGAAGAATGAGTGAATCAATATGACTGTTCCTAAATGATGGAGATAAAAACCTAAGCACCATCAAAAGGCTGTTTGAAAGAAATACGGTATTTCCATGCCTGGTGCAAAAGTGGCGTATTTTAATGACTGGAAAAGACTTTAACTTCATCTTTTTGTTTGGAATTTGTTCCTGGATGTTGTTTAGACATTCAAAGCAAACATGTGTTGGACTCTCATGTGAAAGAGCATCCAGGATTTGGAGGGAACCTTTTCTAGTTTCTCCATTAGGAAGGCCAAAATGCCATGCAGTGAGGAGCCAGAACACTCAACTGGCTTTTGAAGCTTGGTTTTCTTACGCAGTTCCTGGAGTCTCTGCTGAGGAATTGCTGTTCCTGAAGCTGCAGTGCAGTTTTACACCTTCTGTGACAAAGGGTCTACAAGGAGTAAAACCTGCTTTATTTCCAGTATGGAGATTTGTGAAACTTTGACGTGCAGTCCAATTATAGTCATGTTGGTTTAGTTCCCAAAGTGGATGCTCTTTATTCTAAGAGAGGCCCTTCTTCATGCAACCAGGAGTATTGAAGGCCCTGAAGTGTTAGCATTTGAATGGTTTTGGCTTAGCTTTAAAATAAATATCTGCTGGATATGGAACTCTGGGGAGTGGACTAAAGCAAATGGAGTAGGTGAATTAACTGGAAGTTGTTCCACAAGGCTGGGTTCACAGAGCCACAGCACAGCAGCACAGCGGCAGATGGACGCAGAAGAAAGGGATCGTGAGAGCTTGCTTGTGTTTTGAGGCTGTTCTCAAGTGAAGTAGGTGCAATTCAGAGGCTGCTGTTCCTCTGCACAGAGTCCCCTGGTCACTGTTCCTGCTCTGCAGCGTTTGTCCTTGTGTGGCTGGAGTGAGTGCCTGTGCTGTCTCCTCAAGGAAACAGCTTTCCTCAAGCTGTGGAAGGGCTGTGATGTTTGTCTCCTGGTGCCCGATGGTTCTTTTCAGACCTGGGTGAAAATATCAACAGATGCCCTCCTTGAAGAGGGAGATTCATGGTTTTTCCTGGCTGTGATGGACATCTGGAAAGAGAAGCAAGTGCTCTTCTTCAGGGGTGTGTGTGCCACAGGGAAACCAAGCTAAACAAACTGAGAAGCCCTCGTTTTTCTGGGGAGGGAGCACCACTCGTGGCTTTTGCCTGCCTTCTGGTAGGAATTCAGGTGCCTGTGAACTGAAAGTGCCCCTGGCACTGGGGCCACATGGTTTAGGGGGTGAAGAACCACTGTGCTGGGAGTGAAGGTGGTCTCTGCTGTCAGGTCTCCTAAAGGAGCCTTCTGGAGAACTGAGATGGCGTTTAGCTCTCGTTACAGATACAAGTAACTGGGGGGGCTGGGGAAAGAGGGACACTCAGGGAGGCTCTGTGGGACTGGGGTGTCACCGTGAGAGGAGGCAGTGGCACAGGGCCAGGCATGTGGCAGTGTCCCTACCAGAGTAAGTTATTGCTTGTCAGCTGTTAATTGGTGCTGTTCCCTCTGCACACGCTTCGTGTTCCGAGTGTGAGCAAAGCAGAGGCCAGCAAGCCCTCGGTGAGGTCTGGGCTGGTTTACTGGGCAGTCTGTGTCCTGCGGTGGTACCCTGGCATCGGGGGAAGGTCCTGCTGGCAAGTCAATAGAGATGTGATGGCAAAGGATTGCGTGTTTGGCTCGGGATTGTCTCACCCGAGCAGTTCCCAGTGGCACATGTGATGTCTCCCAGGGTGGGGACTGTGGTTTTTGACATCTTTCCCTTGGTGGGCGGTGTGAGGGCAGCGCTGCAGGGCACGGGGGGCTGGACGCCTCGCCCTCCCTTCTTAGGCTGCACTGGCAGGGACCCTCTGCAGGGGGACTGCGGGGTCCCCCGGGGGAGTAGGGCTCGGGCAGCAGAAAGTGGGTGTGCGTAGAAAAGGTTCTTTCTGGAACACTGTCCAGTGTGACCCCGAAGGGAAATAAACCCAACCCAAAGCTGCAAACAGCAGTGATGCGTGGGCTGTGAGTGAAGTCTCTGAGGGGTTGGTGTGCAAGCAGTGGGAAAGGATACCAAATGTGGGGATTTTCCTCAAAGTTCTGAAATGTTCTTCCAAAAATATTAAGGCTTTTTTTGACAGGATTGATCTTGTTTCAGTTCCACAGGTGTGTTTGGTTGTATGGGAATGAGGGATTCTTATGAAATTGAGTTTATAATGGCATATTAATTAAAAAATTAATGTTGGACAAGCCAAAAATGTCTGATTTAACGCTGGCACATCACAATTGTATGAAAGGTGTCTGTAAGTGTGTTAGCTGTCAGCATGGTGCAGCTTACAGGTTTTACCCAACTTGTTCTTAGGGTCACAGACCCTCTGCAGGCACCTGTGGTCCTAACAGCTGAAGGAAAAAGGTGCTTAATGATGTGTTATCTTCTTTTTGGGTGATAATTATGGGTCAAGAGGCCACAGTAGCTACTGTGTCAAGAAGCAAACCCAGGCCAAAGGGAATAGGCTTTTCTGGCCCGCAGTGAGTTACAGCTTAGCATGAAGGTGGGTTTGCTGATGCAGTATGTGATCGGTTCCCTGAGGCACCAAGGCAATATTTGAGTATCTGATGATGTTTAAGGGAGATTCTGTTGATTCTCTGATCTTGAAAGGCCACTTCCTTACAAAGCAAGCAAACAAAAATACTCGCAGAAAAAGCTGTCTTTTAAAGTAATTTAAAATGCTTAAATAAAATAAATGAACATAGCAAATATTTTCTACGTGAAACATGCAAAAAAAAAAAAGTAGCATTTGATTTTACTCTGAATTGAGTTAAAAACTATCAAGCTAAAACTTGGGCCTCTGTGGAAGGATTTGAGGAAATAATGAGATTTGCAGGGCTGAGCTGACCCTCCCTGGAGCCAGGCCGAGGTCCTGCAGAAATAGGCGGCACCTTTGCGGTTGTGTCTGGAGTATAAAAGTTAAAATTACCCTAAATGGCTGAACTGTTTTGGGTTTAATTTAATTTGTGTTTTTGTTTGCTTGTTGTAAAACCCCCCAGTAAATGCTAAATAAAGTTTGTTAAACGCTCGCCCCAGCTGCTTAATGAGAAGAGTTTAAAGGTGATTGAACACTCCCTCCTGGTCTAAGACAGGGCAGAGATTTGTAAAAAGTGTTTCGGGTCTTCCTGAAACTTCAGGTGTGGGATGGTGGGGGTTGTTTACTGGGGCTCCTGAGAGCAGCAAAGCCTGACTCCACTTGATCCAGGAGCTGAGAAACAGGGTGGTCTTGTCTCCTCCCACCCCGGCCACCCAGCCAAGCTCACCTGGCTGGCTTTGGCCAGGTCAGTTCAACAGCCACATGTCCTGTGTCCTTGGGCTTTACTGGCAGAAGGCTCTGATAATTTTTCTTCTGTAATTAGCACAATTAGGCCATTGTAGGCCTGTTTTCCAATTAAAAATAAACTCAGAAATATTCTATTTATAAAAGTAAATAATAATAATAATAAAAAAAGTATTGCTTTCTGTAGAAACTGGAAACCTGGGTTCCTGGGTGCTGGAGTAGAGGGACAGAGAAGGAAGTGGTCTTTAAAGCCTGTATTAAGTTAGTCTTAATATGTTCATTTGTGTTGAACTGTAATTAAACCTTTCTTAAAAAAGAACAAAAAATAAGTACAAAATCATGCATGAAATGAGTTATTTAAATTGTACTCAACTTTCTAATTTAAATCACCTTGATCAGCTTGTGAGCATTTAAATACACAGTAAAACCTGAAATGAATATTCCACCCGTGGAGATGTAAAATGCTGTTTTGAAAATTTCAGAAAACTAGTTAAAATTCCAAATGTGTAGGTTGGGGGCTTTGTGGGGGGATTTTTTGGTTTGTTTGTTTTAAAACTTGAATTTTGCTTAGCTTGTCTCTGAATCATTATGCTCACACAATTACTCAGTAGGGTTTATTTTGCATTTCTGTAGCTATTTTTTTCCTGGTATTAGTCCAGTGAAACTTCCATCCCAAGTGCAGAGTTCCTGCTCAAGTGAAGTGACTGCAGCAAAAGGCAAGTGTGGTGTACCCGGTGTTGGGTGTTCATCCTGGGGATTTATCCAGCCTTAGCTGGGAAGGGTTGGGGCTGTGAAGTGCTTTGAAATTATGTCACTGTCATTTTGTGCCTTCCCAAGATTTAAGGCTTTGGATTTGAGGGAGGAGACAGGAGAAAGGGGGTGAAGATGGAGTGAAGGCTTAAAGCAGCGTGGAAGGTCCAGAGGAACCTTTACCCTCAATAAGAAAACTTCTCTAATGGCAGCACAGCATCACACAGCCCCTGCAGCTGTGTGGAGGGAGCTGGAGCCGTGTAGGAAGGATGAAATACTCCATGTAGTGCTGAAATCGTTCTGTGTGATGTTCCTTGCCAGGAGCAGCTTGTGCAGCCTGGCTGGATTTTCGGGTGGCCAGGGATTGCTTTTTCCTGGGGAGCCGTGCAGACCTGCAGAGAGCCCTGGCTCGTCCAGCCCTCCCCAGAGTTCTAGTTTGGCAACTCTGCCCCTGGGAAGTTTACCACAGAATTATTTTGAAGCTGTTTAATTTCTTTGCAGCCCTGCTTGTGGGAACTCGGTGCTTTTGGGGTTGTTCCGTGGCTTGCTTTGTCTACCCTGAGCTGGTGCTGCTGGTGCCCATGTCATGGTGCAGTGACAGCTCAGCCTTTTGCAGGGGTGACAACAGAGCTGCTCAAACATCTCCTGCCCCCTCCTCCCCACCTGGTGGCAGGTGAGCAGAGCCTGCGTGTTACAGTCCAATACAGACCATGGAGCAGAGCCTTTGTTCGGGATCCATGTTCCCACCAGTTGCAGGCAAGACCTCTCATGCTCCAGGCTTGTGGTGCTGATAGGAGACTGTCCTGCCTCTGGTTGTATGGAGGTGAGACAGGAGCAGGACTCCAGGAGAACAGACTTCTGAGTGCAGAAGGGACATGAAGGGTTTACTGGTGCTGGCGGAGAGCTGAGAGGTAATGTACAGCTTCAGGTCCAGAAATAGGTGTTCCTCTGAGCAGCTGCAGGCAAGAAGTCATCTCTTGTCAGAGTTCTGAGCTAAAGGTCTGTCGTTGTAGTTGTTTCTTGCAGCAGTGTGTTTGTATCTGTGGGCCAGTGTTAACCAGTGTCCAGCAGCCCTTGTCTTCACCAAGCCCCAGACACTGTTGTTGGATGTTCGGTGCCACTGCTGGAGATCACAGCTCACTGGCACCCTGGCTGTGCCCCTCAGAACCCAGCAGGAACAAGGGAACAAACAAGCTGTTGATCCCAGATGGAATTTAGTTATAAAAGCTATTTTTTAAAAAATGACCAAAAAAAGAAAGGTGACAATTTTTGAAAATCATCTGCTATGTAGTAGATGAGAAATTCTTCTAGTGCAGAAGACAGCTGGAGAGAAGGTGGCAGAAGGAGAGAGCCTGGACTGGAAGGTACATGTGAAGGTGAAGGAAAGGGGGGATTCCAGAAAATGGAGTGAAAATAATTGCTTTGAGGGACTTGGAGCGAGTGGAAATGATCATGGTGTTACGAAGGGAACATAAAAAAAGGAAGAATCAAAGTACTTGGTTAAGTGGTTTGTGCCAATGTAGGTAGCTACATTTTGGTTTCCTGCATGGTCATTAACTGGGTATTGAGGGAATGCTGCAGTGCTCTTCGAATTCAGGGAAATCCTGGGCATGGCAGATTTTGTTTGACTGCATAGATGGTTCTTCATGGGAAACAAGCCTGACCAACAACCAGGTTCACTGGTTTAGTTTCAAACTCTGCTAGCCCAAGTCATGATTATCCTTGCTCTGGGAAACTGTGAGGAGTGTCCCAAAATGGCAAGCAGGACGAGCAGGAAGTCCACGCAGTGGGACAGTTCAGCCTGGAGCTCTGGTCTGAAGGAATGCAGTCTTGTCCATGTCTGCGGTGACTGTTCCCAGGCACGGGGCAGTGACTGCTGCACACATCAGTAGGGGTGACTTTTGTTTTTACTGGCTCAAACTGTCAAGTGAGTTCATATTATTCAGTCAATTCTGGGAGTTTTGGAGATGATTTAGTAATTCCTGTTTTTTTTCAGCCAACTGACAGAAGAATGAAGTTTAAAAAGCATTGATAAAGGATTCATTTATTCAGCTCTGATCTGCTTGCTTGCTGGCAGTGCTCAGCTTCCTCTGGAGTGCCCGGCTGCTGAGGGGCAAGCTGGAGACCTGCAGGGACAGGGGCTGGGGGGACCCAGCCTCACTGCTGCCGAGTACCACTGCTGTGAGTTAATCCTGCTTTTCAGAGAGGAAATGGCTAATTCGTGAGTAGATGCCTTGGGAACAGGCAACAGCTGGGTGCAAAGCAAAAATCTGCTAAAACATGAGTAATTTCTGAGTGGTGCAGAGAGGGGTTTTTGTGTGTATTCAGCAGCAAATTACCATTTGAGCTTATGCTGCTGTTGCTTCCCTGGTGCTGGCATGCGCTGTGTGTTTGAACTGGTGGACATTGCTATGAGACTGTCAAAGCACTGCTACAATGTGGGGGTTGGCTCTCTCTCCTTCCACTCCAACACGGGCCTGTTCCGTTCAACGGGAACTATTTTAATTGGGTTCCACTCTGTGTTATGTTAAAATCTGCTGCTAGATGCAGAAACCCGTGAGACATGTTTTGTTTGTTCCTGAAAACATGCGCTTTATTCTGCTTTGGCCATTCAGATTGGTTTTACGTGATTGTCAGCTGAAAATAATACTGCGATTGGCAGCGGCACGGCGGCTTCCTGCAGCCCGGGACTGGCACTGGGATAGCTCGTCCAGGGGGGCTGTGGGATGGAAATTCCTGCTCGGAGAGCAGTCATTGCTTAGCAGGCGGCAGCGTGTCCTGGGGAAGGGCTGGCCCAGCACCCAGGCAGGCCTGGGCAGCTCCGGGTCCCGGGCTGTGGGTGCTCTGGGACAGCAGAGCCGGGCCACGGTGGGCAACCTCTGGGCCACCATGGCCCAACTCCAGCTGTGCTCGTAGTGGGAGCTGTGCCGGGCTGCAGGCCAGCTGTGGGTGAGGCCGGGAGTGCCGGGCAGAGGCGGCACACGCGGGGGAGAGCAGGGAGAGCTTTGGTGGTGAGCCGGGAGTGCGTAACTGCAGTGGGGGATGGCTGGTTAGAAAATAACCAGTAGTCATGACTTCTGTTAATTAACTACTAAGAGTTAAATAAATGTTGTTGGAATAACTAGTCTGTGTTTATTTGGCACGTCTTTCTCCAGCCAAGGCTGGTGCTAGTTGGTACATGCTCCACTGCTGAGCCTGTCTGCAGCGTGGTTTTATGTTTTCCTTCTGTATTGATTTTCATGATTCATTGACCATGATCTAAGCAAAAAGCACACTTAAATGACACTGGAGACAGCTGTCTGTTAAAGTGGGACCTTTATGTAGCCTGAAATGGCGCCAGGTTTTTTTTCCATTACTTTATCAAGTAACACACACCAGTAATATTCTTTGTTTAATTTCCTTTTCTAGGTCACTGATATGTCACCTCTTTTTTGTGTAAGAAGTGATGGTAAATTCTCACTTTCCTATCTGTTTTGCTCGTGTTATTTTTCTGATAATCCTTTTCGAGGTTATTTTGAAGTATATTTATAAGGAAGGGGCCTTACATTATGTTTGGGAGTGTACGAAGGACTCGTTTTTTCTCCCAGTGGAGCTGTTTTGGAAGGCACATGTGGGAAGCTTGGATAAAAGCAGAAACATGTAAAGCTTGGGAAGCTGATGTGTAGCTTTTTCCAGTTTTAATCTGTCTCTCTTTGTATAGCAAGCTGAAGTTCCAGATGTTGTTTTGGCTTGGAGATAGTGAATGGGGGAAAAATAAGCATTCTTAATGTTGACAGAGTCAGCCTGTCTGGGTCTGCGCTGACAGGAAGAGGGAGAGATAAAACCTTCATTAATGGTGTAGTGCTGCTGCAGAGCCAATGGAGCAGGGCCATGTCCCTGGAGAAGCAGCTCTGGACTGGCAGTGCCTGGTGCCAGCTGTGGGAGCGACATGGAGCCATGATGGGACACTGAGCACTGACATCCGGGGGAACCCTGGGGCTGCTGGGCTGTGCAAACCCCCCGTGTTTTAGTTCAGTGTTCATTCTCACCCTCTTTTCTCCTCCCCTCAACACACCTCTTGGAGTCCTGCTTGCCCTTGGTAGCTGACTCTGGGGGCTGCAGAGCTGTGGGGAAGGGCTGTTGGTCCAAGATGCTTTTGGGGTCAGATGGCTCTGTGGCTCTAACCCACACTGGGGTTCTGTCCTGGAACACCAGTGGTGGGGTTCTGTCCTGGAGCACTGGTGGGGTTTTAGAAGCTCATCCCCCCGATGAGCTCTGTTTGTCGAGAGTTGCAGAGCAGTTTGGGCGTGTTGTGTGCTGGATTTCTTCTGGAGGAGACTAAGCTGCGAGCTCTGTTCCTGGTGTGTCCCAAATGTGCTCCATCCTGAAACATGGGTGTTGAGTTCTCAGCCTCTTCTGGGCAGCTTGGAGCCATATGTGGTAGCACCTTCCACTGAAGGGACCAGGCTCAATCCCTTCTGAAGTAAGAGGGTTGAAACAATTGTTAGGATGCAGTGGTGTCCAGGAATGGAATTTCCTGGGCTGGTCCATAGGTGGTATGTATAATAGTCTATCCATTTTCCATGTTATATTAAATACATAAATATGCCATGACCTGTGTCTCTTTCAGACCTGTTCCTCCTGTCAGACGTATTTCTAAAATGTGTGAGTAGTTTATTTTTAAATAATTGCTGCAGTTCTGCTGATTTCCTCCTTAATCTTTTCTTTTTCCCTTTCTCCATTGTTGGGTCTAGGCAGTAGCAGTTTCTAGTCAGTGGCCTGTCCCCACGCCTGTCCCTTCCCGCGTGGTGCAGTGTCCTTCAGGCTTTCTGGCCGTGCTGAGCAGTTGTGGTGAGAATGTTCAGTTCAGTTGCCTTGATACTGGAAAGCTCAGAGTGAGTAATGCTGACACTCCCTCATCTGAGGGACAGAGGAGCCGAGCTGCTGCAGCCCCTCTGGTATCTGAAACCTTGTCTGTTCGCTGGTTGGAGTTGTGATAAATGTGTCCATGTCAGTTTGTGTAGGTTTTTGGAACAAGGGACCAGGTGGGAGGGGAGCTGGTGTGTATTGGTATAATGGGGTAAGGGATCCTTGGAGTACGTACAGTGCTGGCCTGATGGACACGGGTGTGAGCATAGGCAGGATTGGAGTGGTTTAACCCTTTGTGCCTTGTTTTTGCCCCAGAGCTGGGGGTAACTGCCTGGAGCAGCTGCCTGACCAGCTGTGGTCGTGTACACATTGCCTGATGCCCCAGAAACACCATCCTTAGGAATCCCACTGGACTGGGCTGTGGGAGACGCTTCAGAGTAAAGGGGCTGTGGCATGTTTGCTGGAGGAAGATGCAGAAAGGGAATCTGGGTGTAGGAGACTGCTGCTGCCTACCTTTGTGCTGCTCACATTCCTGCTTGGCTGCCTGCAGGCAGCACTGGGGTGTCTTGCTCATGTGGTTCATGACTCAAGCCAAGCCCAGATGTTTTCATGCCCAGTCTGGCCTATATTCTGAGAATAATTTTGGATGCCTCAGTCCATTTTATTGTGGTTTCCTTAGTGTCTGGTCCAGCTGAAGTTAAGATGATTCCTGGCCTGATTGAATGCTCAGAGGCAGACATGGCAGCTCCTGCTTTCTCTCTGCAGCTGTGTTCCCGCTAACTTCAGAGCACTCAGAATTGGAGCCACGTTGGTGAGAACCTGGGCTTGGGTTTTGATGCTGCTTTTCTTTGAGTGGAAACTTTTGCAGCATGAAACTCAGAAGAGTCTGTCTTGTGTCCAGGAGAGGGCCAAAAACACAACAGGTCCCTGTGGAGACAGATCTAGCCTTGCTGACCAGCCTGGCTTTCCATTCCCACTGAGCAGTGACAGGGAGTTGCAGACCTGTGTGTGCTGACTGTTGGACCTTTCCATCAGCACATCTGGCTGGCAGGCTCATGACAGTTACTGTGCAGCATATCCAGAATTTATTTCCTTGTGCCTTTGACAGTGCTTTTTGCCCTTTTGTAGGAACAGTTTGTATTTGTTATTTTTTATTTGTGGGAAGTGCAGTCACTCCTTTAACTTGTATGTTCTCCTCTCAGAGGAAAATGGCTTCATGCTGAATACCTCCCAAAAAGCGGTGTGGTCACCTGCTCTGTGTGAACAGAGCATTGTGTCCTGTTGGAATGGTCTCTTGCTCCATTGGTGCCCAGGAGCAAGGAGAGCTGTTGGCCCAAAGCGTATTTGGGCGCTTCCTTTTTTCAGGAACAGTTGGTGAGGTTGTCTTTGACTCACTGTCTTCTGTGTGTGACATGAACGGTCATGGCTGGACCCTGCATGTGGAGATGCTGAACCTTGGAAATGGCCAGTGGATGTATGTCATGAGCTCGCTTTAAGCACAGGAGAGTGGCCCTGTTTCTACCTGATGATGGGTGTGTTACTCTTGGGCAGTTTGTGTGGAGCTCCAAAGCCAGCCTGGTCTGTAAAGAGAACTGTATCTGGCCTCGTGCTTCACTCTGCAGCTCAGTGTGTGCGAGGTCAGCCACAGGAATTTAGTGTTAAATAGGGATGAGGTTGGCTGCTTCTGGCGTCTGTAACAGCAATTAAATCAAAAGTCTGGATGAATATATGGAATGGTTTTCTGGAGATCTGCAAGTGCAGTCAGGTTTGGCAAGGCCATGTGAGATTTGTGAGTTTGAAAGCATACAGCTAAATAGATGGAAAGGGAGCACTTGAAACAACTCTGGAAAGAAGTGTCAGAATTGTGTATAATTGTGATAAATTTGGCACTGGGAGAGGTGCCAAGGTGCCCCATGATTTGACTGAGTGGTGCATAGCAGGAACATTGGTTGGGACCGTGACGGGGAGCTCCAGTACCGGGGGAACATAGGGTGATGTGACCCCTTTGCCTGAGGGGTTTAGACACTGCTAAAACAGCAACTAAGAAATGCCAGGACAGTGATTTGGGAAGATCTGGAGGTGTTTTAGCATGCAGGCTTGGATGTAAGCTGGATCAGTGTCCCAGGTGAGCCTGTCACAGGTAAGACGTGAGCAGAACAGAGACCTGTTGTGGAGCCTTACGAAGCCTCAGGTGAGAAAGGGGGACAGCTTGCAGGATGCCTGGAGGGACCTGGAGCAGAGCAAGGGAGAGGATCCTGGTGGAGGGAGAGATCAGACCAAAGCTGTGGTGGGAACTGCAGCACTTTGAGGTTAATGTTGCTGGTGTGGGAAGAACAGAAATACCATCAGAGGGTTCTAGGTTGGAGAAAAGCCTCAGCTGGTCTTCCTCTTAGTGATGACTGCCCATCTACTGTTTCTGGAATTCATGAGGCTTGTACAGAGCCTCCAGACAGCCTGCTCTGGAGTGTCCTGTTTCACAGTGCCAGTGGAGGACGGGAGGCTGTGGGCCACCGTGGCTGTAATAGAACCTGGGTTTGTTTGTCCCTTGGATTTAAGAGCAGAATAATGCAGCTCTGGCCTGTCCAAACAGGCAAGACCAAACTTTAGAACAATACTGCTGAAATTCTGTGGTGGTCTAATATAATCTCTGAAGAATTTGACTTTCTCGTGTGGCAGGGTGTTTCCTCTTTCTTGGGATTGCTACTTGTATTCAGCTTTTTGGACTCCACAGTAATAGTTAATGAAAGATTCTGCTGTGAGGAAAGGCTGTTCGGTGACTCGTGACTGTGGAGGGTCAGGAACTGCTGTTCTCAGTCTGATTGTTCTAAAAATATTGGATAATTTTCTTTGGCTGGCCGAGGGTGGGAGCAGTTAAGCTGTAAGTGGCATGCAGAACAAACACCTGACTTTTCTGTGTCCCTTAACCTTTCCAACTTTGTAGCAGCCCATCACTCCTGAAGAATGCTGCTCTAATCCCAGCGTAATCTCTGAGCAGTGAGTGGAGGTGTGAAGCCAGGCTCTCCTGAGCCCTGTCTCTCCTCGGTGCCCCTGCTGTGGTATGGTGCTCTAGTACTCCTGTCTTGCTCAGGTTTACAGATTTTTATACATATATATATATATGTATAAAAACAAAAATAGAAATCAGCATGTATATTTATAGTATTTACAGCCTTGTAGCTGTGTTTGCTGTTGTTCTGCTGTTGTAGTATTCTGCAATGAAATAGATTTAAAAAAATGTTTTGGCTAATTTTTATCAGAATACCCCAAGCTGCATTCAGGGTAGGGTGCTTGGCTAAGGGGCATAAGTAGAGTATTCTGGTGGTGATGACCCTGTGAAAATGACTGTGGAGGTTCAGATTTACCCAGGCAGGCAAAACCCAGCTGGGATTATTGATGTGCAAATGAGGGTCCTCAGTGAGGTGAAATACTGACACAGATGAGGGGTCACCTGGGTGGTCCCGTGGTCCAGCAGCTCCTCCAGCTCACTCACAGAGCTCTGAGTGATCCCACCTGATAGCATCAGGAGCTGTGAATAAAAAGCATTTGCACCTCTCTAGGTCCCTACAGGTGTGAAAACACAGTGAGACTGTAGGGAGACGCTCTTTAATGAATGCATTTGTAGGAACTAGATGATATTATCTTGCAGCAGGGCTTGCCACAGTGAGAGATGGTCTCTAAAGCTGTGCACATCATCAGACCGTGGCTTCTCTGAAACCCAGGGTGCAGAAAAGAGGGGAAAACCAGGGGAGGAAAAAAAGAGCTTCTTTGAGGAAAAACTAAGACTTTTGTTGGTGATACTGAAGACAAAGATTTGTTTTTGAAATGTTTGGTTTGTGTTGGCTGAAGTATTCCACAGAAACTTCAAACAGGCAAGCTCTATTATTTGAAAATGTTGCTCTTAGATTAGCAGTCAGTGGTCTCATGTAGACCATGACTTCAGCTGTCTCGGATTTTCCCTGAGATTGTAGTGCAGTTCTCCAGGAGTGTCACTGACTTGGGGAGCGGGGGGTGATGCAG
>NW_020884919.1:336822-338649 GCF_003945725.1 Corapipo altera
CAGTTCTCCAGGAGTGTCACTGACTTGGGGAGCGGGGGGTGATGCAGCCCCTGCTGTCTGTCCTGCTGGTTCCCCTGGGGGGCTGACAGTGCATTTTCACTGTGGGGAGGTGGTGCTGGGGGACAGGACCCTGCTCAGGGTGATGGCAGCGAGCTGGGGCTGTGCCTGGGGGGGCAGTTGGGCACTGCTGCACCTTCCATTGGTCCAGAGGGGCTGTGGAACCACATCCCAGTAACACTGACTGGTGCTGTGCCAGAGCGTGCCCTTGCTGCCCACGTGGGAGTGGGGCTCAGTGTTCCTCCCATACTCCTTGTTTTTCTCCCCTGTCAGGACAGACCAGGATGCAATAGGAGCAGTGTGTGATTGGAATCCCAAAACCCCTGCAAGCTGTGAGTGTGTGTTCCTCCCTGAGCTTCTTCCTCACGAACTGCACAGATAACATCTGTAATAAACACTGTAATGCTGGCTGGAGGAAAGCAGGCCAAGATGGGAGAGGTAGGCTCTGAGTAAGTTAAAAGGAAGGTGCTGGTAGTGGGTGCATTTTGAGGTGGTGTAGTTATTTTAATTTTTTTACCTGAAGTATTCAGGAGCAGCTTTTACAGGCAATTCCTGATAATCTGTCAGTCGAAAATATTTGTGTTTGGGTCTTATTCACAGTTGCTGGTTAAATCCAGGTGTTCTGTTTTGATGACATTTGTATCTTCAGTGGCAGTTTTGTGCTGAGATCTGACAGTGCACTGAATTTGGAGAGTGAACCATTCCAGGGGGAAACACACCATGTCTGGCAGCTGGATGTGCAGGGGTGCTCTGCTTGCCTCCTGGGCCCAAGGCTCCAGCACAGATGAAGTCACCAGATGTTGATGGGGACTGTCCCCGCTCTGTGGGCAGTTGGAATGGCCTTGGCACAGTGGTGCCCAACGTTGGCTGCAGCTCTGAACTGTGTCTAAAAGCGAAAACGTCCGAGGAGCTTGGAAGCCGTGCACTGGAGCCCTTTTCCTGGCAGCTCTGGAATGCAGCGTTCCCCCTTTGGTAGGAGCTGTCTGTGTGCCATGTGAGAATACCTGGGCAGCGAGGAAACGTGTGTAGCGTACTAAAGTAACACCTTTGAGTATGTGTGAAATATGTGTGAAGCCACAATAATTCCCGTGTATCTCAGCGTCTGGAGCAGATTCCTGCGCGTGTCGTGTGAGGTGAAACCTGCACGCCTGGGATGGCTCATGGACCTGCCAACCCCAGCCTGCTGGTTTGCTGTGCACACCAAACCGCGTGTGCTGGTTCTCTGCACGTGTGGAATTGCACACCTCACTTCCCAGTGCTCCCAGTGATGACGTGATCGCTGAGCCGTGCACAGTGACTTGGTGAGAGGGGTTTTGAGGGGTGTTGCTGTGTGCAGGCTCTGCAGGGGAAAGCTGTTCCACAGGGCAGTGCTAATCCTTGATACCTGCCTCCTGCAGCATTTATTTACCCACAGGGCAACAAATGATATGGAAAGATACACATGTGGCTTCAAAGGCACCAGGAAGTTGCAATATATATTGGGGTTTTCAGATCAATATGGAAGTGTCTGTGCTTGCTTCATCCTTGGTCTGCCAGCGGTTGCCTCAGACACTGGTACTGATGCAATACCTGCACACAGCCCCAGCTTCACACCAGGGTGAGGGCTTTCTGTCTTCTGTGTCCTGCAACCACAGAGAAGTTCTGCTGCCCATGTGGAATCACTGGATGGTTTGAGTTGGAAAAGACCATCAAGTCCAACCATTCCCCCAGCACTGCCAAGGACACTAACCCATGTCCCCAAGTACTACATCCACATAAATTTCAAATCCT
>NW_020884919.1:338749-340392 GCF_003945725.1 Corapipo altera
TGCTCCAGACCCTTCCCCAGCTCTGTTCCCTTCCCTGGACACGCTCCAGCCCCTCCGTGTCTTTCTTGCCGTGAGGGGCCCAGAACTGGACGCAGCCCTCGAGGGGCCTCCGGCAGTGCCCGGCACAGGGGATGGGCACTGCCCTGGGCCTGTGGCCAGTACTGACCAGGTGCCACTGGCCTCTTGCCCACCTGGGCACACCTGGCTCATGTTCAGCTGCCCTCCACCAGCACACCCAGAGCCTTTCCCACCGGCAGCTTTCCAGCCCCTCTGCCCCAGCCTGGAGCGATGCCTGGGGTGGTTGTGACCCAAGTGTGGGACTTGACGCTTGTGGTTGAATAGACCATTGGGCTCAGCCCACATACAAGATCAGGAGTGCCCCTGCTCCCCAGCTGCCCTGCATGGGGAAGCTGGCAGTACTTTTGGTCTCTTTTTGTGCGTCCTGGGCCTTCAGCTGCTCTGCTGGTTCTCCAGGGGTTGCATTAGAGCCTCTGCCCTTCCCTCTGTTAAAGGAGAGGCTGTGTGTGATCTGGCCTTCCCCACCCTGCTCAGGAAGGGGCTGGTGCTGCTTCTGGCTCATTCCTTTGCCTAGGGAAGACTTTTTTCTCTCTTGGATAAGCGGTTGTGTTGTCCTTCTGTGTTGTTGTGTGTCTGTCCCCCCACCCTGCCACAGTGAGTGTTACTCGTGTGTTGTCCCATACCAGGCCATTCCTGCAGTTGGTGTGTCAGCTGGAGCTGTGGGCTGGCAGCACGAGCAGTACATGGATCCATGCTTGCATGTGCCAGGAGGGAGAAAGAACAGGGGGTTATTTTTAAAAGTGACACTCATGCTCTGCTGCCTTTTCCTTGTCTTTTAAGAACCAAGGGACTGGCTCTTGGGGAGCATGTCAGAGTTACTGACCTCATCAGGAGGAACTTCCAGGACCCTTTACATTGTGTAGTTTGGTGGTTTTATTCTTGCTCAGCAGTGCTGTGATTTTGCTTTGTACATGAGGAGTGCAGAAGAACCAGTATCCCATGCTTGACTCTCTCTGTGTTTGTGGTCACTTTAATCCAAGGCATTCGGCCTTTCTGGGTGGCACTTTGGCACATTTTTGGAGCTGCAGTACATGGACATGTGCCTAGTGCGCTTGCAGGTGTGTGCCAAATGGGGTTGGTGGCTGGCTTCCATCTTCTGAATTCTGGCAACCAAGTTTAGACCTTAAGAAAGGGCTGCCCAAGGTTGCCACTCTCTGAGGCAAGGAATGCCTTTGTGGGGCTGCTTGGGGGCTGGCAGCTCCTTTGTCTGAGCTTCAGTTAAAGAGCAGGCTGTGAATTATTGCTTTTAAATGCACATTTCTCCTTCTAAAGACACAGCTGTTGGTGAATTCAGCTCGTGTGTGGCTGTTGTGGATGGCAGAACTGCTATCCAGTGTTATGGATGTTTTCTTTTGATAGGAATCTGGTGAGGTACATGCAAAATATGTGCAGCCCTTGGGCTCTTGGCGGGTGGCCACGGGGACTGTCAGCGATATCTGGGTGCTTCTGATCTCATCTGAGAAGTCTGAGCTGCTCTCATGGTTGGTGTTCCCATGTCTGTGTCCTATGGAGATGACACGCAGCCTTAAGTGTCTCCACTAATTGGGTCGCTCCGTCTGGCGCGG
>NW_020884919.1:340402-344344 GCF_003945725.1 Corapipo altera
GTTTGGTCTGTGCTCTGTGTCGGGTTTGGTCTGTGCTCTGTGTCGGGGTCGTGGCACTGGGGACTAAAGGCCATTTCCCAACAGTCTGTGCCTGTCCCTGTGGTGTTCTGGGTCATCTGAACTCCTGGTTCTTCTCTGCCCTGTGGCTCTTGCAGCCATCCTCACTGTCCCACTTACATTCTCATTCACCCACATTACTTTGGACCACACAGGAATGGTTTGGCAGGAGACAGACAGTTTTCTTAGGAAGAAAAGAGAGCGATATTGGCTGTGGAAGTGGCACTGGGTTTTGGACTGGGTTCTTCAGTGTTGGGACTGTATGAATAGGAACCACAAGAATTCTCTAGATTCTGGTACGTGAGGCAGTTGTGTGTCTGTGTCACGTTGGGTGTCCTCCCAGGCCTTACATCTGCCTTAGGACTGGCTTACTGTTCACTCGGGCTTCCACAGCCAGGTTAAGTGATTCCTCCTTTGGAATTCAGAGGAGCAGATGCTGGCCTGCCCAGGAGCCAGAATCTCTTCCTTGCCTGCACTGCTTGCCAGGTTTGTTTGGAAATCTGGGAGCTGCCACTTTGAAAGGGACTTTTCCATCATGACCTGTAGCAGGCTTCTGGTTTTCCAGTGGTAATGAGCTTTTGTTAGGAGGAAGTTAAACCCACATGATCCACTTTTCCCTGTGTGTGGCTGAAGCTCAGGCACTGTGTCCTGCCTCCAGCTCTGCCATATAGCATCCAGTATTGGTGTGTATGGAGCATGGCATGGGGTGCTGGGATCCCTGTGGCACAGAGCACGTGGATGCCTGGGATCCCGGCATCCCTGTGGATGGAGCGTGGCAGGGAGTGCTGGGATCCCTGTGGCACAGAGCATGTGGATCCCTGGGATCCCGGCATCCCTGTGGATGGAGCGTGGCAGGGAGCCTGGGATCCCTGCCTCTGTTGGTATGGAGTGTGGCACAGAGCATGTGGATCCCTGGGATCCCGGCATCCCTGTGGATGGAGCGTGGCAGGGAGCCTGGGATCCTTGCATCGTTGTGTGTGGAGCGGGTCAGGGAGCACTGGGATCTCTGGATCCCTGTTTGGAGCTCTGGGATCCCTGCCCGGGTTCCCAATGCCCTCTAGTGGCTGCTGCCGCTGTGCTGCGGTTCTGTAGGGCACGGCAAAGATCCACGTGTTTGGAAAGGAAAATAAATTTTGCACGTTTTTGCTTTAGTCCCTCTTTATTTGTCTGGATTAAATCCCAATCCTTCCCTTGGGAAAAATTTCTCGTAAATTCAAACACAAGACAGTAACTGGATATCTCATGGATCTCTAGATCCATAGCAACTTGCTATGGGGATTTATTATAGAATGGTTTGTTCCTTACATTAAAACGTGTGTTTCTTTCTCTCCAAACAAGCAGCAGCTGGAAGGGACGTGCTGGCTGGTGTGACTACCACCAGACTGTGTTGCTTATGTATATGCATTAATTGATTTGAAGAAGTAATTCTTTTTAAGCAATGGGAGCAGGACTTTTGAACTCATGCTCTCAAATAATTTTTGAAGAAAAATCAGTATTTTGCAAAGGTCAGAGGCTCCTTCCCAGCTCCTTCCCTCCTCCAGTCCCAGCCCAGCAACCCCAGTCGGGGTGTGAGCTGCCTGCCAAAAGCCCCAGAGCCGAACTGGGCTACCTGGGCATGGCCAGGGGTTGGGGTTGGTGCTGAGGACACACAGGGGGGGTGTGTTACAGGCTGCTGTAAGTGTGCATAGCACTTCTCAGCAACAGCAGACAAGATATTCTGTGAGGCTTTGGGGAGAATGAATGGCTACAGGAACAAAATCTCATAGAAGCAGGGTTTAAATTGGAATACTTGGCTTTTTTCTTTGGGAGGACCGTGCTTTCTGTGAAATGCATAGAATCTGTTGAAGTTTGATTTGGTCTGTTTGGGGGGTGCAGGTTGGATTTCTTTCCTCCTCCTCCCTCTGAGAAACACAGGGCAGGGGCTTGTGTGTACAAATATCCTTGTGTATATTTATTTATCTTTTTCTCTGGAAGTCAAACTGCTTGAAGAGACAGCAAATAGGTAATACAAGCAGAGTTTTCCCGGTGTCTGGACTGCTGTGTGCTCCCTGTACCTGCAGTTCCCCCGCTCCAGCCAGCTCTGGACCCGTGTGCTCAGCCTCCTGTCCTGGCAGAGCCGAGCTGGGCTCCTGCAGGTCCCTCCTGCCCTCCCTGGCCGGGTCTGACAGGAGAAGGGCCGGAGGAGCCCGGGGTGGTGCCCTGGGGAGGGCAGGCCGTGTGGTTGTTGGAGGTTAAATGTTGGCCTGTGCTAAGGATCCCTTGGGGTGTATCAAGGACAAGGGAGGGAAGGGTCCCTGGGTGTTTGGAAGGGAGGGTGTTACTCTGGGAGGTGAGGGGCTGAGCACTGCCTCAGTACTTGGGGTCAGCAATGTGTGGTGTTTTAACTGATGATGAAGCCATTACTGAAATGTTTCTCATAATCGGCAAAACAAATCCATGTCAGGAAATAAATGCAGAAGTAATGGCTTGGCTTTCATCACCAAGCACTTAAGCAGCCTGCTAATGATTTGAAAAGGCACAACAGAAGAGATCCGAAAGGAAAACGGCAATATCAGATTTATTTTCAATTTTCATCTGCTTCACTGGAGTTAAATCTGAGAAATGAAGACAAATACCTGCACGTAAGGAGCATGATAATGCCTCAGTGCCTCTGTCAAGGAGAGGGACTTTGGTTTGCACGTACTGCCTGCTGCTGCTTTTGACTGGAATTTTGTGGCATGTGGTTAGGCCAGAGAGTCTCTGTAAGGACTGAGCAGCAGAGGACAGATGAGCCCTTCCCAGTCACCAGCCCTGTCTGCTGGGTTAAATCCCACGAGCCTTGACTGCAGTTCATTTCAGCTCCTTGGGCATAGTGGTTGTTTAAATGCACAGTTTAAGAAACTGCAGAAGAGTTTCTTTTCAGAAGGCTGTTAAATAATCCTTCTTTCACAGTAGAAAGTGTAGGTGTTATTTTCCTGTAAGGACTAAATATTGTGGCAAAGATTGGAAATACACAGGCAAATTCACTCCTTTATCTCCTATTTTAGAGGGACCCGGAGCCTGTGGTGTACACTGGAAACAGCCTGAGCTGTTGCACAAGGTGTAGTTACCTGTTTCCAGCAACAGGGAAATGGAGCTGGGCCATTGAAAGGAAAACCCTTGGAGAAGCAGCTTAAACTGGGAAATCACTCTTCAGGGAGGAGCATCTCCTTTAAATACATCTCACTGTTTTTCTCACCATCCAGCACTGGTTTTTGCTGGTTAACAGAAGCTATTCCAAGTTTTCTGGCAGAGTTCTTTTCTGTTTCCCCTCAAAGCCCAGATAATACAGTTTTACAGACCACCTTTTCAGTTCACAATAACTTAATTTTATAATACCTGGTTCAGAGGACGTATCTTCTATATTACATTTCTGCTTGGTACTGGGAGGGCTCGTGTTTCCCTACTAGCAAGCTGCTGTGTCTGCGGTGTAGTTACATGTGATGTTTCTAATTCTAAAAAGAAATTGCAGTAAATGTATGAATTTTATAAATGAAGGAAATTACTTGGGGAAACAAGGCAGAGTAAAAATGAGATCAATCAGCTTTGGGTTGTGCTGTGTTTTGTATAAGACACGGATGAAAGACGCTGCTAAACACTGATTTTCGGGTGGTTGCATTTTCAGACAGCAGTGGAAGTGTACAGAGCTCTCTCATCTCTTTCTGCAGCTCCAGGGTGGCCGATGGAGTTATGATTCTCCCTGTGCTGATGGTGATGGCGTTCCCATCCCCGAGCTGGCAAGGTGAGTGTCCTGTGTGCTCGGAGCCAGGGCTGCTGGGGGAGCTGGGGCTGGGCCTCCTGGGCCTGCTCTGGAGCCCCCTGCTCCTGTGGTGGGCTCACAGCCCCTGCCCCACAACCCCTGCTCCC
>NW_020884919.1:344354-355086 GCF_003945725.1 Corapipo altera
CCCCACAACCCCTGCTCCTGTGGTGGGCTCACAGCCCCTGCCCCACAGCCCCTGCTCGTGTGGAGAGCTGCCAGCACGGGCAGTTCCTCTCCCCAGTGGGATGTTTGCTATTTCATTTCAAGTTGCTTCAAAGGATGTTGGTTGCCCATTTCTGTATCAGATGTACAGCCTGTAGCATGGACATGTAGTCTTCCCAGGGGCTGGGGAGGGAAATGGGAAGCCTTATTTGAACAGGTTGTAGGGGGAGGTAAGGAGAAGGTCTTTTAGCCCATGGACTGAGGTGCAGCTGTATTGCTTGTGTTCTTTAAGCTTTTTCTAAGCAAAGGCTCTCTGGAGGTTTACTGTGCTGTTTGGTGACTCTTCCATGATTACTCCAATAAGGACTTTGGATTTGGCAAGTGACTTTTCCATAACTGGTTTACACAGCTGTGTGAATGTGAAGGTTTTCTGACACGCAGGGTGTTTAAGGTTTGCCTCAGCAAAATGGGGAAAGGTATTTCCACTGCAATGGAAGGGCAGGAATAGTTCATTTGAAGGTCTCTTGGATGTTTTGAGAGATGAACTCTGAAAGATATGTATTTGCTACTTCACAAACAGTCTTTGGAAAATCTTGAATAAAAGCTTTCTGCAAGTAACTTGCTTTTCTCAGTTTTAAATTTTAAGTTATTCAAGAGGTGTGTCTTGTGTCTGCTGTGGCATATCTGTGCTCTTCTGTATTTACCTCATGTAAACTCTTTCTGAACTACTCTGAAATGCGTTTTCAAATGTTGATGCAAATACTAAAAGGCAGAATGTATTAAATGGAATGGGAGAATGGGTGGTGGAGGGGAAGATTCAAAATGCATGGAGGTCTAGTGGTTGACTTTAGTCGTGTCTGTGAATAGGAATTGAGACAAAGTTTAAAAAAGAGAGTGTCTTGGATCTTGTTCTGTTAAATACCCAGATTGTTGGAGTCAGCACTGTGTGTTGTTGGCTTTCAAAAAGGGAATAAAAAAACAAAACAAGGGAGCTCCAATGTTGATACTTTCACAGCAACGAATAAATAACAAGACAGGCAGTGTTGGTTAGGTTTTTCCCCTCTGCTGAGTGTCCCTGTGCAGATGTCCCTCTGGGGGTGTATGTATGAGAGGTGGTGTAAAATGCCACTGTACTCTGGAGTGTGAGTGCTTGGGATGGGCAGACAGGAGTGTGTTTCTTTGGTGCTGAAATGGCTGAATTAGCATTGTTATCTCCTGGTTGGTGTTTCTTCAGCTCTAGCTGCAAATAATATCTCTGCCCTTAAACAGAAGATTTTATTATCTGATGGTTTTCTTACCTCTAACTGAAGCTATTAAGAACAGGATGATGTTTCTTTCTCAACTGTCCCTTCTACAGATGATGAACTGAAGCTCAAGATGGTGCACTATGAATGTGTGTGTGAAGGCATGTCCTGTGGGAATGGGGATCGGTGCCAAGGCCAGCAATGCTTTGCTTCCCTGAGCATCAATGATGGGGCTAAGGTTTACCAGAAGGGCTGCTTCCAGGTCTATGAACAGGGCAAAATGACCTGCAAAACACCTCCATCCCCCGACCAGGCTGTGGAGTGCTGCCAGGGACACCTGTGCAACATGAACATCACTGCACAGCTGCCCTCTTCCAAAGGTGAGAGCTTCATCAGTCACCTGGGGACTTGGAGGAAGAAAAGGGCTTTGATCTGCTGTGGTGGGAGTGAGATGGCTCCAGTGGTGGATGAAGGAAGGGATTAATGGGCACAGCAAGGCCCTCTGTGCCTTGTTGACCGCCCTGGAGCCTGCTGGCACATGTGTGATGGCCCAATGGTCTGTGTGGGCAGGGCAGTGATGGGGTTACAGTGCATGATTGGGGATGGGGGGGAGGTGCTACCTGTGAGAAATGGCCCTGTGCAGGGGGGTTGTGCTGACAGCTCTGCAGGGAGCACATCCTCTGGCTGTGGCACGGCCTCTGTCACACCAGCTGGGTCCTGAGCTAAGGGTCTGTCAGTGCTGCTGGATTTAAAGACTTTCTTTGGCAATCTGCAAATTTACTTTTTTTCCTCTCTCTCTTTTTTCCCTTCTTTTTCCCCTCCCCTCTGTTTTCCAAGGGCAAACCTTTCAAGGAGAAGCTGCAGGTTACAGTATGGAAACACTAATCATCGTTATCCTGGCTCCTGTGATAGTGTTGATAGTTTTTTCTGCAGTAGCAGTGCTGATAATCCGGAGAATACAGAAGAACCACATGGAGAGGCTCAGTTCTAGGGATGCAGAGTATGGCACCATCGAGGGCCTCATTGCCTCGAACGTGGGGGACAGCACGTTGGCAGTAAGTGACCTGTGTGCAGGGGGGAGCTTTCCTCACTGCCAAACTCCCCTCTCGGCCCTCTGTGGGGCCACATCACTAACAGGACCTTTTGCTGCCAGGAGATGCCACTTGGCCTCAGAACTTTTGTGGTGATGTTCCTGTGCTCCCAAAACTGCAGTTGTAATGAATTTTAATCAAAAGACAGCTTTGGCAAGTGTAGCATTGCTCTAAGCTGTTCATGTTCCTGGAAACAATGTCTGAACAGCAAAACAGAGTGTGCCTGACTTGGGTGGCCTGAAGTGATGTGGAAGGTGTAGAACTGTGCTGCCTCTTTGATATACGACTGCCCAAAGGGCTGGAAAAGATGTGATGGTAGGGGAAGGAGAAAATACAGATAATTTTGATGTTTGAAACCTTCAGACCTGACTGCTGTGATCTTGGTAGCAGGGCTCTGGGATGACTGGGAAATCAGTGGCACTTTGTTGACAGAAGACCAGTGGGAGTTTTAAGAAATGTGCAATGCTTACTCAAAGCTCAGTTTTCAAAGTATGTTCTTGTTCCTGTGGTGTCTGGAAAATATAATGACTTGGGGAATGTTCCCTTTCTGAAGGCTGACTGTGCCTTCCGCTTCCAGCTGAGGCCTGAGCACAAGTGTCCCCACAAACTGTCCTGAGCTCTCTCGAGCAGAGCAAGTGAGGCTTCAGGCAGCTGGAGGGTTTGTTCCTGAAACCAGTGCAGAGAGTTTTCTCCTCCTTGCATTGCTGAGATAAAACCTCCTCAACATTAAGAGACTGGAAAAGGTTTTCCATCTTGGTGCTGTCCCACCATAATGTGCTTTCACTGCAGGGTTGAAGAGTGGCTAATACCCGTTAATCTGTATTTTTTTTTAAATGCCTTTGGCTCTCTTTAATTAGCTGTTTTAAACCTGTGTTACTGGTTTAAAACAACCAGACTGGATATATTCACCAAGAACCAGTTGTGTGCAACTGATGATCTGTCCTTAAACACTGATTTCCAGCTCTTACCAGCTGTTATCTCATAGTGTGAGACCATTTCCAGCCATTTGCAAACCTTTTGCACTTCGAGATGTTTGATGTTACTTGGAAACAGTGATAAAACCTGGGAAGAATAAATCAAAATTCTGTTTCAAAGGCCTGGGAGGAGTTGGGAGCTGTGAGGGCTTGGTGTGGTGGAGCTGTCAGACCCCTGAGTGATGGTTGTGGTGCCAGCACTGCTGCCCTGCCTCCCTGTGGGTGATGCACAGACAGTCATTGCTACTTCCCGTGTCTAAATGCTCCTCTAAACAATAAGTCTTTTTTAGATTCCAGATTTTTCTTCTCCATTGTATTTCAGATCACCGGTTTTGTCACACATTAGATGAGTTTACATTTAGGATTAGTCTCCAGTGTAGCAAGTGCTTAAAGCCCTAAGCTGCTTAATGGGCGTGGAAAGAGCTGTGGCCTCTTCAAATCTTGTTTTTACAGTCACTGTAGATAAGTTTGGGGTTGGTTTTTTGGTTTGGGGGTTGGTTTTTTGGTTTTGACGTTGGTTTTGGGGTTTTTTTTGCCTCTGATATATGCAGGAAGAAAAATGAGCTCTCAGTTTGTGTTAAAAAGCAAGATAGCAGTCTCTGTCATTCCTGGGTTATCTTTTGAGCCCTCCTTAAGATGCTGTTAGAAGAAATGAGATTTCATGGATCTAATTCAAGCCCAGCAGTGCAGTTTGCTGGAAATACTAGAAAGTTGATTATACTTAGGCTTTTTTATCCTATTTTCCTTTGTAAAGAAAAAAAAAAAAGTCCAGCAGTAGTTTTTAATGCTTTGAACTAGTACAGAACTCCTGACCATAAAAGTAGCTGGGCATTAGCATTTCAAAAGGCTAATGGGATTTTAACATTCAATTAGGATCTCACTCATGTTTGTTACAAGCTTACAGTTCAAAGTCTGCTTTCTGTGCACCAAGAATACCAGAAACTGATAAAACGTTTGAGAAAGATTTGTTACAGAGGATTTTCTGGAGTATCAATGACAAATCTTTTGTAGGGGGTGCAGGTAAATCCCCTCTCACCTTGTTTGTTTGAAAACTGTTTTCAGTTCTAAACACGTGCATCAAGCCTGAATAGTTTGGCCCAAAGCTCCCAGTGACTGTTACCTGCCACAGAATGATTTTTTTAAAGGGACTGTCCATCCAGTGGTTCAGCCCCTGCAGGGAAGGAGCCTGGCAGGGAATTAGCTGGGTGTTGCCTTGTAAAGAAGTTGTGATTTGGGGCAGGGACCTGATGTTTATCAGCAAAGCCCCTGTGGTGCAGGTGGGATGTGGCTGTTTCTGAGGATCTGTTCTGGGCCATTTGAGAAGCTTCTGGTGTGCCAGACCTGTTCTCTAACCCAGAGTTCCTGTGCCCCTCACTGCCTGCTGAGGGTGCTGGGCTCCTTCAGCTGGCACCTGTTGATGTCCCTGCCAGTCTTACCTGGGCAGGTGACCTGTGTGACAGCAAAGTGCTGCATTGTGGGGTTTCTGTTCTCTGTTACTGCTACTGCGACTTTTAGCATTGAGGTTTGGAGTGTGGTTGTAAAACAGGTGTCTGGTGACATTAGGGTGCCCTGTGGCTCTTAGGACACCTCTGTGTCTGACAGGTGAGACAGGGCCTCTGAAATCCCTGTTCTTCCCTAGGATGGTGTCTGGAGGTTCAGTGGGTTGCACTAGGACATCCCAAACAGCACTGGGTGCGGGTAGGCAGCAGTTTGCCAGTGGTTCTCAGTGTCAGAGGCCAAGGGGGGCTGGCAGGAGCAGGGCAGTGAGGATGGCTGCAGCCCCTTCCCCCTGCTCTGCCAGGCTGCAGCCCCTTCCCCCTGCTCTGCCAGGCTGCAGCTCCGCTTGGAGGGACGTGTGCTTCCAGAAATCCACGCTCAGGCTCAGAAGTGGGGAGGGTGGTACATGGGCGAGGGGGGCCTGGGTGGCTGTGCACGCCCACCTGCTGGTCCAACCCTCCCAGAAGGGCTCAGTTTTGGAATGCTCACCTGCTCCAGCCCTGAAGTGTGCTTCCTGGGGGCCTGCAAACTGCAGAGGGGTGAAGGTTTTAAGTACAGAAATCAAAGAAAATGTATTTCTTTTTGAGGTGCTCAGATTATTGCCAGACATAGGAAACTTTGGGGCAAAAAAGCTGATATGAACCTGTTTGAAAGAGGTATCAGATACAGAACTGAGAGAACATAAGGTAAGTAAGAGAAAAACAAAGTGCTGAAAAAGGTTGGGATCTCATGGCAGAGGATAGCTGGTGGGCCAGGAGCGAGCTTCCAGTTTCACAGGCACCTTATTGTAATTTATTTATTAAATGAAATGACTTATTAAACAAATGCTACTTGTCCCTGAGTGACCAAGTGGCATCCCCAGAGCCACTGAGATATCCTGAGCTGTAACCTACCTGCCCTGTGCAGGGTGTACCTTTGTGTGTGTAAACAGGGAGAAATGGGGTTCTCATGGCTTGTAAACTTCTGCTTTTCCTTTTGAACAGGATTTGTTGGACCATTCCTGCACATCTGGAAGTGGTTCTGGACTTCCTTTCTTGGTGCAAAGAACGGTGGCTCGTCAGATCACACTTGTGGAGTGTGTAGGTCAGTGCCAACCTTGTTCACATCTGGTAACAAATGGAGAGAGAAAGCTCTATCTCCCATCCTCATCTTTATCCTCAGTTGTTTAGGTAGCATATGAAACTTTTCAGGCTTCAGCTGATGGAACATGCTTGGTTTTGGAAAGTCAAGTGAAAAAATTCCTTCCAGATCTCTGCAGAAGAAAGGGGCAAATATCTGTGCTTTGTGATGGAACAATTTAAACTTTGTTCAGCAAGGCAATGCTAGAAAATACAAACCAGGCCTGTTTGGGTACTGTGTGAGCTAAATAAACTGCTTTTAGAAAAGCAAACTCAATTTGAAGTTTGACACTGTGAACACCATTTGTTCATTAATGGTGTTCAACTCAAAAGCTTTAGAACTAGAAAAAGGTCACCTGGGTTTGAGATCTGGAGTTGGACCATCAAGCAAAGTGGCAAACATGGTATTTCAAATAGAAACCTGTGATTTTGGGCCGTTGGGATGGGAACATGAATGTGCTGTAGTTGACTTACTCTGCACTGTTCTTTGGAACCCTGCAGGCAGTGATGTGCTGCTGCTGCTGCTGCTGCTCTTCCCCCTTAAAGAAAATCTCTCTAGTAATTCTTCCCTAAAAGTCTTCTGGGTCTTTAGTTTTTTTGTAGGACTTTAGTGTTAATTTTAGGGATTCATTAAATTTTACTTTGGCATATATTTATTATTAATTGAATAGTGTTAAATTTGAGTTGAGTAATTTTAGGAAGCATTTGGGTCAAAGATACCCGGAGGCAGTGACATTGAGCCAAGATGCTGTACTGGCACTAAAGAGGTGAAGAAGGCATGAGAAAGAAGGAAGAAAGGACTGGAGTACGTTGTGTGCTGCTGCTTCAGTGATCTGAACTCAGGGTGGTTTAACACCTTCCTGTCAGTCCTGAGAAGGTTCAGCTCATCAGGGTGTCAAATCAAGCCCAACTATAACAGATGAACCTGTGAATCTGCAGGGACCAGGCCTGCATTTACCAGTGTTCCTGTGCTTTTGGCTCAGTATATATTGAGTGGGCACAGATGTTCACACTTGCCTGAAATCCAAGTGTACACCCTCTGATGCACCAGGAGCTGTAGGGTATGACAAATGTGGTGATTCTACCTGTGATAGAGGCATTTCTGTGTGTGTGTACGTGTGAGTCTCTGTGTCCCTGGAGTGATGCTTTCTCCCAGGTTAGCTCAGGCTGCCACCGTTGCCAGGGACAGGTGTGTTGCCCTGTAAGGCAGAACCAGATGAAGGCACCTGTGCAGGCAGTGTCCCTGGGGTGACAGCAGGGAGGTGTCCCTGGGGTGACAGCAGGGAGGTGTCCCTGGGGTGACAGCAGGGAGGCCTCAGTGCTGGGTGTCTCTGGTGAACCTGCTGCTGGTTCCCACGTGCCTCTGAAGGACACGGAATGGCAGAGCAACGAAGGGCAGAGTTTGGGTGTTTAGGGTTGCCAGATCTGGCACAGTTCATGGCCTCGTGCCCGAGGATGTTATTCTTGGGCTGTGAGGGAAATGGCAACAGCCAGAATTGTTCTAGCATGCCTTGTCCAGGATGGGGCTTTGCACTTGGTTGTTTCTTAATGTCATACATTTCCTCTAAACTATTTGGGTAAAAAGCTTGGTGTTCAGACGGTGTGTCCTGATCTGCACAGAACAGGGGTGTGTTTTGAGGGGGGTTGGTTTTTTTTTTTAATCCTTTTTTTTGTTTGTAGGTGAGTTTGGGGTTTTGTTTGTTTCTAAATCATCATTCTATGTTTTGTGTTGACTGTTTCTGCAAGGGCTGCTGATGTAATAGAAAAGTAAAGGTTGTATCCCCAGCATTACATATGCTTCCTGTCCTTCTAACTGCAGAATTCACATCTTTATTTGTGTTGTGCACACTGACCTTGCCATGTGCTGCCAAAGTCACTTCAACTGCAAAAGCACTTTCGTTGCTGGTGGTTGAATGGTGACACCTCCCAGTTCATGCCCTCCTACTGCACTGGTGTGCAGGCAGGAGAGATCCACTCAGGGGGCTTGCAGTCAAAACAACAGGAGAAGTGAAGGGATGGTGGAGCACAGTGTGACTCCAGTGGTACGAAGTGCACGATCAGACCACACCAGTGTGATATTTGGGCCATGACAGCCGAGTTTCCATCCTTTCAGCTCATCCTGCCCTTCTCCCCGGTGAAGGTTCTTAGTTTACAACTTCTGTGTTTTTTTTCCCCGTCAGGAAAGGGCCGTTATGGAGAAGTTTGGAGGGGTCAGTGGCAAGGAGAAAATGTTGCTGTGAAGATCTTCTCTTCTAGGGATGAAAAGTCCTGGTTCAGGGAAACTGAGTTGTACAACACTGTATTGCTGCGACATGAGAATATTTTGGGTAAGTAGGACAGCCACGTTCTGTATCCTGGTGTGGCTGGTTAAAGGTGAGTTACCTGCCCAGGGAACCTGGCATTGCAAGGCACGGCACATTCACCAGGTATCTCACAGGCTTTGAGTTCCTGTGCTGCGATAAACAGTCGAAGGGAAATTTTCAGAGAGAGACCTGCCAGGAGGGGGCTGGGTCTCAGAAGGGGAGTGTGTGGTGACAGCTGTGACTTGTTGCCCTGCAGTATTCCAGCAGGAAGCAGATTAATCAATGAATCAGTTGGTGGCAGCACAGCTCACAGAAAACAGTGGAGGTGCCACAGGCCCCCATGGAAGAGCTGCCCCTTGCAGCTCTCACCACAGAGACCTGCACAGTGTGTCGAGGCAAGTTCTAGTGGATCTGTGTTTGTTTGTAACTTCAGCTTCCCTGCAGAAATGGAGGGAGAAAAAGTGGTGAGGAGTTTATAAAGACATTTCAGTATTTGAATACTTTCCCTAATGCCTGAGTAAAATGAAGTATGAATCCATTATTTTCTTCTGTTTTGCAGTTCTACTCGTGGTCAGAATAAGCTCCTTTGGTGTTTAAACTTCAGCTGTAGTTGAATGATGTATCTCATTTCCTTGTAAATATGGAAGTACTGTGACCCTTGTGCATTGCTCGTACCTCGTGTGCTTGGTTCTGAGAGCTGGGAAAATGGCTTTGTTGTGTTGGGCCATGGCTGAGGTTTAAGCAGCCCTTTGAGTCCTAATAGACATGCCCTTCTGTCACTGCTGTGCCACCTCTACAAATAAAAGCAGCAGCCCATTTTCTGAGTGCTGACACTACCTCACCCGCAATCTATCTGTCTTCAGTCAGGTTTTCCTTGGGCTCCTTATTCTTGCTTCCTGTCAGAGAATGTTCCTTGGCTCTGTAGCTCACCCTGCTAGACGTTTGTCTAATGTTTCCTGAAGCAGTTCCTTTGTTACTGCAAAAATAATTTGATGGCCTCCTGAAATGTGAATTATTGAACTTCCCTTCCCAAGAGAGCAAGTGACTTGGCTGAAATTACATTGCACATTTCCCTTGGTCCTCTGCCTGTGTTTAGTCTTTCTTGATAACTGTCAGATTTGTTGGCTATTTTGTAGACTTTTTTTAGATGCAATATTAAACAATATCACAAATTACAGAAGTGTCACACTGTGCAGAAGTCTGACTTCAGGAGAGAAGGCAGTGGGCGTTCTTTCTGACAAATGTCGTATGTGAGCTTTTAGTAAACATGGTTTGTTCCTCTGACTTGGGAATAAAACTTCTGCTGTTCCAGCTAAAGCTGTTGAGGTCACTGTGCTGGTACAGACCCAATGCAGAGGAGGCAGGAAGGGAGTACTCCTGAATTTGGGGCTCAGTTTTAAGACACCACATTTTTGAAGGCACTCTTGAGGTTCACGAGTTTTGAACAGAAAATTTTCTCTGTTCCTTCGTAGAAGATCATTGTGTTTGGGCTACATGCTTAACCCTGTTCTCAGCAGCCTGCACTGGCTGCCTGTGGGCCCTAAAAATGGAAATGGTTGCACATGGCTTGATCCTTGAGGTGTTGCTGCTTTCCAGTGTGATTCACTCAAGTGGGTAGCAGCAGATGTGCTATAACCTCGGGGTCTTTCTGTTTGACTGGGAGCTTCCCTACCCCCAAGTCCTTTAAAAAGAAGGAACAAATAAAAATAAGCGTATTTTTAAAGTATGTGGTCCTAACAAGTAGTTGTTTGGTGTGACTGACAAATACATAAATGTGTTCTTGTGAATAGGTGTGAGTCAGACTTCCAGAATCTGTCAGCTCTGTTTCCATCACAGTGATACCTGCAGTCTGCAGTGCAGCTGCAGAAAAGGTGTAATTAAACAGTTTTGCATTGCAAGGGGGGCCTCAGAATTGATTCTTCTCTCGGGTGAGTCTTGAAGGAGCTCTGTCACTTTGTTTCCTTATTTCTCCTTTGTCCTCTCTCTCCCGCCAGGTTTTATCGCCTCCGACATGACCTCCCGGAACTCCAGCACGCAGCTGTGGCTGATCACGCACTACCACGAGATGGGCTCTCTGTACGACTACCTGCAGCTGACCACGCTGGACACGGTGAGCTGCCTGCGCATCGTGCTGTCCATCGCCAGCGGGCTGGCACACCTGCACATCGAGATCTTCGGCACGCAGGGCAAGCCGGCCATCTCCCACCGCGACCTCAAGAGCAAGAACATCCTCGTCAAGAAGAACGGCCAGTGCTGCATCGCTGACCTGGGTGAGTGCAGCCCCTGCTGCCTGCAGAGGTCACTGCTGGGGTGGCTACAGAGGTAGAACCATCGCAGTAGCCCCTCAGTAGCCCTGCCCTGCCCTTACTCGCCCTCCCGGGATCCGGCGCTCCCCGCAGTGCCCGCGCCAGCCGCCAGATGGCGCCTGCGGCCCAGCAGCGCGTTTTGGGCCATTTCCTTGGGTTCCCTTGGGTTCCCTTGTTCAGTT
>NW_020884919.1:355096-359626 GCF_003945725.1 Corapipo altera
GGGTTCCCTTGTTCAGTTCCGGACATTTCCTTGGGTTCCCTTGTTCAGTTCCGGGCATTTCCTTGTTGTGAATTCCACTCCAGGATCCCGGGAGGACGCAGTGATCAGGGTTTGTCTGGTGTCTGCACTCCCAGGTGCCCTCCTGCAGACACTCTGTGCCCCGTGCTCGCTGTCCCAGTGCCCCATGTCCACCCAACTTGAGTCCTGCCAGACCACTTGGAGCTCAGAAGTGGGTTTGAGATGTAAGCTGGCACGGTGCTCAGGAGCAGTTGCTGCAGCATAGCTCATTCACACCTTGGAGGGATGTCTGAAAATAGGGGGTTTTTTTTCTTTTCTCTGAAGACAAGGGAGAAAACAGTGATAGAACAGTATTGGAGGCTATTGGTTAGGCAAGAAGTGTGTCAGGAGATGGGAATATTTTTTAATAATAATTCCACTGCATAGTTCCTATCACTTGTGCCTGAGGGACTTGAGATACACACAGGGAAAACATGAAAACCACACACCTGGGCCTATCTAAATTTGCAGAGGGAATAGTAAGTAGCAGATAGAGCAGTAAGTTGAAAATATGAAGCTTCAGAGACCGACTTTTAAATAAATTTTTAACTCATGCTGAGGAGGGGGCAGCACATCCTGGCATTGACTGACATCACACTGGTACAGTGAAACCTACTAGAGGCTTCAGATGTTTGAGAGATTTTCCAAGAAAGCACAGCAGTAAACACTTCCCAGTTAGTTTTTGTAGTAGTAAAGTAAGTATTTTTTTAAACATGAATTCCTCAGGCATGTATCTGACACATTCTTCCTGTGTTTCTCTTCTCTAAGGGAGAGTCACCAAAGAATTTGTTGCTCCTGGCAAGTATTCATGCCTTTTTTCTGTGAGGCTTTGTCTCTTTTCCATTCTCTGGTCTCCTCTGTTTCAGCCTCAGGGTCTGGAGCTGGGAGCTGCTCTAGCCCACAGCACCCCCAGGATCTGAGCTGCAGTGACAGCCCTGCCTGGTTCAGATATGCCCTGGCTAAGCAGAAACTGTGTGACAAGGTCCAGGATGGGTGTCATTCCTGCTCAGTCTGTCAGTGCTGTGGAAAAGTTCTGCCCTTGTACTTCTCAAGCACCGCACGTGCCTGGTGATGGGTCTGAGTTGAGCAACCTCATGGAACAGCATGTAATGCTGTGGGAAAGCAGAAACACTCCAGTGTGCTGAAAGGGTTTTTGTCTTGTAAACCCGACGTGTTTCTTTTCTTTTTAAGAACTGATATCTTAAAGCAAGAGTTCTTCTGCCAGGCACTCAGTGCCCCTGAGTTATGTGTGCACTGAGCCCCTGGGAGCAGGAGACACTAAAGTGGAGCAGGATCTGCTTCCCAACTCCCAAACAGCTCGGATGCCTCCGTGATGGGAACCTGGTTACAACATTCTGTCCCCTGACCCCATTGCACCATGTCCTTAGTGTGCAGTGTGCGGGATGCTGACTCGCCTCCCTCAGCTGTAAAACTTTGACCAGTCAACCTGTGGAATCTGCTTTGCCCAATTAGGGTGGAGTATTTTGATTTTTATCAAAGTCTTCTCCAAGGTCTTGATGTCTTCAGAGTTTGCCAGGAAATGTGGTTTCTAACCTTTGTTTGCAGTTGCAGGCTTTTTCAAAAAATATTATAATCCATGCATATAGTATAATGTAATTTAATGTGAATTTAAACAAGTACATGCATGTATAAGTGCGTGTGTCATGTATGACAGAAACACCTGGATCTGAGAGCAGGCTTTCCAGGTAATCTTGTCAGGAGATGGTATCCAAGGAGTCCTTAAAAAAGGTGGGGACAAACTTTGTATCGGGACCCGTTACAATAGGCCAAGGGGTGGCAGTTTGAAACTAAAAGAGGGTTGATTTAGGTTTATTATAAGAAATGTTTTACAATGAGGGTGATGAGGCCCTGGCACAGGTTGCCCAGAGAACTGTGGCTTCCCCATCCCTGGAAGTGTCCAAGGCCAGGTTGGACAGGGCTTGGAGCAACCTGGGCTGGTGGAAGGTGTCCCTGCCCATGGCAGGGGGTGCAATGAGATGAACTCTGTTCCTTCCAACCCGAACCATTCTGTGATCTTTCTAGAAGTGCCATAAGCATTTTCTTAGCAGCTTGAAGTTTCTTAAAGTGCATTTAGATTGTAGGAAAGTGTTTTTCAAATTTTTGTTACGTTGAAGTACAGACTGTTCTTTGGAAAGAAAAGGAAGTGAATGATCTGGTGCTAGGTTAGTCTTTGTGGGACTGAGGTAAAAAGCTTTTTAAGGTTCACCTAAAATAAACTCCTGTTAAATGTAAATAGTGTATGTTATTCTTGCAAGATTTGCTGAGGAAATTAGGGAGAGTTTGCGTCGCCCTCTCTGTCGCTTGGCTCTGCCACGCACCCACTGCTGCTCAATTTGTGGTGCTCTCTGTTTACCGGGGCCAGATGAGTCCTCTGTGTGTTTCCAAATTTACAGTAATTTAGTCCCTCACATAATGTTCTCTGCTTAAATGTTTAGTAATTAGTAGAAACCAGGTAGAGTGGTTTTGTCTGACTCATTTTAGATTTGCTTGAGGATGTTTATTTTTCAAGCTACTGCAAATACGATGTTTTTTATTTTCCAGCTTTATTTTTTTAACTCGTGTGTATCCTTCATGCAATGTTTTTCTTCTCCCTTCCCCACAGTTCGGATGTATCCACCTACCCAAAAGGTCTATAAATAAATTTGAGCACTGTGTAAAATTGTTTTCTCCTGGGCAGCAGCTGTTTGGCCTCTGCATGTCCGTGCCTGGAGCGCTGGGGACATCCAGTGGCTGCAAAACACTTCATGGCAATGTTTTGCAACAGTGCAATAAAATGCTTAATGGTGACCCCTGAGGAGATAATGGGTCAGTCTGCGGCCTCAGGGGCTGGTTTTGGTGGCGGGTTTGGCGCTGACCACGTTGGTCTTTGGGCAGTTGGGCCCTCAGCTCCTCTTTAAGAACCTTTACGCGTGTTCTGCCGCAGTTGTAAGCTGTGACTTTTCCTCTCTGTCCTTCAGGCCTGGCAGTTATGCATTCCCAAAGCACAAACCAGCTGGATGTGGGGAACAATCCCCGTGTGGGCACCAAGCGCTACATGGCCCCGGAGGTGCTGGACGAGACGATCCAGGCAGACTGCTTCGACTCCTACAAGAGGGTGGACATCTGGGCCTTCGGGCTGGTGCTCTGGGAGGTGGCCAGGCGCATGGTCAGCAACGGTGAGTGCCTGGCACCCTTCCCCTCTAGCAGGGGTAAGGAAGTGGCAATTCATGGCAAAGCACCTGCCACCAAAGAGCACAGGAACATGCTGGGCCTCCGCAGTAGTTTGGTTCCTGACACTTTGAGGAAGCTGTTGGTGTGTTGGGTACAGTGGCCGAATCTTGTTGTCATTTCTGTTAAGGCAGAGGAGAAAGAGGGTCCCCTGCTCATTCTGGACCCTGGTGAGAACTAATTCATACCAAACAGTCAACATTTTAGATCATAAGGTTTCCACGCTTTTTCCACTTAAACCATAGTGAATACTTGTAGGAGGCTATTTCTTGTGACAAACCCTAAGAAACAGAAGGAAATTATGTAGGAAGTGCAGAAGCTGTCAAAATTCGGGGCTGCTCTTGCTTTACCAAATTAAATGCATTCCCAAGGCAGGACTTGATCCAGGTGCAGTTCTGCTTGGGAAGGGTGCTCCTGCTATCCTGTCTAGAGTGCAGGGTTTCTTCCTTGCTCTTGGCAAGGGTGCCTGAATTTAGGAACCTTTCAGCTGGGTGTCTGTTGGTGTGATTCCTGCTCAAGTCAGAAGTCCTCTCTGAGTTCTAGACCTCAGATTGTGCTCTCTGGACCCAGGTGGGTAGGAGAAGGTGAGGATGCCCTTCAGATGTGTGCAGACCTGGCAGGGATGGGTTGTTCACAGCTACATATTTAAATATGAGGAAATTGCAGATTGTCACACACATTTGTTTACTCTGTGTCTGATCTGTTCCCACTAAGCCCAAATCTCGTGAAGGTGTGTGTGGCTAGTTTGAGGAAGGAGGAAAGGTGGTGAATGTGTGGCATTAATGTTTCTGAGGGTGTTTATTGGCACAGGTGTGTTGTAGGCAGATGGAGACCTGTTTGGTGCTAGGCTGCATTACGTCACTGTCAGTGCCTGGAGAATTTCAGCTGGAACTTTGGTGTTCTCAATGCAGTTTTATATCCTGCACTGTCTGTCTTGGCATTCTGTGACCACCTTCATGTATCAGATGCCATAAAGTGTTGTGGTGGCTGGGCAGGAGTTGATGAATTCCTGTGCCAGAGGTGATGCTCGTGCGGTGGGGAGGGAAGGGGTGAGCTGTAGTTGATTTGAGGGCACAAAGTCAACAGCCCTGGGGGAAAGCAGTACAGTGTGTTGGAAATGACAGAAGTCACCTTAAAACTGTACAGGAAGGCCAGGCTGGGTTGTGCTACAGGAGCTGGGTCTGGCAGGGATGGTGGCGAGGGCACAGTGCTGTGGGTCAGTGAGGCTGGGAGGGCACAGTGCTG
>NW_020884919.1:359636-360769 GCF_003945725.1 Corapipo altera
GCACAGTGCTGTGGGTCAGTGAGGCTGGGAGGGCACAGTGCTGTGGGCCAGAGGTTCAGTGGCTCGCTGGCACCTCCTGGCTGGTCCCAGGGGCCTGGGGTGTTGGGCCATGGTAGCTCAGAGCACTCCAGAGTCACTACTGGAGTAAAGGCCAGACCCGCTTCCTTTGCATTGAGTACTGCACGTCTCATCTGCAGCAGCCAGTTTTGTGCCCTGTGCTTGGGAAAGAGCACGTGGAAATGCTGAATTAGAGCCAGGCTCTCTCTGCAGTGATAAAGTTCATCTGTGATATCCTTGTGGCCCTCGGAGCGTGTTCAGAGCTGTGTGACAGCTGGAGTTGGGTGTTTGACTTATGTGAGGCCCCAGCTTTACCTGCAGGGCAGGTGTGGGCAGTGAGGGCACAGGGTGGTTGTGTCCGTGAGGTCTCGCAGTGTTCTGGGGGAGCAGGAGAAGGGTAAAGACAAGAATTCATCCCCGGTAGGTGATGTTTGGTAAATGCAATTGGGAATTGCTCTTCCTGAAGACTATTTCCCATTTTGACTAGTCATCACAGACAGGGATTTACAGATTTTTACAGCATATCCATGGGAATATCTGGGATTTTGATCTTCATCTGCAATAGAACAAGAAAACTAAAACTCAAAACTTTGCCGTAGCAAAGCCTGAGAACCTCTTTTCAACTTCAGCCTCTGCAGAGCATTAGAGATGCTCCTGGATTTCGTGTCTGGCTCTGGGCCAGCTGCCAGCTCTCAGTGTGTTGTGCCCAGCTGTCAGCAGCAGCCCTTTGATGTTCCCGCTGGACCCAGAGGGCCTCATTAGCTCCAGGTTTTTCCGAGCTGCTGACCCGAGTGCCTGGCTTTGAACACCAGGCTGTAAGTTGGCTTCTTGAGAAAGCTGGGCTCCCTGTGGATGGTTTGTGAGCCTGATGCAGTGAGGAAGCAGAGCTCTGTGCCTGCCCTGGGGAGTGGGCAGGGGCGCCTGAGCCTGGAGTGCTCCGTGAGCGGGTGCAGGCAGGGGAGCACACACACAGACTCCTCTGGCAGTGCCAGAGCCCAGGGAATGGCAGGGCAGCACACACACAGACTTCTCTGGCAGTGCCAGAGCCCAGGGAATGGCAGGGCAGCACACACAGA
>NW_020884919.1:360779-373574 GCF_003945725.1 Corapipo altera
CTCTGGCAGTGCCAGAGCCCAGGGAATGGCAGGGCAGCACACACAGACTCCTCTGGCAGTGCCAGAGCCCAGGGAATGGCAGGCTCTGGGTTTAATGGCCCAGGGAATGAGAGGGCTTGGAGCAGCCTGTTCTGGTGGAAGGTGTCCCTGCCCATGGCAGGCAGGTGGAATGAGATGAGCTTCAAGGTCCCTCGCAGACCAAACCATTCCATGATTCTGTGGAGATGCATTCAGCCCCTGGCTGTCACAGGCTCTCGGGTGTTTGGCTTTGTGATGGCATGTGGTACCAGTTACCCTGGGGATTTGACTGTTTTCATAACTAGAAATGATTTGAAGCACCAGCTCGAGAGTCTGTGGATGCCAACATCCTTATTGGACCCTTCCAGGAATCACAAAAGCACCAAAGTCTGTGGTGAGCCTGGTAAAAACCACAGTGCAGACCGTACATTTTTCCACTTGCTGGTAGAAATCCCAGTTTGTGACAGGCACGGAAGTTCTTTGTGTTATAAAATATGGCCCTTTGGCAAGGGATTTACTTCTCATCCTTTCAACTCCAGCATCTGCAAAGTGGGTATAGCTCTTACTTTGTGGACTTGTCATATGAGCCAATTAATTAACATTTTGGGTAGAAAAAACTGTTCCTGTGGCAGTAAGTGCTCTTCTGTTGTTCAGTGGCTGTGTGACACCGTGGGATTGACTTCTAAAGGATTTGTGTGCCTCTTAGAGCACATGGGTCCTGTGTTCCCTCCATCCCTGTGAGAATGCTCTTCACTGACAAGCCATTCAGTAATGCCTGTTTGTGTCTCACCAGGTATTGTGGAAGACTACAAACCACCCTTTTATGACTTGGTTCCGAACGATCCCAGTTTTGAAGACATGAGGAAAGTGGTCTGTGTGGATCAGCAGAGGCCCAACATTCCCAACAGATGGTTCTCAGACCCGGTCAGTGGGTGCTGGGGGGGCTGGCAGCGGGCACGTGCTGACCTTTGTTCTTGGGCAGAGTCACAGAGGTTATCTTCAGTTGTGCCTTGCAATGGAAGTGATCTCGAGGGACCTTGTCAGCAGCATCACCTGTGCAGGGGTTGGGGGTGGAATGGCCTGGCCTTGGGGGAGCACTGAGCAAACTGAGGAGTGCCAGGGCAGAGCCAGTCACAGATCGGCCGCTCAGGAGCAGGGTTTAGCAATAACTCTTACAGCTGCTCCTCCTGGGTCCTTGTTCTCCCTTCCAGGGGAAATCAAGAGGAGGGAAACCAGTCCAGGACTTTCTGTGGCTTACAAGCACATAGATTTAGAACAGAATGCTGGTTTCTCCTGCCTACAGAATAAGGGGCTGTTGTTCTTTTTGAAAGGCTGAAGTTTGTTTTTCAGACTGGCCTCTGCAGTCTGCCCAGCTGTCCTTACCACTGAAGCCATGGAGGTCAGTGTGAATCCACAGGGCTGGCCAGGGCAGAGGGCCCATCTCCAAAGTTTGGGTGTGGAGCTGTGCCCTGTGCTGTCCCAGCAGCCAGCTGGGAGTCCGGCCAGTTAAACCTGTGCTGGGCATGATGGAGTCATGGGCAGAAAATCTGCACCTTCTCGTCTGCCTTCATGGGTCTGCAGCACTTGGTTTCAGTGAATAGAGGTTCTGTGGAGTGTTTTCTTAATTAGGAAAGAAACTATGAAACTCCATTGCTGAAAGTTACCTTGGCTGATCGCTCCAGTTGTGCTCTTGGTTTAACCAAGTTATCTGACTTTGAGGGCTTCTGAACACCCAGAAGCTCTGCATTTCATAGGTAGCAGGAAACTCTGCAAATGGAGTGTTATTTAGGCAATAAATGCTCTGTGAGTGCTTGACCCAGCCAGTGCTTCCTTGGCTTGTTCCTTGTGGCCTTACCCTGGTGTTGTGTGGTTTCTGTCCCTTCCCAGACGTTAACGTCCCTCGCCAAGCTGATGAAGGAGTGCTGGTACCAGAACCCGTCCGCCAGACTGACAGCCCTGCGCATCAAAAAGACTTTGACCAAAATTGACAATTCCTTAGACAAACTGAAAGCTGACTGTTGACCCTCTGCTCGTGGTGCTCTCCCGCCAGGAAGGCACTGGGCTGGCCCTGAGGGCTCTGGCCAGGCCGTTGGCAGCCCTGGTGCCCACGGGGCTGCTCGGAGCGGGAGTTCTGGGAGCAGCTGTGGGAACACTGGGACCCCTGGACTGCTCGGACCACAACTGCACCCACACCTGGGCGAGCGCTGAGGACTCAGCTGGATGTGCTGTTGCTGAGGTAGTGGCCTGAAGGAAGACAGAGAAATCCTAAGACAAGATCAGGGCATTAAACAATGGCTTTGAACAGCTTTTTTCTTTTCGTTTTTTTTTTTTTTCTTTTTTTCCCTTTTTTTTTCCCTCCTTTTTTAAAATTTTTTTTAATTTTATTTTAATTCTCCTAATCACTCCCAGGGTGAATACATGGAAGTGGTAAATTTTAATCAGCAATATTGCCTGTGCTTCTCTTCTTTATTGCACTAGGAATTCTTTGCATTCCTTACTTGCACTGTCACTGTTAATTTTAATGACATGACTTGCCAAAAATACAATTGGCTGTATCCTGCATTGATCTATACCTGAGTAATAGGAAAAGAATTCGGTAAACTGAAAATGTAACTGTCAGACTTTAGCTGCATTTTACATGTGTACTGATGTTTACAATAATGCTGAACATTAGGAATTTCTCGTTTATCCAAAACTTGCAAATTATTTATTACTAGTGCACTTGCCAGTTTTTTTAAACTGTAAAATAAGTGCATAAAGTTAAAGCTTATTTTTATGTGGCCTCTTTCATGATTTCTTACACAGACGTTTTTGTAACACGATATAACCTGAAACATGAATTGTTTTATGTATTATCATATTACAACTCGATAGTCACATTTTAAGTGCTTCACATTTGTAGGTGTGTGGTCTGTACCATATTTTCAGTTGGAATATGGAACGTATATATAGCCATTTCCCACAGGACCTTGCGTCTGGCATCTTACTGATCTGGGAAAGGAAAGCAACGGAGGAGTTAACTAGAATTTTAGGTCATGAATGCTGTGGGGAAAATGCATTTTATTTCTTCTAAGCTATATAATATGCATTTAAACTCTGCCAGAAAAATAACTATTTTGTTTTAATCTACTTTTTCTATTTAGTAGTTATTTGTATAAATTAAATAGAATGTTTTCAAGTCAAACCACGGTGTGCTTTAGTTCTCTTCCTGCCTGTCAGTGCCCAGCTGCCCCCAGTGCAGCCATGGGGACCCCGGGCCGTGCCCCCAGGGTCCAGGCTGGTGCTGCTGGAAGTCTGAGGTGCTGAGGCTCTGCCAGGGCCTGGGCGTGTTCCTCTGTGCTGAACCTGGTCCCAGAAGGGTGCATCGGGGAGGTGCTGGGCTGTCCTCGGAGGGGACACCCTCAGAGGGGACACCAGCCATGTCCCCCTGCCCTCCCTGTCCCCCTGCCCTCCCTGTGGTCCCTGATCCCGGCCTGGGGGCAGGAACTCTGCTCTGAACAGTTCTCTCTACCTGTGCCCCTCCACACGCTCCTGGCTTGGTTCCACCTCGTGGAGAAGTCCCAGGAAGGGGCAGTGCCCTCTCATCCTTGGAAAAGAGCTCCTTTATCCATGGGCTTAGAAAGCCCTGGGCAGTCCGAGGCCCTGGGCAGGGATCAGCCACCTGGACATGCTTCCTCTCTGGGGTAAAACACTTCTCCAAGGTTCCCTTCAGTGCTTCAAGTCCACCAGGTTCTGCTCTGCTGCCTCTCTGTAACTTTTCCTTCTCTGCCCCATCCTTCCTGTCCCATTCCAGCCGAGTGGAATGCCTTGTTCTGCATTGCTGGTGTAGGAATAGGAGCCAAGTGTGCGAGGTAGGTGCTGCCTGGGGCTGAGAGACAGCGTGGTGTGGAGCTCTGCAGAGCAGCCGGGGCTTGCACCAGCTGCCAGGTGGTCTCTTCTTCTCTGCCAGGTCTCTGATTATACGTGATGAGAATCTGAGCAGATCCAGTGCTGCCAAAAAACCTAGGAAAAGCCAGATCTGATGAGTTTTTACTGTTAGTTTTTTAAGAAGTCAAAAGCCTGAATGCGTTTTGGTTTTCCTTTAAACTGGTGTGTGTGAACTGTGTACTGGGCTGACTGGGCCACAGCTGCAGCCTGAGAGGGGTGGGATGTCAGTGGTGTGAGGGAATCGGGGTTGGACTGAAGCTGCTGGGTGGCTGGAGGTCACTGGTGGCAGGTGGAGCTGTTTTGGTGGCCACTGATACAGAACAGTGCCTGAAGCTCTGCAGTGCCTGGTGCACAGCCCTGTGTTTCTTTAACAGGTGTTTATGGGATGGAACAGGCAGCAGGATTTAAGCCAAGTGGGAAGGGAGGCTGGCTCTTGTGGAGCTGCTGTGGTGCTCGCAGTGAGGCCAGTGGGGACAGCTGGCCAGGGCAGGGTGATGGGGAGGTGGCACTGCAGACGGAGGGGACAGAGCCAGAGGTGGCAGTTCAGTGTTCAGTCTGTGTGTGAAGGGTATGGTCAGGCTTTTGCTTGGAGTTTTTGCCTCTCCAGCATTTTCCAGTGCAGGTGTTGGAGAGACAACCTGTCATGCTGATGGTCAGTGACAGCTCTGGCCATGCTGGCAGAATTTGGGCTGCCTTCCCCAAACACTGCCACACTGAGTCACAGCACCTTACTAGGCCTTAGGAAGATGATCGTGTTAAATACCTGCTCCATCCCTTCTTTGCACTTTAGCACCCTCTGGAAAGTGCTGTGTACTGGAACAGCACAACTTCAGGTTGGGAACAGCTCTGTGTATTCCATAGTGGTTCCCTCTGCTGTCCCTGAGGATCTGGATTGTCTGACCCCAGCACTGGTTACTGGCTCCCAGCTGTGCTGGGGCTGGTTGGGATGCTGCAGGATGTGGGGCCTGCAGCAAGGACCTGCACAGTTCTCACTCCCCCCTCCTGTCAGGGGGTTGCAGAGCCAGAAGGTCCCCCCTGAGCCTCCTTTTCTCCAGGCTGAGCCCCCCCAGCTCCCTCAGCCCCTCCTGCTGCTCCAGCCCCTTCCCAGCTCCGTTCCCTTCCCTGGACACAAGGGATAACAGACTAAAGGATAAAGCCACAAACCATAGGAACACCCCAGTAATACCCTGTTTATCCTGTGCTAGGTAAAGAAGATTATCCAGGTGAGTCACTGGCAGGGTAAGAGGGTCTGTCAGTGCTGGGACTCCTGGGCACTCCCCAGTGTGCTGGGCAAGGTCACGGTCACTGGTGCTGCTCCAAGGACTGCCTTCTGCATATCAAAGCATCCAGGGATTATTTTAAACCCATTTCAGTTTCATGCCCTGATGCTGAAGTGCTTCTGGTCCGGGCTATTAGAAGTGTTTGCTGGTGCATGCTTGAATTGGGTTGCTGTTCAGTGAATGTAAATCAAGAAAATTGAGTGAAAAGTTATCATAAGAACTAATTTCTTAGCAAGTTCTTGTCCCCTGACTTGGGATAAGTCATTCATGTACTTTCCTAGTGTACAGTGGTGCTGAGGACAGTCAGGGTCTGCGCTCTCCAAAGCCAGCAGGAGTAGCAGAGTTCCCTCTTAGGAGCTGGAGGGGGCTGTGCCTGTGAGTAGAGAAGGGAAAACTCAGTGATAGCCAGGGAAGGATTGTCTGTGGTCTGTGCGATTTAACCTCATTTCCACACGTCTGGACAGTCCCAGAACACTTGTTGCTTCTTTTCCTATGGAGGTGTCAAGGCTTGGGCAGTGCAGGGAGGTTCCACTTGAAGGGAACACCCCCACCTCCCTCACTGTTTTTCCAGAGTGTTTATTAATCAGTGTTCCCCTAGTACCTCCACAAAATCTAATCTTCTAAAGAGATTTGGAATGCTTATATATAATCTGCTGCAGTGAGGGCGTCGCTGCATCCATTACTATGGCGATGGCACAGGCAGTTCCCTCGCTGGAGTTGAATTATTCATGTGTCTGGCGGGTTTGTGCTGCACCAGCCAGGGGAGCTGGGGCTGCTCAGCGGTGCCAGGGATCAGAGCCTGCTGAGAGGGGGCCCTGCATGGAAAAATGGCTCAACATGAGTAGCACTACCTGTGGATTCAGCTGTCCTGTCGGTGTGGACAACTCCCAGCAGTCACAGGGGGCAGACTGGATGGAACCAGACCTGGGGTCAGGTTTGGGGATGGGGGAAGTGTTGTTGCTTTTTGATGGGTTTCTGTGTTGCCCAGAGAAGCTGTGGCTGCTCCATCCCTGGAAAATGTTCAAGGCCAGGTCACATGGGGCTTGGAGCAACCTGGGCTAGTGGAAGGTGTCCCTGCCCATGGCAGGGGGTGGCACTGGATGGGCTTTAAGATCCCTTCCATCTCAAACCATCCTATGCTTCCATGATTCTATATGCAGAAGGCTTGTTTGTTACTGCTCAGTAATATGTGGCACTTGGAGGTGTCCTGGGGTCAAGTGTCAGGAGCAGCCTTAGGCCAAGCCCTCCAGTCAGTGTTGCTGTAGGGAAGTCACTGAAAACTTCCCTCCTCTCAGCTGGAACTTCCCTTGTGGGCCTTCTGGGCTGGAATTATCCACCAAAAATCCATATCAAGCCTTCCAGAATTTTATTTAGCTGGATTAAACTGTTTTGATAGGCAGGGACAATTCTCTTCCCTGTGAGGTGAAATGTCTGCTGTGCAAGAAGCTCAGCCTTGGCTCAGTGGTTGGCATTGCAGAAGGGAAGCAAAGACATTTCAGGTGCTGTTCCATTTATAGAGAGACAATCTCAGAATACATTTTTACATTTTAAAGTTAAGATTTGTGTGGAAAAAGTAAGTGATGTGCTGTGACAGGTTCTCTCACCTGGAAATAGCACACTGGCTTTCCATTCCCAGTGGGAAGGGAAAACTCCCCCCAGTTCAGTGCCCGACCCCCGGAGCTGTGCCGGGACAGAAGCCGGAGCCTGCCCGCGGAGCCGAGTGTGGCCAGACATGGTTCCCCTGGGAGAGGCTGCAAGGGGCACCTCGGCTCTTCAGGGAGGAGAACCTGGGACCTGCTCCATGGATGCAGCTTCTCCCTGGTTACAGCCTCGTCTCGCAGCCCCCAGATCCTGCCCAGTGGAGGTGTGTGAAACCAGAAGGATCTTCTGGGGGTGTGGGACACCTACCCACTGCATCACCCTGTTCTGTACCAGCCTGACTGCCCTGGGCGCTGGGGCCATGGCCTATGAGACCACACACCAGAGTGCCTGCCACCTCTCAGACCCAGGGGACTTTAATTGTTGGGTTTTTTTAAAAAACAGCACCCGGTGTTCCCTTGGGCACCGCAGTCACTGCCCTGTGTCACCCTGTGCACTGTGTCTGTCCCAGGGCTGTGTCCAAGCCCGGGGTGCAGCCCTGGCTGAGCTGGTGCCCCCGTCCCACCCCTGGGGCTCTGAACTCTCAGGTCTGGTCAATAAATACCTGTCCTGGGGCAGGGTGCTCATGGCCGTGGGGAGTGGGCAGTGCTGTGGTGTCCCCTGGGCTGTCCCCCCAGCACAAGGCAGGGGGCATGGGCAGGGAGGCCAATGCTGTGCTGGAGGGGACATGGCTGAGGGTGCCACGGGGTGAAAGACCAGCTGTGCCCCAGATGAAGCAGGAAAGCATCCTGGGAATGCTGCTCCATCCCCCTCCCCACGGGCAGTGCCTGCTGGGGGCTCCAGTGTGTGCCCAGGGATTTGTCTGGGGTTTCACCTGTGGGAGCAGCACAAGTGGTGAAGCAGCTGAGCTGCAGAGTGGATTTTCAAAATGACCTAACATCAGTAATTAATAATTTGTCTCCACTGACCACCTTCTCCAGTGTAGTGACTGAGGGCTTCACTGTCAGAAGAGTCCTGGACCCCTAAAATCACCAACATTGAGATACCGGCATCAGTGGCAGCAAGTCCAGGTGTTGGTCACTGTGCTAAAAACTGCTTCTCTCAAAAACTGAAAATCTGACACTGCATTTCAGCTTCCACACTTGGATTTTTCTTCTTCCCGTGGACATCATGGAGAGCTTTTTTTTGTTTTGTGTTTTTGTGGCCTTCAGAGCATGGAAAAGGCTGTGCCCACCTTCCTCTCATCCCTGTGAATAGTCCATTTGCTGCTCAGGCTCAGAGATAAGCTGTGTGTCAACTATGAAAAGCTGTACCAGAAGGAAATCAGACCTAGTGAGGCCAGGGATTCTTTTGTTAAAGACTTTAACACCTGCAGTCAGCTTGTCCTTTGGATCTTAGCAGATGACAACACCCTTGCTGGCTGCTGCTAACTGGAGTCAAGGACTTTTCATCACCCCAGTCTCCTCCCCATATGTCTCTGCAGCAGTCTCCTCCAATTTTCACCACCCAAAAACCCCTTTCCCAAATTCTTTCAGACTCACAGCATAGATCTCTTTTCATTTTTGGAGTGTTCTGGAAAACCTGGAGCTTCAAAACGTGATTCCTACCAAAGGTGCTGGTGGTGGAGGACCTGCTGGATGTTAGGCTGGAATTTTGTCCTAAAACCTTGCAGAAATGGCTGTGGTGTTACACTGCCTGCCTGCACTAGAGAGAATGTCTCCCTGAGGGAAGTGCTGATGGGAGGAAGCAGGAAGGGCTTCAGAGCAGTTTTTAAGGGCAATGGAGCTGCTGGCACAGGGAAGGTCCAGTAACTGCAGAACCAGGAGAGAAAAACAACACCTTTTGTCCCCCCAGTTATCCAGGTCTGGTTACTCCCTGTGTGTGGAACTTGCAGTCCTTAAAGCAGGGAGCTAAAATAGCTGAGTATTGGCCGTGCCCGTGAGGTGTGGGAGCCCCGAGGGACAGGGCAGTGCTGTTCCCTGCCGGGCACTGACCGTGGGCACAGCTGCGGATCGAGGCCATGGCCAGAGGTCACAGGGTTCTGCTTCAGCTTACCCTGGAAACACCTGGAACCTGAGACAGATTTACTCTGTCAAGTCTCCTGTAATGAGATTCTGTGTGAATTTAAAACACGTGGCCATCCCTCTTCACTGGGAGGAAGGACACTGATACCAGTAAACAAAGAGAAAGGGATTTGTTTCTAGTTGCTCACTGAGAGAATCGGAAATCGTGTCTTCTCTGCAAGCACTATTTAAAAAATTTGCCTGAGAAACTTCACAGAATTCCATGTTCTCAGCATCTCTTCTCTGTTTTATGAGGATCTTGAAGTCAATTTAAGCCTTCAGGGAAGGGGCTCTGGCCCTCTCCCTTACTCTGGCTTTGTTCCTTTGCCCATTCCAGCTGTTGCCAGTGGATGGTTCACTTTCCCTGTTGCTGTTCCTGGCAAACCTTCTCTCACTCTCCCAGGAGATGGTTCCAAACCGGGCCACCAGGAACTCCCCGTTGGAAATATGTTGGGCTGGGCTTGGGTGGAAGTGACAGCCCACCCCTGGAAGTGTCCAAGGGCAGATTGGACAGGGCTTGCAGCAACCTGGGATATGGAATGTGTCCCTGCCCACGGAGAGGTGAGCTTCAAGGTCCCTTCCAACCCAAACCATTCCATAATGAATTAATTTTTAGTTATACTAATGCTCACTCTTTCAACACTTCTTATGCCTGAATAATGCTAAAATATTCCAAGGAGGTCCATTATTACCCTCCTCATCAAAAAGGCCCCCACTCAGATTAATGTGGCCTTTCCAGCAGATTAGTGGGCTACTGTGTAATAGATTTCAGAGCCACAGAAAGCAGCATTTTGGGGGTGGGTGTGACTAAAGATTTATAAAATGGTTCTTGGAACAGTTTGGGAATTTTTCAACTCTTTTTCTAATCACATCGGTCAATGATATAATGATTTTGCAGGATTGTATCAGTCTGATGGCAAGTTTTGGAAGGTTTCATAGCCTTTCTGGATGAGCAGAGTGGGACAGAGGGCGTGCAAGGCAGCAGGACAAGACACTGATGCAGAGGACCAAGGAGAGGGGTAACTGCTGACCTGCTGCCTGTTCTGGGATGTATCTATGGATTCCCTTTTGTTTTGCTTGCACAAAATTTCAGTAGGTCTTGGTTTTGCCCTGAAGTGGAGCAAAATAAGTTACAAAACAAAATTCTTGGCTTTTGGCCAGCCCTAGAAGTGCTTCCAGTTGGCAAAAGTTTCCCTGGTGTTACCCATTTCCAAAGACTCTTAAATCCCCAGGACAGGCTGTTTCTGTCCTACCATGAACCACGCCATGCAAGCAGCTAACTGGGGAGCACACTGGCCTCTCAGCAGTGTGGTGGTTTTCTTTTTCCCCTCCATCCCTTGTTTTGTTATTCTGTTTTTTGCTGGTGTTTGGTGTGTCAAAGGTCTGAGGAAGATCAGGCACAGGGTGAAGGCTCAGAGATGATGGTTAACTGGGACCCAGACCTGTTGGTCTCTGAGTGCTCTACAGGCACAGTGAGCTGGGAGTAGCTGAATGGGTTCTGTGGGGTTTTCAATTTGTTTTAAACTCAGTTTCAGACAATTTAAAATGTTGGCAGCTGGTGGTTCTGCGTCAATGGTACTCATAAAAATGCCATTTATTTACACCAAACCTGTTGAAAGAAGTTAAACCCCAGAAATTTGAAGTACTTTGTTCCAGATTTCACAGATATCACCTAACCCAGAATGTAATAGCATATGAAGAGCCCAGACAATTAGTTTTTCAAGGCCCAGAGAGAAACAAAAGCTCTGTAATGTGTTTTGAGGACGTGCAGCATTATCAGTATTAAATCATGCAAAGAGGCCTTGTTTGAGCTGGGTAACACTGGCAGCACAGCCTGTGTGAGAAAGCACCTGACCCCAGAGGTGGGACAGAGCAATGTGGTCTGTGCTCTGCTGAAATGCTTTTCCCCTATAGTACGTATGGGAATGAGAGGGGAAATGGAGAAAATTGTCCTGTATTTAATTTGAACACATGCCAGTGTCTGTGTTCTCACTGATATGGACTGATCTGTGGCAATGAGTCTCACAGCTTCCAGCAGAGGTGTAGTGAGGTCCCAAATGAAATGCTCCAGCTGTGCCCTGCCAGTGTCTGCAACATTGCTGTTCACAAGTCTCCAGTCACCAGAATTACCCAGTCTATCAGTCCATTACTCTACCAGGAATATATAAAATAGTGTAATAGGCTTGTATCTCCAAACTGGTGCTTAGTTGGTGTTTAAACCTGTGCTGGACCGTTTGTTGCCACAGCAGGACTGGTGTCTGGAGCAGTGGGGCAGGATTGTGTTGTGCTCCAGCCCAGAGGAGATTCCTCGCAGCCTAAATAAAAAGGGAATATTGCAAACAAGGGTATAAATGGGCTGGATTTAAAAACTGGCACTACACAATGACTAAGCCACCTTGCAGCCCCAAATCCCTGAGCCACTTCTTTCTAGAAGCCTTGATTAATAGATATATTTTTTTCCTTTCTATAAACTTTGATTCTCCTTCTTGACAAGTGCAGGAGATACTGCTTTCATCACTTCTGCAAAGGATGAGCTAACGTGTTCTGTACATTTTTTCTTACACTAAGGAACAACCTTAACTACTTCAAGTAAATACTTCCTGCTTCTATGTCTTCCTTCACCCAGAAAAGCAGGATAATTCCATGCTGTCAAACGGAGTCTGAATGAGTTATATTTACATTTTCTAGTAGCACTGAGCAAACGAAGCGAATTGTTAGAAAGTCTTCAGAAGGAGAGGAAGAAAACACGGATCTGCAGGAGCAGAGCTGTGTTTGTCTGATCTGTCAGCAGCATGAGCAGTGCCTGGGTGCTGCTGAGGATCCAATGTTCTCTCCTGGCATTCCCAGAGCCAGCTGGGATCTCCAGACAAGTAATATGCAGCTTAACAGGTACTTGGCAAGAAATGGATGGCTGAGCAGGTACAGCTACAGTGGGCAGGGAGCAGTTACCGGCCCCGGGCTCTCAGAACGGAAGGAGCTGCAAATTTTTCCTCTATTGTTTTATTGCTCTGACACCCAAATCTTTGTATTTTTTACTAGATCTTGGCAGGTATTTCCTAACAGTGAGGTGTGAATAGGCTGCTGTGTTGTGTTTCAGTCCAATAGAACATACACCCATAGAGACTGCTATGAAATAGTCACGTTGGACTTCACTGCACTAAGATGTTGTAATTCCCACCACATTTAACTGAGGATGGAGTGACATGGAAGTCCTGAATGCCTTCCCTTGATGTGTTTGGACTTAAAAAAGGAAAAAAGGCTGTACAAGAGCAGCTTTTTTTGATGCTGTTTAACAGCCACTAAATCCCAGACTACTTGGGTTTCACCTCTGCTGTGTCCGTACCATGGTGGAGGGTAATTTGTTTTCTTTCAAAAAGCATTTAGTCAGATGATTTTTGCTTGTGAAGGAGTAAGCACAGACTCCCAGAACGGTTTGAGTTGGAAAGGACCTGAAGTTCCATCCAGCTCGACCCCCTGCCATGAGCAAAGACACCTTCCACCAGCCCAGGTTGCTCCAAGCCCCGTCCAACCTGGCCTTGGGCACTTCCAGGGATGCAGGGGCAGCCACAGCTTCTCTGGTCAACCTGTGCCAGGGCCTTTCTTCCTAACAATTAATCTAAATCTCTCTCAGTTTAAAACCATTCAAGGTGTTGCAGAAACGCTGCAAACAGTTCAGCACGTTGCTGTTCGCGGGGGTTTCGGCGCCGCCCCGGGGCAGTCGCCAAAAGCCACCGACGGGGTTTTGGCAATCCCCCCTCCCCGATTAAAAATCGTCGTTGCTGTGGGCCGGTTTTCCGTATCCCGCGGGCAGAACCCCCGATGCTGCGGAGCTCAGTCCAAGCCCTGAGCCGGCCGGGGGCTCGCTCGGGGCTCCCGGGGGGCTGCGGAGCGGGGCGGGGGCTCGTCCC
>NW_020884919.1:373674-430521 GCF_003945725.1 Corapipo altera
GCCGGGGGTGCGGGGGCCGGAGCGGGGCGGGGGGTCCGGGCGGGGCCGGGCCGGGCCCCTCCCCGCTGCAGCCGCTAAAGCCGCGGGCGGCGGGTCCCGGCGGGCCCGGAGCGGCTCCGGCGCGGGAGGAGGACGCGGCTCCCGCGGCCATGCGGGACCCGCCCGGCCCCGCGCTGCGGGCGGCGCTGCCGCTGCTCGGCGCCGCCGTGACCCTCTGCACAGGTACGGCCCCCAGCGCCTCCGGGAGCGGGTCCGGGACACCGGGACACCGGGACACCGGGACGCCGGGACACCGGGACACCGGGACGCGCGTCCGCCGGGACCCCGCGTTGTGCCTCCCCCGTGCCCGCCGCCGGCCGGGGGGGTTCGGGCTCTCGGGGCGTTCGACGCGGCCGCGCCGACCGAGATCTGGGTCAGCGGGGACTTATCGGAGCGGCCCCGCGCCGAGTCCCTGATCCCTGCGGCTTCCCACGCCATCCCGGGGATCCGCCCCGGGGGGCTCCGGCGGCGCTGCTGCTCGGGGGCAGATTCTCAGACCGAGCGGCGTCGGTGCCGGCGAGAGGCCCCTGTGCGGTGCCGTGCGGTGCCCGTGCCCCATCCCGTCCCACCGCAGCCCGGGCGGGACGGGGCTCCCGGCCCCTCGGGGGGCTCCGGGCAGGGTGAGGAACATGCGGCGTCCGGGTCCTTCCGATGCAGGTTCCTTCCTCACGCGGCAGGTGCTGTGGGACTCTCCCTCCCCTCAATCGTCCCTTTAAAACCCGAACGCGCGGTCTCAGCGCTTTGCAAACAGCGGTTCCAGAGGCAGTGTACCAACAGAACATTTTACAGTTTTTCTCTTGGGTTTGCTCCAATTTACCTTTCTCTCTGTGATTTCACCAGAGCAGTTCGCTGGTGTGATGCTCATTACACACTTGCAGAGAGGGGAGGTCCCAGCCCCGGAGCTGCAGGGAGGGGCTGTGCCCGCTGCCCCATCCAGGTGCTTTTAGAATCCCTGCTTTTGGACAGGGAGAAGGAACGAAGCTCAGCTGGTGGGGTGTGAAGTACTTCTGTGTAGTGTTGCACATCTGGTAAATCTCTGGTACCTTCACAGGATGTAAAACCTGCTCCATCGAGCTCTTCTTGTTTCTGTGGATTTTTAGTATCCAGGTTTGGGAGTGAATCCCAGAAAGAGGCAGCCCTGTGCAGCCCTTGTTTTCCCCCTGTGTGCTTGAATTTAGCCGGAGCACTGCCGGTGCCGTGGCCATCACCTCTCCCCTCTGCAGAGTGTCCAGAGCACCAATGAATCACATTGCCTTTGATTGGTATTTATATAAAATCTTGCATTGCTTTGCTCTCTGGGGGTGCAGTGCAGGGTCTTCTTACCCTGTTCCACAGCCCGGCTCAGGCGTGGGGGGTGTGTACAGCCCAGGCAGATGTGTGGCAACAGAGGGGAGAGTCGGGGTGACTGTCTGGATGGAAGATTCCTTGTCGAACTCTCCTCAGATGTGACTTTAAGAGCTTTCAGTGCTGGGGACTCTCTTATGCAAACTATTCCAGACCTGGAATCAGTAAGAGCTGTCAGCCCTGTGTTATCTCAGCTGCTTCCCCATGGAGTTTGCACCCTCAGCCCCTCACAGACTGGGACCAGCAGGTTCTTCCTCAGCTCTGTGCATGTGCTGTATTGCACAAAATCCCTGCACTCCCAGTGCTTTACTGTGTCCTTCGTGTCTCATTGAGCAAAATCTTCCCAAGGGTACCTCACCTGTTCAAGGCTTAAAATGTCCTTTGGCAGCTTATTCCAACAAAAGTAATTTCTCTGGGTGTCGTTACCCTTTCCCTGCCCTGCTAATATTAATTTCAGTGCCTGGCCTCAGCTTCTGCCTGCTGGGGTTTGCCAGGGCTGCTGAGCTCTTCCACAGTGGGGAGTTTGAGCACCCAAGTATTCGTTGTCTGAAATGAAGATACTTGCACATGTTAATAAAATCACTCCCCAGATGTTTTTTTAAGTAATGAAATTTCTGGAACTCTGTGATATCCCTCATTCCAAGACATTTTCTTCACTTCTGGAATAATTACTTTTCCTCTCTTCTCTACAGCTTTCTAGTTTTTGCCCTGTTTGGTATCTGCCCTTTTTGCAGTATATTTGTATAGGAAGCTTTTAATCTGTTATTACTCCTAATATTTTCTTTCAGAGCCCTTTCCAGAGGGAACTTCTCCATGTTTTTCATAGTAGTCCAAGAAGCAGGTTTGTTGGTCTTTTTTAAGACCTGTCATGGCCCAATTTTCTGTTTTCCTCTTCTGAAGAGATGTGTTACAAGAGAATAAGTTTGTCAGGGACACACTGTTGCTTCTGTGTCTGGGGCTGGCTGTTGGAGACGGCTCCCTCTGTGCCCATGGGAGTGGGGTGTGGGTGGCACAGGGATGGCTTTGTCACCCCCAGCCACCACTGCCACCTCGACAGATGCCAGAGGAGGGAGGGTGGGAGGCAATGGGCAGCTGTGGGGCTCAGGACTCTCAGGTGGAAGCTGTTGCTTCTGTCATCAACCGTGGCAGGTTCTGGAAACCTCTGTGCACACGTGGGATTGTTCAGGACTTGTTGGATGCTCTCGTGCTTTATCCCAGGGGGTTGCATGTGCAGTGTTGGAGAGGGTGGTGAGGAGAAGGTGGTGAGGAGAGCTTCCTCCTGCCCCTTGCAAATGTGCTGCCAGTGATGTCTGTGCTGCCCAGGAGCTTTTGAGTGAGTGGGAAATGGTGAGCAGCTGACTCCATTCATCTCCTAAATATTATCTATGTTTTTTTATGGAATCTTCACACCTCCAGAATTGCCTTTGGCAATTCTCAATCTATGCCTGGTCCCTCTTGCTATCTGTCCTGCAACTCCTTCTACTTCTCCTGTGCCTTTTTGAGGCAGGTGAGGGGAACTGATCCCAAAGGCAGAACAGGTCTGGATCTCTTCCTGGTGTCTCCTCTGTGAGCTGAGGAGTTCTCCAGTGCTCCTCAGGGAGGCACAGCCCTCTGTTCCCGGGGGGAAGGGATGATAGTGGACTGGTCACTACTGATGTACAGTTGAAGTTCTTTGTTCTCCTGTATGATTTGACTTTCCTCTGGCTTTTGATCTCTCAGGATTGGGCAGTGGTGGAGTTCCTGTTCCTGGAGGGATGTAACAGCTGTGTAGATGTGGCACTTGGGCATGTGTTACTGGTGGCCTTGGCAGTGCTGGGGGATGGTCTCAGAGGGCTTTTCCAACCCAAACGATTCTGTGATTCCATGGTGAGATTGCTTTGCAATGCTCTGAAGTCAGTCCTACTTTTTCTATCCTCAGCAACCCCTTTTGCTTTCTTATTGCTTCCCCTCCCTCAGCAGCACTCAGCCCCTGTTCCTGTGCCACAGCCTGGTACCACGTGGCTGCTGGTTCCCTCTGCCTCGTCCCTCAGCTGCTGCTGGACAAACAGGCCACTCTGGTGGAGATCAGAGTGGCTCTACCTGGTGCCAGCAGAGTTTCCTGTGGTCAGTTCCCAGCAGTTGGAGAACAGGGGCCTGTACCAGACCCACACCCACCCTGTGGCACCTTCACCACTGCCTGCTCCAGTTTTTGTCCTGGCTCCATCACCAGCAACGGGCTGGACAACGGGAAGCATCCAATCTGTAGTTTTTGGGGTCTCCTTTGAGCCCCTTTGTTCAACAGTGAAACTTTTGTCACCTGGAACCCTCCCAAGAGTGAAGTGTCTGGTCAGTCAGGTCCAGGTGTGTGTCCTGAGGTGTGGGAAGGTCCCTGCCCAGCAAAGGTGGCCTGGGGGCAGCTGTGTCCTGGCACTGGGTCTGCACCTGAGGAAGGGGACTCAGGCAGTGTGGAAAGGCCACACACATGTTAATTCCCAGATCTCTTATTTGGGAATAAAATGAAAGTGTATCTAGAAGGGCACAATATAGAATCACAGTAAAGAATGATCAAGGATGGAAATGTTCCAGATATTCAGCCCTTCCTCCCATTACAGAATCACAGACTGGTTTGGGTTTGAAGGGAGCTTAAAGTCCATCTCATTCCAAACCCCTGCCATGGGCAGGGACACCTTTCACTGGATCAGGTTGCTCCAAGCTCCATCCAGAAAGACAATTAATTGCTACAGGGCCATTTAGATATTTGCTTTCTGATTTAATTTTTAAATGCTCTACTTCAGTTATGGTTGGTAGTGCTGGATTATGATTTAATGGAATATTAATGCCCTGGTAATCTGTGTAGTAAAAAAGTCTGTTGGAAGGTAGAACCTTGTGTGGTTCTGGCACACAAGGTTTCTGGTAGAACCTTGAGTGGGTCTGGTTTTGCTCCCTTTTTTGCTAACCTTTGAGGTTGCACTATGTCTGCCCACATGTTTTAATTGCTTGCTGCTTTCATGAAGCTGGTGTTTAAGATCCTATTCTTCCATCTGCTCTTCACATGTAGGATCATTCTTGTTCCTTAGCTATCTAGTGGTTCACGTAACTGAAGCTGACATGATAGAAAAGGGATGGAAGCACACAAAACTATCTTCTGTTGGCACCTTTGTGCTGGTTTGTTGGGAAGTGGGGGGTGGTTCCACTCTTCCTGCTCTATAAGGTCATTGCACAATGTGTCTGCCTGTCCTGGATGTTTTCTGACAGTTGCACCAAAAATTAAAAGGCAGAAAATGTTGCTTTTTAGGTAAGTCAGGCAGGTTATTTTCTGCTCTGAAGAGCAAGTCATGCTGTCCTTGATTCATAGTGGGGCTCATCCAAAAATCTGGTGTGTAGTCTCAGCTTCTATGGCAATAACAGCAGAAAAACCATCCTTGAAAACCACTTATGTCTCAAAAATGCCAGCCCCAGGGAACACCTGTTCCTGGGGTCCCTGTATCCAAAAATTGCTTTCCTTGTGTGTCTGCTGATGTGGGAATCCTTCCCTGCCACCTTGGCTGGCTCTTGGTTTCTCCTGCTGTTTGTGGGGTCCTGTGGAGTGCCAGCTGCCCATGGGAAGGGATGTGGCCCTGCACACCTCTGTCCTTCAGCCTGTCCCAGCTCCTGTCCCTGTGGAAGGGAGCCCACGGTGTGTCCTGTCCTGCTCTGCCCTGGCCCTGCCTCGGCTCCGCTACCAGTCCTGGTGGGACAACCTGCCCATGGGTCCCACTGGGGTTGCTGGGTTTTGGGGAAGGCCAGGACAAATTTCTTATGACTGCTGGAGAGTTCCATGCTCAGAGAACTGGGACCATTGGTGGCCAGGTGCCTGGCATGGGTCTCTAGCCATGGAGTGTTTCAGTCGTTCACTTTCTCCTAATTTCTTAACAGAGAATGGAATGTTTTGAGGGAATTGTTGTGCTTGAGTAAATAAAGGAGTTGTGTTCATTACCAGATTAAGAGTGACTTATTTTGAAACTTGAGGAGCACATTTTCATCCTGCCCCTTTGACCCTTTTCCTTTAGCTCCTTCACAGTCACCTTATTCCATTCCCTGGTTTCCAGGATGGTGGGAGTCCCAGCTTTCCTCCTGTGGTGGTGCATCACTGATGGAACTGCCAGGACTGTCCTTGGGAAGGGGTGGGTTATACATGGGCAAGTTTTTCCAGTGGAGGAAGTTGTCATGAATAACCAGGAGCAGCACTGATGCTTTCCTGGTGGAGCAGCACAGATAAGGCACAAATTCTGGCGGGTGCTGTGTCCCTGGCATGTCAGCAGGGATGGGGATACAGGCTTGGCAGAGCTGGAGTTGTTGCACGGGTGTCTGAGGAGCCACAGGTGGGGCACAGCAGGGGTGTGACACTGGGTGAGAGCTGATGGGGTTTGTCACCTCCCCTGTTCAGCAGGATGGGGAGTGGGAAAAGCATGGATCTTCCCAAGGGAAAAGCATGGATCTTCCCAAGGGAAAAGCATGGATCTTCCCAAGGGCATGTTCACAAGGACCCAGGCTCCTCTTCTGATTCCGCAGTGGGGAGTCAGCTGAAGTAGCACAGGTGCAAGAAACCCATCCTTTCATAGTTATATTTTAAGATAATCTTTCTGCTCTATTAACAAAGGGTTCTGGAAGGACACAAATGCTCTTGGAAACACTGTCAGGGGTTTGTATGTGGTTTGGTATTTCTATCCATTTTTCTACCTGAGAAGTCAGCAGCACAGGCAGGTATCTGGGGAACCTGGGGCTTCCACTTTTGTAGAATTATATTTAAAGTGATCTGTGTAAATCTTCTGGGAAGAAAGCATCTCATCTTCCCCAAAACTCCAACTCTGGTTTTGTCTCTGAATAAATTTAGCTGCAGTTTTCCTGGGTTTTTTTCCCCTCTGTGAGGGCAGCATTTAGTGATGCAGAGCCTTATCATTCCAGCAGTGACTGTGTTGGCTTGGTCAGGGTGAGGATACAGAGCCCTTCAGCCATCCTCATCTCTCATGTTCACAGGGCTCAGAGGAGCCACCCTGGAGGTGCTCAGGACATGCAGAAACAGTTTTTTGATCAGGTGTGCTCTGAAGCAATCTGCAAAATACAGAATATGGATAAATCTGTCAGTTATCCACTGTGGATGACATCATAAAGATAATTTCCTATTTTATTTTTAGGCTGTGAGAAGGAGAGAAAAACAGCGTAATGACGTGTCTGAATCCTCGAAGACACTTGCCACAATATCAGACTCCTTTCCTCAATAATGCATTTATTTTGCAGTTTTGGTGATGATGTGTCTGTTTTCTTCCTGCTAGATCTCTAATTTATTTGAATCTGATGAGTCTTGCTCCTGGCAGCTCTTCTAGGAGCAGGGTAATGTCTTTAAGGGAGATTCAGCTGCTGTGCTGGGGGTGATAGATGGTGCTCATTCTGGTGCCAAGGGAGAGCTGAGGCAGCAGCTCCTGCCACACCCTCACCAGGATAAACATGGACATATGGTGCCAAGGGAGTTTGTTGTGGGCCCAAGCTGAAGATAAACGCCACAAGCTGTGATTTGAGAAGGGTGGCACAGGATGGAGATTGTTGTAAAGAAAACAGAGTGTCACAGAAACAGAAATCAGAGTCATGCTGAGGTCTGTCAGAACTTCTGTGCCCCTCCAGGGATTCTGAGATCAGACAATCATGGAATGGGTTGGGCTGGAAAAGCCCTCGAAGATAATTGAGCCCAACCATTCCCTCAGCACTGCCAAGCCCACCACTAACCCATGTTTTACTTTTCAAGTCTATGTTATGCTGAAATGAAAGAAACCCTCGTTTCATCCCCCCTCCCCCTGTCCCAAAGAAGCAATGGGTTTATGGATAAAACTACTCTCCTAGGTAGAGCAGGGCTCAGCCTGGCAGAGTTACAGCTGACCCAGGAAGGGTGCCTGGACAGGGTGCCCCATCTCAGGGGGATGGGGAGGAAGGGTCTGTTGTTCTGCCCGTGTCCATCGTGGGGTGCCAGGGGCTGTGTCTTGGTGATCCCCCAGCTTGGTGCTCTCACCCCGTTGGCTCTGGCAGGGTGGGGTGGTGCTGGTGTGGGCAGGTGGCTGGGATGGGGCTGTGTCACCGGGAGTCAGCAACAGCTTCCTCACCAGGAGCCTGGTAGTGTTTAACACTTGGTACACAATGAATGTGGCTGTGTCTAAATGCACAGGTCAAAGGGAGCCTGTGCCCCTGTCTTTGTCCTCAGCATTGTCCGAGGTGTTGTCTGGAGTGGTGAGAGCTGAGAACATAAACCCAAACCTCTGTCTCTCCACCTCAGCAAGAGGCAGCTTTCACAGGAACTGCTTCTTGTGGGGGTCAGTCTTCTCCACCAAGCAAGACAGATGATATCTGTAAAATTCCCTGGGGCCAAGATTAAAAAACTTGTCACTTGTGAGTGTTGGGGACCTGTGCTGCTGGGGCTCTCCTGGGACTGACCTCCTCCTGCAGCCCAGGAGCCCATTTGCAGACATCAGTGCTGGCATGGCCCCGTGCTGGAGCTCCTCCGGGGTGCTCATGTTCGGCCAGCCGGTGGGGCCGGGCCATGGGGCGCTGCTGTCCCGGGGCTCTGCTGTCCAGGGGCCTCTCCCAACTGCTGACCCCTGTTTTGCAGGCCTGCAGTGCGTGTGCCAGCTGTGTGAACACACCAACTTCACCTGCCAGACGGAGGGCGCCTGCTGGACCTCGGTCATGCTGACCAACGGGCGCGAGGAGGTGGTCAAGTCCTGCGTGTCCCTCCCTGAGCTCAACGCCCAGGTCTTCTGCCACAGCTCCAAGAACATCACCAAGACCGAGTGCTGTTACACCGACTTCTGCAACAACATCACCCTCCGCCTGCCCCTCGGTGAGTGCCGTGTGAGTGCTGCTGTGACACCCCAGGGTGGGGACACACTGGGCAGGGGCCATGGCCAGGGCGGCCAGCTCATGGGGGCTTTGATCTGTCAGTAAAACAGCAGCTGGTTTTGTCCCAGCTTGTTTCGGACAGGAAAATCTAAACTGCAGCTCTGGGGGAGAGGGAATTTCTTGCATCTTGTAAAGGTCTCCCACACACTGCCCTTGGGTCCCATGGGTGCTAAACATGAAGATGAAAGGAGGATGTGAAGGTGTGCTCTCAGGCACATGGTGGGGTGCTTGGTCTGTCCTGTGCAGGGCCAGGAGTTGGGCTCAATGATCCTCATGTGCCCCTTCCAACTCAGGATGTTCTCTGATTCCATGATTCTGTGTTTCTATGAAGTGTCTGAAGAGAACTTGTAACCTCACAGGTTTTATGGGCTGGACTATCTTCAGGGAGCTTGTGATTTGAACTGGCACTAGGCTGGATGTTGGTAAAATGGTATCTGAAGCACTGGTGAATTAGCAATCCTGAGGAGCCAGGAGCTGTTATCTGGGGTCTCAAAGGGAATGACAAAGCCTCTGCCCTGCCTGAGGCCTTCCAGCCTCCAACATCTCCACACACGATGGAAAATGTGCAGTGTGTGAGTCTGCCAGGTCCAAAGTTGTGTAATGAAGTTGATTCAGTGCTTTTTAAAAATAAATATTTATACTATTTTTAGGTTTCATATTTTTGACTCTTCTTCCCAAGATTTGTGTTTAATCCAGGCTTTTTTGAAAAACCTGTAAAATATACTACTTTATTAGTGTATACCTTTTTCTACTTATATCAGTGAGAGATGTTACAGGTAAAAATGTACAAAGTAATATATAATTTACAGTTATAACTTGAATTTAAGCTGCTATTGTATAGTTCTGAATGGAATTTGAAAGGCTGTTGCTATGTCATATAAATACAGGAGGGCAAACCTTGGCCATTGTCACCTCTTGCTGAACCCTGGTACCCAACCTCACCTGTCCTATGGGGTAGGAATAAGGATTATTTAAGTGTTTTTCTTTCAGTTGACTGCAGAAGGGACACCCTAATTGTGATTATGCTCTAGAAATAAAACACCATGCTGGTTTTTTTCCAAGCTGGGATGCTGGTATCTTGGGTTGAAGCTGCTATTTCTGGAGGAGCAGTGGAGGCACATCTGTCATCCCAGTGCTTCAACTGGCAGTTGCAAACCCTCTAGTTTTGTATTTCAGTACCCCCCCAAAAAATGACTGAATTCTTACCCTGAGCCCTTTGCTCTAAACATTTGGGAGAAATGTCAGTCAGAAATGTAACAGTACCAATGTGGTTTGTGTGCCTCTCTCTCTTTTTCTGTAACTCTTTCTATCTATCTATATCTCTATCTCTTTCTATCTATTTATCTATCTATCTATCTATCTCTATTTTTCTATATCAAACTCCTTATAAATGTATCTATTTCTTTATATCTATCTATCTATCTCTTTAGGTGTATATATATGTTATATGTCTGCCAACCTGTCTGTCTCCATTATGCAGATTCTAGTTTGAAAGTAGAGCACGTGGGCATGAAAAACTTGCCTTTAGGCAGGAGTGACTCTCCTGGAGGAGGAGAAGCCCTGAGAAGGTCCAGAGTGGTGCCCATCCCTGCCAGGCGAGGCAGGACCTTTGTGTCCTGCTGGGACAAACCTGTCCTTCAGCTCTTCTTCAGGCTTGGAGTAACCTGGGCTAGTGGAAGGTGTCCCTGCCCATGGCAGGGGTTTGGAACCAGGTGGGCTTTAAGGTCCTTTCTAACCAAAACCATTCTGGGATTCTGTGACTGTGGGTAATTACCAAGGGGTTTTGTTGTAAAGGTACCAGGAGTGCCTGGAAAACAGGGAGATGATCCACAGGGTGAGGATCTCGGGGGGCAAAGGGCAGTGTGTGTGCTTTGGTGCCTGAATTCCCGTGGCAGAGCTGCAGGTGGCAATGCCTGGTCAGAGCAGAGTCTGGTTGGTGCCCCGGAGGAGAGGAACTGGCTGTTCATTTGAGTTGGGGTTTTTTGTTTGTTCTTTGTTTGGTTGGTTTTTGTCTGTTTGTTTTTACAATGTCTGAAAATACACATCTTTAAGGACAGATTCAACCTGGATCTCTGCTTTTTATACCCTCCTTCTTGTGGGCAGCGATTTCATTGCAGTATTTTTCATTAGCAGGAGAAAGTCTCAAAGTGCAGGATGAGTTTGCCGTAATTGTTTTTTTTTTTAATGTGTTAACCCGGATTCCTTTTGGGGCTTCTACTGGTTTAACTGGGATACTTTCTGCTCCAGCTCAAGGTGAGTTTCCCCTGTCAGTGGGATGCCACAGCAGGGCTGAGAAAACGCTCTGTGTGCTGCTGCCTTGAGGGACCTCCCTTTGATAAACCATGCCCTGCACATCCTTCACTCTCGTTTTCTCTGCAGAGCTCGCCTCGTACCCTCAGCGTGGAACAGGATGCTTTGAGCAGCTGTGGGTCAGATCCAGAAGGCTCTTTGAGTTGTAGACTTGTGTCTCACAGGATTTTTGGGCCGTATTTAAGATCTGTGAGACAGAGCTTGTGATCTCTGCCCCCACTCCCCTGTGAGTGGGGTCTGTAGTCATGGTGGAAGCTGGAGAAACTTAATTTTAGGCTCCAGCCCAAATTGTGTGTTTTTGAAATGGTTTAAAAGTATTCTGCAGAGCTGACTAGAGACCCCTATTAATGCAATAGATTTTCTTACTGCCTTGGAAAGAACATGTAATCTGCCTCCCTGAGTAGCCTAGAAACTTGCACACACAGAGTTCAGAGCTTTTGGAAACCTTAAAGTGCTCATTATGAGTCAAAAGTAAATGGCTGTGTGTGAGAATGTCTTTTCCATTGGAGAGGAAAAAAAATCCTTCCTTTTTTTTTTTTTTTTTTTTGCTACCTATAAGTACTATTTTATTTACACAACTTGGACCATAACTACTCCATGTTGTGAAAGTGCTGAGTGCTGCCAGATGTGCTGCCTTTGGTTCACACATGGAAACGTGTGTCAGCTTCTATTCTTGGTTAGTCAGTCAATGAACAGTACACTCAGAATAGGATTGCAAAATGGGATTAATGGTGTTGTTTTGCTGGCTTTGGGTGGTCCTGAGGGATTGTCTGATTTCCCCAAGAGTATGACCTTGCCCAACTGCTGTGGATGTCAGCACTCTGGTGAGGCCTTTAAGGGCACCCTGGGCATGGGGTGTGTGTTGTATTTATGGTGTTTGTCACTCCCCTTTGTGTGGTTTGAGCTGTGGGGAGCCCCTCGATCCCTGAGGGGTGTGTGCAGTGCTGGTCCTGGCCACGGACCATTTGGTGCACGGGGTCAGTGTTGAAGATGGCCCTGACTATAATACAGGAATCACAGTGCTGGTTTTTGAGATATTTCTTCTAGAAAGAGTGCTGCTCTGGAGTGGAGGGAGCTGCAGAAAGGAGGGAAGGGAAGGAAGGAGCTGGAAGGACTGGGAGGGGTGCAGGAGAGCGGTGACCACACGCTGTGAGAAGGGGCTGCTGCAGAGCCCATGCTGAGGAGGTGGGAGGACTCTCCAGCCGAAGGTGACATGGGCTGTGGCCAAGGCTCCCAGCAGGAGCAGGAGGAAGAACAGGGGCTGCAGCTGTAGGATGTTCCCCCAACACTGCTGGTGTTTGGCATCTGGCACCCACCATTCCCACTGGAGCTGATGGCCAGGCTGGCAGGGCATGTGTTTTCCAGTGGGAATGCTGGTCACTGTGCTGGCAGCAGGGACCACCACTGCTCCAGTCTGGGGCACTGAGCCCATGGGCCAGCTGTGTGCTGCTGAGTGTCCTCTGCTGTTCCCTGAGTGGGATGGGATGGGATGGGATGATCTGAGGCGGTGGTGTTGGGTGGTGATCAAGAGGCCAAGCTTCCTGCACAAAAATGTGTGGGGAAAGACTCCATGTCTTACAGGAATGGGATCTGTCTCATGGCCAGGACAACTGCAGGCCATCTCTGACCCTGCCACGCCGTCCCCCCGCAGCCCCTCCCTGACGTGTTGCTCCAACCCCGCTCTTGTGTTCCCAACAGCGTCGGAGTCCCCGGGCAGGGCCGGCCCCAGGCCCGTGGTGCTGGCGGTGACGGTGGCAGTGCCGGTGTGTGTGCTGGTGCTGGTGGCAGTGCTGGCCGTGTGCACCTCCCGGGGACGCCGGCGCCGCGCCCGCCGTGGCCACAAACCGCCCAACGTGGAGGAGCCCCTGTCCGAGGGCAACCTGGTGAGCTCCGGGAAGACGCTGAGGGATCTCATCTATGACATGACCACCTCCGGCTCTGGCTCTGGTACGTGGGGTGCCCTGCACGCTGAGGGGCTTTGGGCAGATGCACGTGGTCACCCCTGACAGCAGTGACAGGGCTTCTTGTGCTCCTCTTCTGTCAAACTGCAAAAGTTCTGCTCTTTGTTGGAATGGAAGAGTTAAAAGAGAGAGCTCAGAAATCAGATTCAAGTGTGAAACCCAGTGCTGCTGGCTGATAAGGAAAGCTACTAAACTCACCTGAGTCAGGATGCTGCTTTTGAAATTGTTAATGTTTTATTGCAAAATAACTTTACCCAAAATTCTTTTTCTGAGCAGAATGTCCACCTTTCTAACATTTTTCCTGTTTCTGATATCCAGTCTACTGTGATGCCTCCATTGCAATGGAGAAGTTTTTAAACCAAAGAAAAACAAAAATGAGGTGGAATTAATATATTCCAGCTCATCTGGCCAGTGGCACATCTGGGGTGCACAGCCCAACTTTCCCTGACTACAGCTTTTATTGAAAAGTATGTAGATTGTGCTTGCTTTTATTTATAAATGAAAAATGTAGGAATGGTGCCTAATTCAGTTGACTTTATTTCCATGAGCTGCATACCTCTGAGGATTAAGTTGTTGCTCTTCCCTAACACTTTTTCACAGCTATAATGAGCAGACTTTGGCTTTATTTACCCTAAAGTTTTAACTCTTCCCAGCCATCCCTGACCCAGGAACAGGGCTGGACTTGTGCTGATCCACAGCCCCGAGCAGTGGTGCAATTTGATCTGATTTCAGCCAAAATCAAGGCCACCTTGATTTAAAAAAAAAGTAAAAATTAATAATTATTTTAAGTCCCCAGAAAACACAGAATCAAACCAAACAAGGTAGAGATTATGGCTGGCAAAGGACAGTGGAGCTGCTATGATAATTTATCTTTATTTTTGAAAATATCAGTCAGAGGGAAGCAGCTAATTGACTGTAGGACAGCTGCAATTCCTATCAAACCAAGTGGAATAGTTCAGACCTATTTTTTAATTTTTATTGGGACTTTTTAATGTTTTTTAAATATATGGACACTGAAAAGTAACATCCAAAAGGCTGATTTGGGGAGATATTAGTGGGGAGAGGATTTTCCCCTGGCAGTCTTGGAAAACAAAGCCATGAGTGCAGCTCACTGGGAAAGGGCAGCGTTGGGATTTGAAGATCACAGCTGAGCTGGTTCCCAAGTACCTGTCTCTCCTTTGAACTAGGTTTGCCCCTGCTCGTCCAGAGAACCATCGCCAGGACGATTGTCCTGCAGGAGATCGTAGGAAAAGGCCGTTTTGGTGAAGTCTGGCGTGGGAAGTGGTGCGGGGAGGATGTGGCTGTGAAAATCTTCTCCTCCAGAGACGAGCGGTCCTGGTTTCGGGAGGCAGAGATTTACCAGACGGTCATGCTGAGGCACGAGAACATCCTGGGCTTCATCGCTGCCGACAACAAGGGTACGGGGCGGGCGCGGCAGCGGGGGCTCCGTCCTCTTGCAGGGCTTTTCCAACCCTCATAATTCTGGGGTTCCCTGTGGTGGCCCTGGCAGTGCTGGGTTAGTGGTTGGACTCAACGACCCTAAAGACCTTTCCAGCCCAACTGATGCTAAATCCCGAGTGTCTGTCTCAGAATAGCTTTCGCTGCCCCCCCATCTGGAGCACCACCTCGAATCGTGCGCTGTCCTGAGCTCCCTCCCGGTGGGATGGCTGGCACACCTGCTTGTTTGCATTCCTCAAAACGGGAAGGCTTTCCCCAGACAGTGTTTTTAATAACCTTGCTTCCTCCGGGTAGATAACGGGACGTGGACTCAGCTCTGGCTTGTCTCCGAGTACCACGAGCAGGGCTCCCTGTTCGACTACCTGAACAGAGGCACGGTGACGGTGGAGGGCATGGTCAGGCTGGCACTGTCCGTGGCCAGTGGCCTGGCCCACCTCCACATGGAGATCGTCGGCACGCAAGGCAAGTGCTTCCCTCCCGTTTGTCCTTCGAGCATTGTAAGGTGCTGCAGTGTTGTTTGCAAGAACATTTATGGGTGACGCGGAATCGTGAAGCGTTTTCCAAACTGTTAACACCAAACAGTGTGTGAGTGCTGCAGGGGAACAGGGATGTCACCTTCCCACTTCTACTGTCTGCACTTCATCCGTGGCTTTAAGTGGATAGCTGTGGGAGCAGCTGTGCTAAAGACAAATGAGTGCTAATGAAGGAAAAATTAGGAAAAACCTCTTCCCCAAAAGGGCTGTCCAGCTCTGGCACAGCTACCTGGGGCAGTGGTGGGGTCACCATCCCTGGAGGGATTTAAAGCTGTGTAGATGTGGCACTTGGGGACATGGGTTAGTGGTGGCTTTGGCAGTGCCATGGGAACAGTTGGCCTCAATCATCTTGGAGGGTTTTTCCAAGCCGAGCCATTCCATGATTCTGTAATTTTCTAAATTAATTTGAAGGCTGAACTTCTAGTTTCTTTTCTTGCATTTTATTCTTGAAATACAGATATTGAAACAAAAATGCCATCAAAGTCCTCTTTTGAAGTTGACAGCATTTAGCAGAGCTTTGCTTGCTCAAAATAGGCTTCAGTGTTTCTGTAGGGGGTAGTAACAAAATTGAATAAAACTGGTTTTACATCCTTGCTCATCATATTAAAATCCACACTGTTCTTATCAAAATTGGAGGTGGTTTCTCTCACTGTGAACAGGGAAGCCAGCGATCGCACACCGAGATCTGAAGTCCAAGAACATCCTGGTGAAGAGGAACGAGACCTGTGCCATTGCTGACCTGGGCCTGGCGGTGAAGCACGACTCGGTGCTCAACACCATCGACATCCCCCAGAACCCCCGCGTGGGCACCAGGAGGTGGGTCAGGCACTGCCGGCCACCAGACGGGCTCACTCCATGGGGATGGCTCCTCCCAGCCCTCCTCTCCATCACTGATGCCCCCTCCACTCTTGCCATCGGCCGGGGGTCCTGCAGACCCTGTCCCTCCACCCCAGCTGGGTGGGAGGGGAAGGTGGTTGCCATTCCCATGGAATGGAGCTCCCTGTCCCACGTGGGATGTGGCTCTGGCACGGACATCGTGTGTTGGTCACTCCACATGCTCTGGGCCCAGTCAGGGCATGGCTCCAGTGCCATGAAGGGTCACCTGGCCCTGGCACATGACAGGGCAACCGTGGCCTTCTGTAGGAGCTAAACTGCCCCTGTGTGCTCCAAAGGTACATGGCTCCTGAGATCCTGGACGACACAATGAACACGAACATCTTCGAGTCCTTCAAACGTGCAGACATTTACTCCCTGGGGCTGGTGTACTGGGAGATAGCCCGGAGGTGCTGCGTTGGAGGTGAGATGCCTTTTCATACCATCACAGAATCCTTTTTGGTTTGGGTTGGAAGGGACCTTAAAGCCCATCTCATTCCACCCCCTGCCTTGGGCAGGGACACCTTCTACTAGCATGGTTGCTCCAAGCCCCGTCCAACCTGGCCTGGGACACTTCCAGGGATTCAGGGGCAGCCACAGCTTCTCTGGACAACCTGTGCCAGGGCCTCCCCACCCTCACAGCCAAGAATTCCTTCCCAATATCCCATCTAAACCAGTTTGAACACATTCTTCCTTGTCCTGTCCCTCCATACCTTGTCCCCAGTTCCTCTCCAGCTCTCCTGGAGCCCCTTTAGGCCCTGCAAGGGGCTCTCAGCTCTCCCTGGAGCCTTCTCTTCTCCAGGAGAACCCCCCAGCTCTCCCAGCCTGACTCCAGAGCAGAGGGGCTCCGGCCCTGGAGCAGCTCCATGGCCTCCTCTGGACTCTCTCCAGCAGCTCCACGTTCCTTCTGTTCAGGGGACCCCAGTGCTGGCTGTAGCTCATTTTGTGATCTGCACCACTTTTATCTTCAGTAAAACCAAAGCACTCCAGTTACTGTGGCACTAAGTGGGGACAGAAGATCTCATGGAGCCCCTGTGCAAGGTGGCCCTGAAAGTTCCTCTGTTCTCTCTCATTGCTTGTAGAAACAATTAGAGTTTGTTGTGGAGCAGGTACTTTGTATTTTGTGTTACCTTTGCAATAAATGTTCCCTAGGAATCACTGAGGAATACCAGTTGCCTTACTACGATGTTGTGCCTTCTGATCCTTCAATAGAAGACATGAGAAGGGTTGTCTGTGAGCAGAAACTCAGACCGAATATTCCAAACCAGTGGCAAAGCTGTGAGGTAAAACCAGTTCTGTGGTTTATTTTAGTTTATTTGGTTTAATTTAGTTTATTTATTATTAGTAGTTTAATTTAGTTTCTAGTTTATTTTTTCTAGTTTTATTTTATTATTTATATTTTCAAATTTAAATTAAAGCAGAATTTTTGAGTGAGAGACAGGGTGCCCAGCCTCTCCTGAATTTAGATGTTTCAGATGTGTAGCTCTCCTTCAGCTCTCAGGTCAGCTCTTTGCACCAAGTGTTCAACTCTCTTAAACGTGGATCTTAACTAACGCTGCTGCTGTTGTGTCACCGTTTCAGAGAGCTGCACTTTATTTTCCTGTATTGCACTTGTGAAACAAAGAGCAGGAGGTGCTGGTTGTACTCCTGACCTGTTGTTTGCTCCCATGTCTACAGCTTCATCGGGAGGGGCAGAGGAGGGGCAGGCACTGAGCTCTGCTCTGTGAGCAGGGACTGCACCCAGGGAAGGGCTGGAGCTGTGTCAGGGTAGGGTCAGGTTGGATCCCAGGAAAAGGCTCTTCCCCCCCAGAGGGTGGTTGGGCACTGCCCAGGCTCCCCAGGGCAGTGGGCACAGCACCAAGGCTGCCAGAGCTCCAGGAGGGTTTGGCTGATGCTCTGGGGCACAGGGGGTGACTCTGGGGCTGGGCCTGTGCAGGGCGAGGAGCTGGAGCGGCTGATCCCCGTGGGCTGTGTGTCTGTGTGCAGGCGCTGCGGGTGATGGGCCGGGTGATGCGGGAGTGCTGGCACGGCAGCGGCGCCGCCCGTCTCACCGCGCTGCGCGTCAAGAAGACCGTCTCGCAGCTCTGCCTGCAGGAGGACTCCAAAGCCTGACCGGCCTCCCCGCGCCAGGAGACGGGAAGGAATTCTGCCGTTCACCTTTCCACGTGTGATAGTATTTTTATTTCTGGTCTACCTCAGATAACGTGGTTCAGTATTGCAGTGCCCGGAGCAGAGCGCTGGCCTCGAGCGTCGTGTTCGGCCGTGGGAAGAGGCAGCTTGGCACTCGAGCTCGGGTTTGATGCAGCGAGTCCATGACTCACTCTGGTTTTGTGAGTAAACTGGACACCAGGCGAGTCACAGGAAGGAGGTTAAAGCATCACAACAGTGTAAAAATACCTTTTGCTCTTGCACTTTTCATCCTCGTCAGACCCCAAATGCCCTGGAAATGTCTGGTGTTAAAGCTGTTTGCAAAAAAACCCTCATGTTCTGTCCTCAAACCAAGTAAAAGACCAAATTTAACCCGGCTTTTAACCTATTTTTATGCAAGAATCTGAAAAGGGGCTATCAGTAAAAGCAATTAAAAAAGATGGAAATTCCACTAAGCATGTACCTTGTGAACAAAACCATTGAGTCAGTTCTCTATTAACATTTATATTTATTGTCTCGGTTTCACGTACAATATTATGGTTAGGATTTGAGTTGTTTTACTCTATTTGTTCATTGAACAGATCGACCAAGGGATAACTTTTCTTTCTAACAGTTTGTAGAAAAAATAATAGAGGCAATACTTTTCCGTTAGTTACATAGGGATAAAGTGGGAGAAATTCTACCTAAACTGAGAAAATATTTATTTTTAACAATATCTTGCTAATCACTGGTAACATTTTTTTAGTGCCTTTTGATGTGTTGGGGGAAGCTTTGACAAAAGCCAATACAGCCTTTTCAGAGGTTTCTTATGGAATTCTGTAACAGCACCAGGCTGGTGATGAGTGTTATCATCTCTGATCACACCACAGCCATCAAAGTGAGGTGTTGTATCAGAATTAACTGATGTTCTGGCATTTTGTGAACTGATGCTTCTGCCCCACTCCATGGCCCATGTATTTAAATATAGTATTCTAATATTTTTAATAGCCAAAATTATACATTTCATAATCATATGGTTCTTTAAATCCTTAAATTCAGTTGGTCCATGGAAATTAAGCCCAAAGATGTTTCCAGAATAGCAGAGCTCTGAAAAAATCTTGTGTGGCCCACGCAGCTCCATTGCAGAGAGCTGTTGGCTGATCACAGTGTGTCAGATCAATCTTTGGGGTAAAATCTCTTTAATTGGAACTGTTGCAGGGAAAAACAGGTTAAACTGTTTTACTGAGTGGGGTGGTCTGCAGTATCAGCACTCTGGGTTTCTTCCTGACACACATCTCCAGGAGGCTGTGGATCCTTTATGGCTGTTAATTGCCCGTAAATAGGCTCTGATGCAATTTACCTGTTTGCACAGGTCCTTGTGTTAAATAATGTGGGTCTTTCTGGGGTCTGGAGCTGAGCAGTGGAGAATATTTCCCTTAAATTGCTGGTAGATTTTTCTCCAGTGTGGTTTCTGAGATATAATCAAAGGTGTCTCAGAGATTTGGGCCAGACTGGACGGGGCTTGGAGCAACCTGGTCTGGTGGAAGGTGTCCCTGCTCATGGCAGGGAAGGGAACGAGATGGGCTTTAAGGTCCCTTCCGACCCAAGCCGCCCTGTGATTTAATTCTCATGTGCTTCAACTACATGAACTACCCCGCAGAGCTCAGTGGATGTGACTTTCTAGGCTGTTAGAGGAGTAATTTTAGCACGATCCAAAGCATGATGCTGACTTGGGTATCAAAATATTTGCAAACCTAAAATACAGCATTTGTTCTTGTAGTACATAAGTTGAAAAAAATTCCTTATCTTAAAAAGGAACTTTTTTAAGTGGGAGAAGGGTTTCAGTTTTCAGTTACCATTCTGGAGTCTCTGAAGGTTGTTGTTCAGCCCTATAATTTGAACAAGACCCTTTTGGGCCTGGCTGGGAGGTGTGGGTGGAGGATTCTCAGGCTCAACTCCCTTGCACAGGTCACAGCTCCAGCCCCAGGAATACTTTAACCCTTTCCCTGCACATACCTTGTGGTATCAGACATTATGGTCTGTTTGTCCTGGTGTTTCACCTAACTCAGTATTTTTGCACTGCTTTTCTTTTTTCTTTTGTTGTTGAGAGGTGAATGTGTATTTTGGTGATCCAGAGTTAAAACATAACCGAACCAAGGGCTGATGATGTTGTATTGAGCTCTGAAATGTTTGCAAACTCTACACTCTTTAAAAAAAACCCCAAAGAACCATTGTTTTAGTGGCCTTTCCCCTCCATGTGGATCTGTCCAGTTCCAATTTAAGTACAGAGGTTATGCCAAGACAGTTCTGTGTGGTTTAGGGAGGCTTAGGTTTCCTCAGAGGTTACAATGTTCCTGCTAATCTTCACTTTAAGAACAAGTTCTTAAACTCATAAAAATTTTCAAGGTCAAGGATGCTCAAACCCCATCACCACATTCAGCCTCTCTTAATTGATGCTTCTAGTCGGAAGGAGTTACTAATATTTTATAGTTTGCTTCTAATAAGAACCTAAAGCTTAATGCAGGGATTATGGACTGAAAGGGAAAGTTAATTAATGTTTCCTTGAGCACCGAATTTTTTGTGTTTCCTGAACTGCTGCCCCCAGACACCCCTCGAGAAATTCAGGCTGTAATCTCCTCTGCACTTTGGTACTTTTATTATTTGCACTTAATCAAGGTCGTTCCCTCGTGTAACCCTATAATGAACCCTACAATATTTTAGTCATTGCTATGTCACTTCTTTTCTTGGTAATAAATTCAGGAGTTATAGATAAATTTATTTAGAAATATGTCCAGTCCCTACAACAGGTCTGAACTTTGAGCAGGCCACGTTCTTCTCTCAATCCCTGTCTGCCCAGAGCTCCTGTGCCACTGGTGTCCTGGGGGCTGTCCCCAGCAGGGGTGTCCTGGGGGCTGTCCCCAGCAGGGGGGTCCTGGGGGCTGTCCCCAGCAGGGGGGTCCTGGGGGCTGGAGGGTTCACAGGCACAGAGGAACAAGCTCATTTCTGTGTTCCTGAAGGTGATGGCCCAAACCCCCCTGCCGTGGTCCCATGGGGGTCTGTGAGGCTGTCCTGGGGCTGTCCTTGAGGTGTCCCTGGGGAGCCCCCCCCAGCAGCACCGAGAGCCAGTCCCCTGCCCTGAGCTGTGTGTCTGTGGTTGCAGGGAGCATCCCCACGGGCTGTGGTACCCCAGTCCCCCGAAAGCTTTTAGGGACAGACATCCAAGTTCTGCTCTAACGGGCAGAACAATTTATGAATGTACAGGGAGTAAGACTGAGGTAAATATATTTCTGCAGAATATAAGAAATGTGCAATAAGTTGTAGCTTACACTGAATGTATTTTTGGATGAATGGACTAGATGTATTTTGAATGTAGTTGTGACGTTTGTGTCTAAACCTGCTGCTGTTCTCAGTTCCTAAAGAGAAATGTGTCATATTTTGTCAATCTGCAAACCACTTCCTGAGTTGTCTGTTTTTAAAAGAAGCATTAATATTTTATCTGGAACATTGTAATATTTCTGAAATAAGTAGAGTGGTGCAGTGCTCAACCCTCGTCTTGTGAAATACGTGATCTGTGTACACTGCAGAGTTATTTTTAAAACTATTGCTAAAGTTATTGCTTGATATTGCAGCTGCCTGGATGTAAATAATGGTTTAGCTGTTGTATTTTGTATGCGAATTTTTCACCCCACATACTTTGGGGAAGACGTGGCTATTTTAATAAATTCAGTGTACTCTGCCCTGGCGTCCCTGTGAAGTGTAAAATTGTTTCTGTGAGGGCAGAAGGGTTGAGCCTGTTCCAGGTAACTTATAGATGTTGGAGGTTTCAAACTGAACCAAAGCTCCTCTGCCAGCATGTGCCTCCAGCCCCTTTCCTGGCTGTGCTGGGCTGGAGGACGCTTCCCAGGGCTCCCAAGGTTCTGCAGGGATTGGAAATGGGCATGTTTCTGCCAGCCACTGCTTCCTCGACTTCCCATCACTGTTCCTGGCTGATGTGTGCAAAATGAGCAGTAAGTCCTGCCTGGAGGGGCATCCAACACCCCTCCCAGGCTGCTGTGCTGGTGGGCAGTGCTGGGGCAAGAGCTCTGCCCCTGCTGGCACCTGCTCATCCTGGTGTTTGCTGGACATGGTGACACACGAACATCCAGCTCCTGCTGCCAGCTGTGCTTGTTCTGGCTGAGGTGGGAACAGCTGCAGGCCCTGGTGCTGAGCTGGAGCACTCCCTGTGCCCTCCTCCCTCCCTGCCTGGGACACGGCCCCTGCTCTCCCACACTGAGCAGCCTTCCCAGAGAAGGGCTGGTGGTTTGTACCCATAGGGACCTTCCCTCAGGGCTCTGCACCCACGCCTGTGTGAGCTCTGACTGAGCTCCCTGTCATGCAACACTCCCTGCATTTTGTTCTTCCAGCTGTTGGTGTAAACCTGAGTGGGACCTGCTCACCCTGAGCACCTCAGTGCTAGTCTGTGTGCTTGAAAATCCCCCTGACATAGCTGCAATCTGGGGGTTTAAATCAGGTTTTATTTGAATTTCAGGCATGTCAAAATGAAATCTGCCACGCTGTGACCCAAGAAACTTTTGTGGCTTTTGAAAGAAACTGTGGGCTTTTATTTTTTTTCCTTAAAAAGACCATTGTATTATAGCAATTACTTGTGAATTCTTGCTCTTTGGTCCCTGCACATCTCCAGGAAGGTGGCATTACCACGGTGCCGCCTGTGCGGGTTTGGTTGTGGCCAGGCAGTCGGGGCTCTGGAGCGGATCCCGATGGAACGGCAGCAGCCGGTGGCTCATCGGTGAACATCGGCTGCCATCCCCTGGCCACCGCCGCGCCGGGTGGGCGTCTGTCGCACGGGAGAGCACTGCTGCGTTTCCAGCAGCCTGGGAAATTCCTGTTTCCCAGAAACACCCTTCTCCAGCACATCTGGGTGGAGGAGGAGCTGCCCCTGTGAGCCAGGTGGGTGCTGTGCCCTGGCCGCTGCATCCCGGCTCGGTGGCAACAGAGCACGACGTGCTGTCACCTGGGGAGAGGTGTTCATGAGAAATGGCTCGGTGGAGGGTTTGGGATAATTCCTCGTTACCTTGGTAGGTAAACCGACTCCCCAGGAGCCATTGGTGCACAGCTGGTAGCACAGGAGAGGAGCCAGCTCCCGGGTCCCTGAGGGTTTGTGTCCTGCAGAGGATGGCTCCTCTCTCCTTCCTTCTGCCCTGGTAAGGTGAGTGTGGGCAAAAACCCTGCAGGTACTGAAGCCTTGGAGGAATGGGTGTTCCACCCCTGGAAGCATTCAAGGTCAGTTTGGACCGGGCTTGGATCGAGCTGGTCTAGCGGGAGATGTGCCACCGCTCGGGCCCCGACCCAGAGCGAGCGCCGTGCTGGGGAGGAGGCCGGGGCAGGGCATCCTTGTGATCCCCGCGGGGTCTGACTCGTGCTCAGCTCTGCCTCCGGCTCGGCTCCGGGCAGCTCTGAGCCGGGCCGGCGAGGGGCAGGCGGGCGGGGAGGCAGGGGGGCGTGCCGGGGTGTGGGGTTCACTGTGGGGGTGTGGGGTGTGTGTCGGGGTGTGGGGTCTGTGCCGGGAGTGTGGGGTCCCTGGCAGGGGTGTGGGGTTCATTGTGGGGTGTGGGATGCCTGCTCGGGTGTGGGGTGTGTGGATGGTGTGGCGCGGGTCAGCAGAGCGGGAGCGGGGCTGCTGGGGCAGCTCGCACCAAGGTCCTGCTTTGTGCTCTGATGGGAGGTTTCATTTGTTTCTGCCCTCAGCTTGTTTACAGATGAGTCACTGGGTTTCAGGAACGTCAGAGAGGGCTGTCGGAGGAACCGAAATGTGCTTTGTTTGTTACCAAAGGACTCACCGGGGGGACCGTGAGCAGGAAAAGGGGAAGCGGCTTTGAGTCACCCGCTCGCCGCATTGCACAGTGTGCAAGTGAGGAGATGCCCCTCTGGGTTACAGCTGCTTCTCTCAGGAAAAAGGAGAGAGCTTTCCCCCTCTCCTGCAGTGCTTTTTAAACATCTATTTTCTGCACCTTAACCCAGAGGGGTTCCTCCAAGGAACTCGAGACGAAGGACAGACCTCTAAACTCATTGCTGCAGAGCTGCTGTGGTGTGCAACACTTCCCTGTCCCCATCGGGGCACAGGGACTGCAGGGACTCCTCTGCACATCAGCCACCAATTCTCCTCCAGGTGTGTGGAGCAGATGTTTCCTGACAGGATGTTTCTCTGCTGCAAGATGCCAGGTTTTTGAGGGATGAATGTTTAGGATGGGGATGTACTGACACTTCAGCCACCCAGGGCAATGAGTGGATCCCCTGGATCACCATGCCAACATTTTCCTGGCACTAAGAGCTCCTCTGCACCAGCAAATGTCAGTCACCTCCTGCATGGACACCCATCCCTGCATCTCTGTGTTGAGCTGTCATGACAGTGCCTGCCAGCCTGCACTGAACTTCCTCATGACGACAGAGACAGAACCCCCTCACCCCACAGTCCTGGCTACCCCCTCCTCTCCCTGTGCCCCTGCCTACCTTTCCTCCCAGGACTGGGTGTCCCAAGTGTGTGCAGCACTACTCTGTAAAGTTACAGAAAAAGGCTTTACTCAGAAAATGACTGTAACTTGTACATTTGTATTACTTCTCTGTTTTGATAGCAGTGGTCCTGCTTTTCCCCATGCAGGTTCACATCCGAGCCAGGGCCAACTCTGGCTGCTTTGTGCCATTGCAGTCCCTGGTATTTGTCCATCTGTCTCAACAAAAAATGGCCCAGTGTGTTTCAGATGAGTCTGTTGGGTTGTCCAGCCTGTGCCAGCGGCTGCTCCAGGTCACTGACAGCCAGCGGTGCCAGCAGCTGGGACACAGGGCTCCAGCCATCGCTGCAGGGCTGTGTGCCAGGGGTGGCCCCTGCTCCGTGGGTGTTTAGGACTTGGCTGGGGTGACTGCTAGAGTTGGCAAGCTGTGCTGCTGCCCACCCATCCTCCTTCTGCATTGCTGACCTGTGACTGAGGGGCAGTGGGGACAGGCAGCCACCCCTGTGTCCCACCCGGGCCCGGGGTTGCTTCCCGTGCTTCTCCATCACACCCAGGATCAGGGAACCCAAAGCTTATTCAAAGCTACAATGAATTGACGACAAAAAATAACTGCAGAGAAAAAAACACCCTGCCAGAAGTTCTCAGACTCGTAAATCCTCCTCAACATATTTGCTGCTGCTGGGACAAAATCCTTTGCAAGACAGGAACCCCCTGCAAAACTTCAGGCGACTGCTGGGCAGTCGGTCCATGCTCTGGCTGGTGCAGACCAGAGCGAGACTCTGGTTGGGATCACTCTGCTCTGGGATGGACCAATGGCTTAGTGGCCCTGGTGGCTCCCTGGCTGCTGGCATGTCATTCCAACACCTAGGGAGGGTCTGCAGGATGCCTGGGGGTGTGACCTCCCCACCTGCACTGGTGGACTCAATGTGTGGCCCTGTTTGGGCACAGCGTGCCTGCTCTCCTCTTCACCCCCCTGTCACCCCTGCATCTTCCTCGGGCCTGGCCATCTGGGACATGGGATGGCAGGGATGACATCTGGCCAGGCTGTCCCTGGCACTGTGCCTGCCTGGGCTCTGCTGTGGCAGCCCCTTCTGTCCCTTCCTGAAGCCCCTCAGTTGACTTTGCTGTGTGTCCCCAGACCTGCTGTGCCAGATAAGTCCTTGCTCCTCGCTGTGAGCCAAGTGCTGTGCTGAGGGCATTGCTCTGCCCTCGCTCTGCCACGGTTTCAGCTCCTGCTCTTGACCTTCAGTTCTTATTTCCCTCTCTGGAACTGGAAGTCCTGCACTGACACCATTAGCCAAAAGCAGTGTTATTTTCCCCATCTTTGCCAAAAGGTGATTCTAGGGATGCCAGGAATGCCGAGCAAGTCAGAGAATGTGCAGGTTGGGTTTAGATGAGTGCCTGAGGCAGGCAGGGCCATGAGGACAAATCCTGGCAGAGCAGCAGCTGTTGGTGAGAATCGCTGTGTGCAGGAATGGAAAAATTAAGCAGATTTCTGTAACTGCCAAGCCTAATTCTTAACTCCCCTGTGAGCACAAGGCACACCGAGAGCCTGGGGCTCTGCTAGGAGGGATTTGTGTAACGTGCACCTAAACCACAGGTCACGTGGAGGCCTTTCCGCTCTCACCCTTCTGGGTGGCAGCGGGCGCAGTTCCGTGGCCATGGCGCAGGGCTTGGCAGGGCCGCTCTGAGCCCCTCGCCATGGCCCTCAGGAGGCTCCTGCAGCAGAACCACAACGCCAACGCCGTGGGCTGCAGCCCCGACGGGGAGCAGGCGCTGCCCACGGCCGGCCGGAGGATGCAGCACTTGGCCAGCGCGGTGGGGACGCTGCCCCGCGGGCGCAAGCAGGTACGGGCTGGCTGGGGGGGCCGGGGCTCCTCCTGCCCCCCGGGCGTGACCCAGCAGTGACTGGGCAGGCTCTCTGTGGGCCCCGGTTTCGGGGTGCTGGAAGGATGACTGCCGGGTGCCGTTGGCTGGGCCCGTTTTGGGGATGGCGATGGGACCTTGGCAGTGTGGGAAGCTCCATGAGCAGTGAGTGATGGGGTGTCCTGCCCTGCCTGTGGGCTCAGGCTGTGAAGGGCGGCAGCAGCTGAGATCCAGCCCCGGCTCAGCTCCTTCTCCATGTCCAGCCCTGCTGAGAGCCAGAGGGGCTCGTGCTGCCTGGGTGCTCCCTTAAATGTGCATTTCCCTCAGTCTAACAGCCTGACCATTGCCCTCTGCTCTGCAGTGCTGACAGAGAGCACCCACCAGGAGCTGTTTCCATCTGGATTTGGGAGTGTTTCTGTACAACTATCGGGGCTGTTGGGGCTGTCTCTTTTGCTGGGCTTTCCCCCCAGTACACCACAGAGTACCACATTGCTGTAGCTTGTTGTGGGATTCCCACAGAACTGTCCTGCTGAGGCTGAGAACCATCAACTGAGCAGTTCCAGCTCTGGACCTTTTGTCTGACATGAAGAAGCCTGAATAGAAAATGTTTGACACACATTATAGTCTGAAATTAGGATCAGAAAAGTAGTGTGTAATACCTGTGCACTTAAGGTTTCACTTTGTTCAGCCACAGAAAGACACTTCATCCTTTTCTTGGTACAAATGTAGGGACATAAGGGAAAGCCAGAGCCGGGCTGGTCCTGGGAATGTTGGTGCTGGGTGGCACCAGCTCCCATGGCTGTGGTGGAGCTGCCCTCGGTGTGGCAGAGCAGCCCTTGGTGTGATGGACCCACCCTCGCTGTGACTTGTCTCCCTCGGTGTGATGTGTCCCCCTCAGTGTGGTGGTGGCTGCTGGCAGGGCAGGGTGCTGGTGACGGCTCTGTTGTGGCTGTGGCTGGCAGAGCTGAGTTACAACACACTTCAGAACCAAGGACACACTGCAGGGCCCGTCCCCCACGCAGAGTCTGTCGCCCTGTGTGCCTCTTCCAGCCCTCCCACCTTCTCTGCAGTGGGTTCTTACACACGTGGCCTCTCCCTCCTCTCCTTTTCCCTCGACAAGTAAATGCACGCCCATGAAGTCGGTTTCTGTAGGAGATCACACTGTGGCACCATTTGATCCTGCTGAACCTGAGGCACTGGCTGTTTCAGCTACAGACTTTTCACTGAGATTGTCATTCCTTATTCCTAGTTCAATTTTATGGGAAGAATCAATGGTCCTGGCTTTTCCCAGAGACCTCTCCAGGCACTGCCTGAAGCAGGGATCCTGGGTGTCCATGTCTGGCTGGGGAATGCTGTGCAGCTGCCACGAGACACTGCAGAGCTCGCTGTCTGCACTCACCCACATTTGTGGGTGCTTTATGCCTCTCTTGGCAGGTGCTCGGTTCATAAATGCCCACAGACTTTTAGAGAAAAGGTACAAAAGTGAGGTGAGCTCTTGGTACAACAGAGATGTGATTTGGGCACTGAGCTCGGTGCCGGCATCTGACAGGTGGCTTTGGCCTCTGGGTGCTTTTCCTTCTGGTCAGAAAGCTCAAGTTCCCGTTTGACTGAGGCAGAGGCTGTGTTGGTGCAAGGTGCTGTGGGATGCCACCAGCTGCTTTTAGCTTTTCTCTAAGCTGCTGATTTTAGCTGTGTGCCTCCAAGAGCCACAGACCTACTGATCCCTGTCCTCTCCCACTTCTGGTCACAGCTTGCCTTAGCCAGATCCAGCTCCTCGGGTGACTCCTCCAAGCCACAAAGGTATGATTCTATTATTCTAGAGTCACTGTTATTGTCTTATTCTGCATGAAACGTGTCCTGGGAATCTTCCCAGCTCAAGTGGGATCAGGGTGCAAGGCAGAGACGGGTAGCCAGTACCTGGGTAACGCAGGTGACCTTTAGTTTGAGTTAGTTTGAGTAAGGAAAGAGGCAGCACCACCACTGCTCCATCAGAGGGACGGCGGGGGGACACCCCACAGGCCCAGGGAGAGGTGATGGTGGGAACATGATGGTTTTGGTTGGACATGCAGGTGCACAAAACATGTCACCCCATGTTCACAGGGAGCTGTGTGTGTTCTTCCTACAGACACCTCGTTGCAATATTGAAAGAAGATAAAGAGACGTTTGGGTTTGAAATCCAGGTAAGACTTAAATGATAAGATGATTCATTAAAAAAAAAAAAATGTGGTGCATAGTCTAAAGTGTCACATCCTTAAAATCAGGTTAAGGCAGCCCAGAGCAGAGGAAAGTGACTGTTAGATTCTGTGAAATTAGAAGAGCTTATAGCACTGATATAGAACTGGGATGTTTTTCCAAGGATTTTTTCGTAGCAAAGGTCACAGATGAGAATTTCTGGCATTCTCACAAATCAGAGTGTTGAATGTAGGAGAAATCCCATCCAAATCCGCATAAGAGGCGATGGCAGTGCCTTCTTGCCTCTGTAAGTGAACATTTTTTTGAGAATTGTATATGAAAATGTTGTCATACAAAAGGAGAGAAACAAAAAAACCTCTCTTCAAAAAAATACCTTATGCTGGCTTTTTGCTACCTCCTTTAACATATATAGAGAGGTAGGTACTTTTGAAGATGCAAAATATTGGTGTATTTTTCAATAAATGACTGCTAAGCATAACTTTTGGAGGGGGTTAAATCATATAGGAAGATATTCTGTTCAATGTAGAAGTCAGTAAATCATCAGATAGGAAAACCAGAATTTTATCAGGAGTACAGATAGTGGGAGATTTTTTTCCATAGGTTTTTGTGAGAAAGGTAACTTCCTAGATCACCAGGCCTACTAAAATCCTGGCTGTAGCTAAAAATTATCCCAGGAATAAAGGGATGTAGTTTGGGAGCAGTGGGATCTGCCTGCCAGCAGCAGGGCACCTCCAAAGCACTCTCCCAGGGAGAAACAGTATTTTCAGTGAAATCAGTGCATTAGGAAAAGCTTAACTTCGCCCAGTTTGGGTCTGTGACTAATGAGCAGGGCAGCGCTCGGCTCGTGAACAGAGCAGAGCTTTCAGAAGGGAGGATAATTGAGTCGATTATTGGGCTTTTGTGTAAACTGTCAGGGCAGATTTTCATTGTGTGTGACATTCTGATTAAAAATAATTGTTCCTGGCACATTTTCTTCCTGAACGCACATTTAGCGTGAGCACTTCATAGAAAGCCTGGGCCGTGGAAAGGCAGCCTCTGATGCTGAGGATAACCATTATTTAGAAGCTGTACTTTCATTACTGTGAGTTAAATTTAGGCAAAACAGAATAAGATGATGTGAAACTTTAGATCTACATCCGCAGGGAGCTCAGGCTTCACTCGCTGCCCATAGTTTAACCAGAAGTCTTACTGCTGGTCCAGGGGGTGGAATCCTGGGGGATTTGGCCAGATGAGCTCTGAACTCACCCGGTCTCCACCCCTTTGTTTTACACTGACTGAGAAAATTGGGAATGCAGTGTGAGATGTTCATTCTGGGTTTGGTGGAGCAGCTGTGGGTTTTCAGGGAGCTCAGCCTCAGTGCTCAGTGCAGGAGGTAGATGTGCTGAGGTATTTGCCTGTTACCAGAGGACGTTTTCTTCCCTTGCAAGATCTGGGGGAGGCTGTGGTGACAGCTTTTGCATTTCTCTAAATTCATGTCAGCACCCAAAACCACACGAGGGATTTATGCTTAGAGTTACTTGATCTATATTTAAATACGTAAGTCAAGAACAAAAAGCACTTTTCAGGGGTGCAGGGATGTGTGTGGATGATGAGTTTCAGAGGCCAAAATAGCAAGAGTAAGCTCAACCCTTCTTTCTTTTTGGTTCCCATTGCAAACTGAGCTCTCTGGCAGCAGAAGCTGACTCCACATGGCATTCCTAGGGAGGAGGAGTCAACCTCTTCTTGCAAAGCCTCTGTCCCATCCTGCCACCTTCCCATACCTGGGAATGAGACATCCTTCCAGAAAGCCATCCCCACCCATGCTGACAGATATTCTTGGTCCAAATTACTGAGTTTTTAATATTGAATAACAAACTTACTCTAAAATTAGTCTATTTTTTTGCAAACACAGCATAAAGGAACCTGTCAGATGTCTGCTGTTCTCTGCCGTACAAATACATTTCTAATTGTTGGGTTATAACATTTTGGGGCTCATCACAGCCCTCTCACTGAAAAAATGTAAAAGACTATTGAATTTTAAATGGTTTTAATGGCTCCACTATTGGTAACTCTGTCCCTTTGGCATTAACAGACCATTAGGTTTCCAAACCAAAATGATTTCTCCTTGGAGGTGTGCACTTGCATCTGCAAAATTCAAGAGGAAAGTCCTGCCCATCTCTCTGGCCTACAGACTGGTAACTATCCATGGGTTTTGCTGCCATGGGAGGCCTTACCCTCCTTTCTCCCTGTCACTTTTATTGTGGAGCAGCAGGAAGATGTGCACAGGCTGTGGGTGCTCATTTTGGCCTCCGTGTGTCTCCAACAGGCGACATCCTCGTCAGCATCAATGGCGTCAACACCGAGGGCTTTGGTCACAAGCAGATAGTGGACTTGATAAAGTCTTCAGGGAACTACTTGAGGTGGGTGTCCCTCCTTCAGATGGGGTTTGGCTTCATATCCTCTCCTGCTGAAGCCAGCAGAGCTCCTCGTGATACCCCCAGCCCTGCGCTGTCTCAGAGGCCGAAATCCCTGAGGGCTGGGCTGGGCAGAGCCTCTGCACGTTGGGGACACCATCACCTGTTCTCCACAGGTTAGAGACGGTCAATGGGGCCTTGTTCCTGCGGAAAATGGAGCTGGAGGCCAAGCTGCAGGTACTCAAGGTAATGTTATTAATTACTTATTTCGCTGTCGATGCAGAGGGCTGTCACTGCCAATGGGGTCAGGTGTGTGTCCACGGGACTGGGGATCCTGGCAGGGCTTACACCCAATGGGTCCCCTGCAGCCATCACCCCCAGCACCCCTAGTCCTAGTCCTTGTGATACTATTTTTCCAAAGTCGGGGTTAGAGAAGAAATGTGTCTGCAATCCCAGGACTGCCCAGGACAGCTTATGCTGGTCAGTTTGGCTGTAGGAATGTCCAGCTGCATGGGGTTCATCAGATCTGTGGGGAGGGGCCTCCTGTGACTGTCCCCAGGCACAGCCTCACCTGTTTGGTGGGTGTTTTTAATCAACTCTGCCGTGATTTATTGCACACCAAGAGCTGACCTGCCACAGAGAGAAGGGAACCATTGCGGGGTGTTGGGTGGCTCGTGGCCCTGGGAGGCTGTAAGGATGCTCTGGGTGCATTCCCAACACGGGGCAGGAATGGTTGGCTGTGCCCCCCTTTGCTACCCTGCAGGACCCAGGGAGGAGGAGTGGGGTGTCCCTTCCCAGTGGGGGTCCGGAGGTGGAGAGGGCTGTGAAACTCAGGGAAGAGGAGCAGGGTGCCTGTTCCCGGCAGGGTCTCTGGGGCTGTGGAGGAGTGCTGGCGTTGTCTGAAGCTGGGCTGCATGCTCTCCAGGTTTCAGGCTTCTTCTTTCTAAATTAGACGTGGCCAGTACCTCATCCAGAGCACTCTGAGCACGAGCAGACTCATATTTTATGGAAGAAATTTGCTAAAGTCCGGTAAAACCGTCACAGTAAAAGCTAGACACACAAGCGTTTCCCGGACGTGACCTGCACTGTTTAGAGACTGTTTTCTTGACAAGTGCTTTGTGCTTCTGCGAAGTGACGGAGCCTCTTCCTTCTCCTCCCCAGCAAGCGCTGCACCAGCGGTGGGGGGAGCTGCGGGCGCTGCTGGCCCGGGAGCGGCACTTGCTGCACGGTACGTCCCGGCTGCGGGACCGCGGCGCTGCCCGGCCCTGCCGCCCAAACGGCACTCCTGCCATCCGCCACTTGCTTCCTTCCCCCCTCCTGATGAACGCCTGGGGCTGGCCCTGGGAGCGCCTTTGTCCCGACAGCGACGAGCTTTGATGCTGCTTTGGCTGATGCAGACCGAGGTGTCTTTGTGTCAGTCCTAGGAAATGAGTTTATGTGGGTGGCGAAGCTTTTTTCCGTTCTTAATTTGGGTTTATCAGGGCGGAGGTTTGGTTGGGTTTTTTACGGGCTGCCCAGGGAGCTGGTTTGATTCTGCAATCCCCATTCTGTGGGAAGCACCTCACCAGCCAGAAACAGTTTCCCACGTGGAAAGGGGCTGCTCCGTGTGCCAGGGGCTGGGCATGACCCTTCCCCGTGCTGCCATGGCACAGGCGTCCTGCCCCCGGCCGTGAGCGGGCGCCGGTGGCTGACGCTCCTCTCTGGCTCCCGCTTCCAGGGAAGGCGAACGACAACGCTCTGCTGGGCGCGCTGGACCTGGAAGAGCCCGGCTCGTGTGGCGGCTGCAGCTCGCCAGGACCCCTCTTCCCGAGCAAGCCCCGCTTCTCCAGCGAGAGCAGCTCCCGCAGCCGGCTGAGCTCGATGACGGTGGGCAGCGAGGACAGCTTCTTCCAGGGCAGCGCCTTCGAGGACTCGGCTGCGGAGAGCCTGAGCCGCCAGTCCAGCGTGGACGATGACTGTGTGTTCCCCAGGGACGGGGACGGTGCCGCCGGGAGGTGCTCCCTGCGCAGGAACCGCAGCATCAGCCTGGCCAGCAGCGGCTCCATGTCCCCGCTCTGGGAGAGCAGCAGCTACTCCAGTAGTTTTGGGACCCTCCCGCGGAAAAGCAGGAGAGCCAGTGTCCGGAAGCATCTTTTGAAATTCATTCCAGGGTTTCACCGGGCGGTGGAAGAGGAAGAAAGTCGTGTCTGACGTCACACGTGTCACCCTCGATGTCTGGGCTCTGTCCGTGGGACCGAGGCAGCCCCTCGCCCCGGGCACTCTCTGGGTGAAGGGCGGTGGCACGGCAGGGCACTCCTGCAGACAACAGCACTGATGAGATTTACACAGCTCTGGGCGTTTAATTATTTTCATTTTTAATCAGGGCACGCTGTGGACCTCTTCATTAACGTGAGAAATGTGAAGAACCTTTGCAGAACTTCCTCAGCGAACTTTAGTGTTAATAAGAGTTTTTAATTGAATGCGAAATTGATAGCTATTTATTTCCTGTTACTGGAGTCAGCGGCTTCCAAAGATCTTTAATAAAGCAAGTGCTTCTACTAAAACCAGTGACAGAGTCACGTTGGGAAGAGGAGGGAGCCCTGAGCAGGCAAAGAGAGCCCAGGCAGTGATGCTCTGGCATCTCCTGGCAGCCTTTGTACAAACCCTGCAATAACCTGGTGTATGGGTTTCATCTGACCAGCTGCAGTCTCTGCCAGGTGTTGATATTCCATGTCATGCCAAGCTGTCTTGTTCCAGGGGATTTGGGTGGAAAGGACCCTCCTGAGCATGTACATGCCCCCAGGTTCTTCTGCAGAGCTCGTGCAGGGGAAGACAGTGGTGTCTGTGTGCTGCTGCCCCGAGCAGCTCCGTGTGTCCAGCAGATATGGAACTCGTTAAGGCAAGAGAAGTAAAGACAGAGCCTTGTCCTGCAGGGATGAGCAGGATTGCTCTGTGCTGGCTGCAGTGGCAGGTCAGTGGGTCTCAGAGACCTTCCTGGAATGCTGTGCTGGCAATCTGCTCCCTCAGCACCCCAGGGGCTGCAGGAGCTGCCCCTTGGGCCTGTGTTCCCACTGCTCACAGCAGGAGGATCATTACCTGCCCGCATTTCTCCAGGCTCAGAGGCCTCAGGCAGTAAGGATGGTGTGAGAGTGTGTGGGAAGCAATTCAATAACTATGGGCACAGATGTGGGGGAAAAGGGAAATTTTCCCTCCCTCTCAGTGTACAGAAACAGGCTGTTTGTTCAGCCCAAGCAGCCTAATGATGTTTTTCAAATACAACTGGAAGCATTTTGATATGATTCAAAGACCTTGTGTGACTCACTCGCCTGTTGCCCGGGCAGCCTGTGTGGCTGTACCCTGGGTACTGCTGTGCCAGGGCTTCCTGGGCTTGTCAGGAACAGCAGGATAAATCCAATAGCTTCCCTCTGAGGTGGGCTCCAAGCAGAAACAACCTGTTCCCAACACTCCTCTAAGGCATGAACGCTGCTAAGCCAGCAGAGCCAGAACTGGCCTCTGGAAATGAGTAAGTAGCTGGAAATACAGCAGGTCTCTGGGAGAGCTGGAGGGCACTCAAGGGACTTGGAGGTCAGTCAGAGGACCTGGAGGGCAGCCAGGGGATTTGGAGGTCAGTCAGAGGGAGCCAGAGGACAATCAGGAGGGCAGCTCATGCAGTCTGTACATGTGGGATGATGTCCTGTCCCTTTTGTTAGACTGAGCGCCTGCAGTTCAGTCTGGGAGCTCCCCTGGTGTGAATCCACCCCAGCCCCTGGGCCCAGAGTGGGGTTCTGCTCCAACACCCACATGGAGCTGATGCCCGTCCCCAGCCCAGGCTGGGGCATTTCAGGTGGGCTCTGGAGCTCATCACTAGGCATCAAGTTTTTCACCTGTGATTTGCTGTCTCAAGAAAATTTTACTTTTTGTTGCCAGTGGCACCAGCTAAAAGGAGAGGAAAAAAAGGAGAGATTGATTCTATTTGGCCAAAATATTGACTTAAAGGCAGATGTAGGGGTGTCTGAAAGCAACTGGGAGAGAAAAACCAGAACATCTGGTGAGGGTAGGTACACTGCCCAAAGGGAATGAACAGCAGCAGCACTGAGAAAGGGACCTTATATTGTTGAAGCTTTACAGTCTGAAGTTGTGATTCCTTCGATTTGGAAGGTTAATTTGCCACACCTTGGGAGACTCGGGCTTGCTGTGAGTGTGGAAAGTCTCTCAAGAAAGACCAAACAAGTGATGCCCTCCCAGCAGTGGTGAGAGCACGCTTTGGGTGCTGCAAGATGACAGTGTGACACAGCCACGGTCACAAACAGGATGTGGGTGACAGGCCCCTGTGTGGGCACTGAGCTCTGCAGGGCCCCAGACTGCGGGGCAGGAAGGAGCTCACAGACCAACCTGACTGCTCAGAGAGCAAAGCAACTGCAACAGCTCTGTAAAAAGCATTTCTCCTTGCAGAGGGGACTCCAGGAGGATCCTGCTCTGCCTGCTGGGGGTGGGGCAGGAGGAGGGGGGGTGTACAGGCAGCGTGACGTGGTGATGCCAGGGTTTGGGGTTGGGGCTCCAGGTGCTCTGGACTTCCAGCAGTGGAGGTGTTCTCACTGATCATGGGAGTGTTGGAGACTCAACAGCCAAGAGAAACCTTTTCTCTTCTTATTCCCAACAGCGAAGGGATTGCCTTTTCTTCTCTTATGCCCTGTGGGCAAAGTGGGTAATGTGAGTTTACTTCAGTGAGAACTGCGTCTGCTCTGAACAGTGCTATTGCTTTTTAAATTTGAATTAATTGCTGAATGCTACAGAGATTGATCTTGTAAGGGTGCTTACCTGCTCATCTGGGTCTTGCCTAGTGCCTAGACCCTCCCACTGGGTCCCTACCCCCTGTGTGCCGTCCTGGTCTGTGATCAGGGACAGTGGATCCCACCTCCCACGTGCCATCCTGCTCTGTGATCAGGGACAGTGGATCCCACCTCCCACATGCCATCCTGCTCTGTGATCAGGGACAGTGGATCCCACCTCCCACGTGCCATTCTGCTCCTCTGGTTGCTGCAGCCCCCCCGGGCTCTTCCTTTCCCCGTTGGCTGCTGGGCTGTGCTCCCGTGTGGCAGCAGCTGGTTGTGCCCAGCTCTCGCAGCTCTGAGCAGGTCACCGCAGGCAGCTGAGTTTGCCCCAGTGCTGCAAGGCAAAGGGGAGTCACACCTTATCCACAGACAGATCCAGGAATGTGTTGCTGTGCTCCTGGCTCAGAATGGCTCTCACTGCTCTGCTGTGCCACACCAGACAGGCAAGAGTAAAAGCTTGTTCTTCTTTAAAGGCTTCAAGAGGCAGAAATCCACCCCACTGAGTTTGTGTAAAAGGAATGTTTCCCTGCTCCTGAGAGGTGGCTTTGCCCAGCTGTTTACAAACAGCTGCCTGTGGTGGGAAGAACCTGCAGCTGCTGTTTCCTGGGGGAAAAGTTAAAATCCTGAAATTTTCTGTTGAAGAGAAAGTCCAAGGTTTTTTCATACATAGAAGGTACGACAGAATGAAAAGCACAGTTACAGTATCATTTAGGTTGGAAAGGATCTCTGAGATCATGTAGTCTGAATGCTTGGATGTGGCTTGTTGACATGATCCACGGGAGTGTTCCTCTGGGTGTTTAAGCAAAATGTAATCCCTTAATCCCTCCTGGTTATGTGCAGGAGTGGGAATGTTTGGCTCCAATGCCACCATGCCTGTCATCCTGCCCTGGCTGTCAGGTGGCACCTCCCATGGTGACCCTGGGTGTGTGGCTTCTGCTCTAGAGCTGCTCCAGAGCCTGTGCAGTCCATGTGCTCCCCTGGGCTGCCCAGTGTGTGCATCAGCTGCTCCTGGAAACCTGTGGCTGGAGCAGGAACTGGGGAGCAGAGACTTGATCACGGAGGAGCCTACAGAGCTCTACCAACACCCTGCCAACAACCACAGAATCCTAGAATGGCTTGGGTTGGAAGGGGTCTTTAAGATCTCTTGATGAACCCCCTCTGCCATGGGCCCTCTGCCAACACTGTGCCATGGCAGCCCCTTCCACTTTCTGGAATGGGCTCTCATGGTTTTCCTCACTGACAATCAGATCCCTGCTGTGCCCAGATGCCTCTGGATACTCAGGTGCTGTGTCTGAGATTTTGGCAAAGGACAGCTGGAACAGAAACTTCTTGTGGCACAGGTCACAGGGAAGATGGTTTATGTCACTGATGCAAATGGTGCCTCGAGCATGGGGCGCTTGTCTGGGAAAGGTGAATCCTCCAGGGCTGGTGTGTAACCAACAGATGGCACCAGGAAATACCCAAAATTCTTTCGGTATCTTTCTGCAATCAAGAAGTCAGGGATATGGAAATAGCTTGGTAAAAAAAAATTGATATCCCTATATATTATATATATATATATATAAAAGATCTTTATAACTCCCTGACAGAAGAGTGGAACCAGGTGGAGGTTGGGCTCTGGTCCCAGGGAACAAATCACAGGATGAGGGGACACAGTTTCAGGTTGCACCAGGGGAGGTTCAGGTTGGATATCAGGGAAAATTCCTTAATGGTAAAAGTTGTCCAACCCTGGCACAGCTGCCCAGGGCAGTGGTGGAGTCCCTGTCCCTGGAGGGATTTAAAAGCCCTGTGGATGTGGCACTTGGGGACATGGGTCAGTGGTGGCCTGGGCAGTGCTGGGGGAATGGTTGGACTCAATGATCTCAGAGGGCTTTTCCAACTCAAATGATTCTGTGATTCAATGATGACAGAAAGGAACCTTCTCCTCTCCAGCCACCAGACCTTGCTGGGTACCCAACCTCTCCTCCTGAGGGCACCAACCGCCCCATGTTGTCAACTCACTTTCAAACCTCATCATCCATTTTTCTTGGACAAATTTTGCCAGCAAAGGATGGATTTTATAAATCAGTTACACCAAACTCATTTAAAAACAATAATGAAAAGTTGTTGATTTAAAGACACAAACTCACAGATGAACAAAACCAGTGGAAAGACTTCAGGTCCATTTCTAATCAAGGGCTGAACTTGGCAAGAGGATTTCCAAGCCCTAAAGCCCAAAGATATCAGAAACGTTGCATTGTACAAACACAGAATGTCATTCACAGCAGGAGATTACGCTCTTACATAAACCTGGCTTTGGGCACGAGGGTTGAGACAAGTTCAACTGTGGCCAGAAATGCCCTTGTGCTGCTCGGGTGATCCTCCTGCTTCCTTCTGCAAAATGCTCTCCTCACTCCTACTAGACTTAGGTCCAAGTGATGGTCACTGATAGAGCCATGGAATGGTTTGGGCTGGGAAGGGCCTTAAAGCCCATCCAGTCCCACCCCCTGCCATGGGCAGGGACACCTTTCACTAGCCCAGGTTGCTCCAAGCCCCGTCCAACCTGGCCTTGGACACTTCCAGGGATCCAGGGGCAGCCAAAGCCTCTCTGGGCAGTGCTGCCTGTCCACGGCACGTGGGTGGGTGTGGGCAGAGCGTGGCATCGCGCCGTGTGCGGGGCATGTGCCCGCCCGGCCGGGTTGTGCCCCCCCAGGGCAAAATGCTGCCATTGTGTGCCCGCAGCAGGGCGAGGTTCAGCGGCACAAACCCCACGGGGAATGTTAAGCGGGTTAGGTGGCAGGGCGCTGGGGAAGGTGGTCACCCTCTGGGGATTAGGGGTCGGAACAATGGCCGTCCCTGTGACCAGCAGGGACACAAAGGGCCATTGTGCCCGGAGCACAAATTCCTGTTCATTCCCGCGGGGCTGACATGCCCACAGCCCCGCTCTCCGGGCCAGCACAAAAGCTTCCTTGCTTCAGATTGTTTGTTTATGTAAATTATAATGGTGCGTTTAATTATGCAACGGGCAGAGCCTCAGCGACAAGGGAGGTGCTGATTGGGCTGGCAAGCCCCGGGCACAGCGGATGGTGCGGCCGCGGAGCCGGCACAGGAGACGCGCCTGGACCATCGGAGCAGGGGAGCAGACCCCCGGGGCGCAGGGGTGAGGAGAGCACTCCCCACCCCGGGGCGCAGCAGCGGGGCCCCGGAGTGCTGAGCCCCAGTCGGTGGGCACGGCACGGCAGGGCAGGACACGGCCCTCAGCATGACAGAAGAAGCGCCCGCAGCAGCCACCATGCCGGCGTGCAACGGGAGCGTTCCCCCGGGGGACGGACCGCTCCAGGGCATCGGCGGGATCGACCAAACACCAAAATCTGCTGGGACGGTCCCGTGTGCAAACGTGGAAACCAGCTCTGATGCTCCACCTGCAAAGGAAGCTCTGGAGGAAAACGGAAATTCATTGGCAGAGGACATCTCTCCGGGGGATTCTGCTGGAGAGAAGCCATGCCAAGGTACCGTATGGGGCTGCTTGGCTCTTGAGAGTTGGGAGAGAAAAGCTCTGTTTTTTTCTATAGCCTGATGAATAACGGGACATGCTGTGCATGTGAGTCAAAATTCCTAACCTACGGTAGCTGTAACAGCAACTCGGAGTATTTCCGGGGACACATTTGAGGGACGAGTTTGTAACTAAAGGAACGAACAATTTCTAAATCTGCTCTGAAAATCTGACAATCTGCAGCCATTAAAACCTGACTGCTCCATGAGCCCATGTCTTCTGCTTTGTGTTTCCCAAAGAAAAGCCAGAGGAGAAGGATGGGACGCTACAGCAGGGACCAGCGGCTATCCAGGACACAGGGAGCGACGGCCAGGGATCAGGGGAAGGTAATGCAAAACACTGTCTGATGTGGGGTTTCCCTGACACGTAGCACTGAGTGGCCTTCAAAGTCAGTGGATGCAGGTGGTTATTAATTTTTTTTTATTGGGTCAGACCCTTCTATTCCAGAGAGCAGTGACTCATTTCTAATGTGCTGAGTTGCTGCACCTTAGAAACCACGGCTGGTATCTTCCTTCCTGAGGTTTTGCCTATCTCCATGACCATGGGGTATCAAAGCAATATGGGGTCTTTGACCAGGAGATCCCCAAAAGCTTCGTAAGGTTGGGAGGTGCTCCATCTTCTGCTTCATGCCCAGGGGAGAACCTTGGGAGGCTGCTGGAGGCCTCAAAACCCAAACTCTTTTCCTGCCTGATTTACCGAGTGTTGAATCCCATTTCAGAGAACCATGGGGTTATCTGCAGAAAATCGCTCTGCTAAACACTTGCTCCTCAGTTTCACTCTGCTTATTTCTGGGTGAAAATGGTAGAAATCCGTGGGAGCCCAGGCCGGAGCCTCAGCTGTGTCCTGGGTGAGCGGGGCTGTGGGGGGGTCACTGCCCGCCCCGGTCCCGAGTTAAAATGTACTGACTATACACATAGATTAACATATTTAATTACACAATGCAAACTGCAGCCACTTCTCCAAAAGGAGCAGTATTCTATGGAGTGTTACTAGAGGAGGAGTGTTTTATGGAGTCTTACTAAAGGAGGAAAGCCACATTTCTCCAAGGGGGGCTCCAGGCATTATTCCTTTCTGTGTCTCCCACCAATGGGCTCCTGCCTGTCTTTTTGGCTTTGGCAGTGGTGGGACAAGGGCACAGGGCCAGGGGCTGCTAGAGATGCTCTCCCCTGAGCTTTGAAGGTGGCTCTAAAAGAGGAACAGGCTGTGCCCTGCAAACGGAAACTGCTTTCATTAAGAAAAGGAAAAATATCTGAATATTTGTCATGGGCAAATCAATATTTCGTAGCAACCGCCTAGGCTGTGAGGAGGTGAATCATGGTGGAGGCTTTCCCACTTAGAGTTGACATCCCTATTCCAGCTGTGCTGCTTTAGGAGCGCACAATAAAACCTATTAAAGGATCTTGCAAGGCTCCCCCCAGCCCCGCCCCTCAACCACAAGCACTTTATCTTGAAATTGCAGGCAGCTTTTTAGTACCCAACCAATTTAGTCTAATTAATACTCTGGACCCCACAGGCAAAACGTTGAATAGACCATTTGTTGCCACACTAAAGCATCATTACCGACAGAGACGTGCCAAACAGGACAAATGGGAGATGGCCGTGGCAGCCGGGGCGGCCACCGCTGAGGGAGGGACACGTCCCAGGGGGCACAGCTGGGCACTGCGTGCAGAATGGCTCCCTTACCCCTGCCTTCCCCTTCCCCTTCCCTTCTCCTTTCCCTTTCCCTTCTCCTTTCCTTTCCCTTTCCCTTCTCCTTCTCCTTCCCTTTCCCTTCTCCTTCTCCTTCCCTTTCCCTTCTCCTTTCCTTTCCCTTCTCCTTTCACTTTCCCTTCCCCTTCTCCTTCCCTTTCCCTTTCCCTTCTCCTTCCCTTTCCCTTTCCCTTCTCCTTTCCTTTCCCTTTCCCTTCTCCTTCACTTTCCCTTTCCCTTCTCCTTTCCTTTCCCTTCTCCTTTCCTTTCCCTTCTCCTTTCCTTTCCCTTTCCCTTTCCCTTCTCCTTTCCTTTCCCTTCTCCTTTCCCTTTCCCTTCCCCTTCTCCTTTCCTTCCCCTTCCCCTTCTCCTTTCCTTTCCCTTCCCCTCCCCTTCTCCTTTCCTTCCTCTTCCCCTTCTCCTTTCCTTTCCCTTTCCCTCCCCTCGGTGGGAATGGGGGTAGAACAGAGAGAGGCATTAAGAAAGGGGTCCAGCCTGGCGGTGCAGGGCTCCCCTCACCCTCTGGGGGGTGGGGGCTTTGGGGTCACCCCCGGAACCCGCAGGGGTTCCCCGTGGGGTGCCGCCCCCTCCTCACCTGCACCCTCCGTGTCACGCAGGGCCGGGCGGCACAGAGGGGCTGCCGGTGGGCACGGGGGAGCCACCGGTGCCAACAGCCAGTCCCAGCGGGGAGGCAGAGGAGAGCCTGGCAGCCAGGGCTGATCCCAGAGGGGACGTGGCCGAGGAGGATGTGGAGGATGCGGAGGAGGAGGACACCGAGGAGGACGAGGTTCAGGTGATCGAAATCAAGAAGGAGGACAGCGAGGCGCCCCGCCTGCAGCAGCGGGACGGCTGCAAGGAGCCGTCTGCCCCGGCCAGCCCCGGCTGCAACTCCCCGCTGGAGAAACCCGGGGAGCAGCCCAGCCTGGGCAAAAAGAATGACATCTCCAGACACAGCTATTCCAGATACAACACAATCTCCTACCGGAGGATCCGGAAAGGAAACACCAAACAGCGGATCGATGAGTTTGAATCCATGATGCACTTATGAACTGAGGGGGAATTGCCCAATGCACCGAGCCTTCTCTCCGGGTTTGGGTTTATTCTGTTCCCCCAAGACATGTCTCTTCACACAACATGAGGTCACTGCTTTTCTCCTTTTTGTACGTGATTTATAATACACTGTGAAAATTTAACATCTTGGCTTTGACAGGGGCAGAGGTGTCCATAGTGCAGGAAAATAAATAATCAGTTTGCTAAATACAAACCCATTTGATTTTAAGGTTATCCTCTTATTTTCTCTTCAACTTTGTAACCGTGTTCAGACCACAGGACGGCCCAAACTGGCCGGGGCTCCTCTGGCTGCTGACACGCACGTGTGCTGTGCCATCAGCTTGCCCTAATGAGCTGGCAGTGGGTGGCACTGGCCAGGGCTGGGGAACAGTCAGAGACAACTCTTGGCAATCCCCCCATTCTGCTGTGCATCCGTGCTGGTGCCTGACAGTGCCCCGACAGCCACTGTCCGTGCCCATCTCGTGCTGCAGGGATGGACTGGCATCCCGGGCAGATGCCGGTGTGGGAATGAAGATGAGAAGGCACTGAGGACCCTGAGCCCTCCCTGCTGCCCCATGGTGTGACTGTCAGCACCAGGTAGGTCTGGCACACCCGGGGTCAGAGGTGTCAGCATTATGTAGTGTTGCCTACCTGTCCACACCGTGGGCACTGCCAGGCTCACCAGCTGCTGTCCAGCCTGTCCTGGGGGGACAGTGACTCTGCAGTGCAGTCAGACACACTGGGGTCCTCTTCCACCTCAGCCCTCCTCACTGTGGCACCCCCAGCCCTGGCTGAGGACCCTCACCCTCCCAGGGGCAGCCTGGGGCAGGGGGGCTGTACTGGTGACCAGTGCCATCTCCAGCACAGAGCTGGGGTCTGGACCAGCCCCGAGGGCAGCAGCTCACCCAGCACATCCCTGTGTGTGCCTTGGTGTGCCTCTGGCAAACCTGGCCACTACCAGGAACCTCTATTTTCCCAGTGCCACCAGGTCAGACTCGCTTATGTCTCTTCTTGACTAAGTTTAGATGCAAAATTAAAGACTGTTTTGTGAAAGCCAGGCAAGTTTTAACAATAATTTTTGTCTCATCTGAACACAACCCTCCTCCATTTTGAAAGACCTTTGTGTAACCACCATACAGTTGTTGCAATCTTTTTTTTTTTACTGTTTTATAGTCAGATTTGTCTGGAGTTGGGACTTAGCTTTGCAATTGTCATCCCGGAAAGCATCTGGGAAAGCTGAGAACAGCTGGCAAGGGAGAGGAGGTAAGGACAGAGTTATACAGAGGCCTCCTGCAGCCATAAGTGCCTTTTTAAGGATTAGTTTTACATCTCCAGCAGCACTGAATATCATTTTGATTCTTCTTGTTCTACATAAAGGCAATTATTTATTGGCAACTTGAAAATAATACATGGCAATTCTGCATTGTGCCAGCAGACACAGCCCTCATTGTGCCATTCACACTTGTTTATTTGCTCCTTGGCCTGGGGAAGTTCTGAGCTTTGCTTGTACCAACTTATACTGTGGGTCTGTTCCCACTGACAGCTGCCCTGGGCTGCTCTGGGGTGACACATCCCTCTTAAAGACGTGGTCATGGTAATTCCAACCAGGGCCAGGCTGGACAGGGCTGGGAGCAACCTGGTCTAGTGGAAGATGTCCCTGCCCATGGCAGGGGATGAAACAGGATGAGCTCTCAGCCCAAACCATGCTGTGAATCTATCATTCTTTATGATCATTCCCAGACCTTTCAGTGGGAAAGGCTCCCTGAGACTTTCAGTGACCTAGGGACTCACTTTTTACTTTCCTTGCAAAGCAGCACTTGCTCAGCAGAGAGCTGCAACGCCCTCTCCTGCTTTCCTGAGTAACTGGAGAAATAAAATTAAAAGTGCTGGGATGCTCTAGGGGCCCGAGGGCCTTTCCCGCAAGCAGCCCCCTTGCCAGACCCTCTGGGTGGGTGGGTGTGGGGTAGACAGCAAGGGGTTCACAGGTAATGAAGAGGCAGAGGTGGGCTGCTTGCCCTCTGGCCATCACCGTGGTCAGTGGGTCGGATGGGGTGCATGGAGCAGCCAGGCAGGGAGGTGCCTGTATGGCATGTGAGGTGAAGGGACACCTGCAGATCTGGAAACTTGTCCCTTGGAGCAGAGGCACCTTCAGGCTGATTGGGGCATGGCAGTCACAGCCCCAGGTCAGCCTGAAAATCCTTTCTCTGTGTTTCCACTGTTTCAAGTGTGGGCTGACGGCAGGTGAGAGCTGGAGCCTTATGGAGGGTGTTGATGTCAGGTGCCACAAGCTGCAGCAGCTGTGGGTCCAGCAGCCAGCCAGACTACTGCCCTGCCCTGCCCTGCCCTGGGATCCACCACGGCCAAAAATCAGGGGAATTGGTGCTTTGAGGGTTCTTTCTGGGGTGAGGCTTTGTGGTTCAGCCTGGCAGTAACTCGGGCAGGAGTCCCCAGAGAGGGTCCATGTCGGTCAGTTAACTCACTGCACTCAGAGGAAGCAGCTTCACCTGTTATCATTTATTCCCTCTTTTTAAACCTTTTTTTTTCTGAGTATACCAAATGGGGCCTCCCACTGTGATCACTTTGACTCAGGGCACTCAGGGATGGAAGCACAGCACCACGTGCGTGTCCCTCCCCACCACAGCTCCAGAGGCATTTGCTCTCCTCACCCCAAGCAGTGGTTCTCCAGCCGTGGTGCCTTCCTCCCTGACCTCCCTGCTCACACAGCCCAGGCTCTGAGTGCCCCGAGGAGCGATGCACACCCCGGTGTGTCCATGGGGATGGCGGGAGCAGCTCGTGGGGAGCAGCAGGACCGACGCCCCTCGCCAGGCTGCCGAGCCTGCCGGAAAAATGCTCTTGTTTCTGGAAGACTGGGCTGACTGGTGCCATCGGAACATTCCCAGTGCTGAGCAACAGCACGGCCCCAGCTCACTGCCAGCAGCCCCGAGGCACCCTCCAGTCCTGGAGCACAGATCCAACATGGAAGTGAGCATTTACACGAGCGGGGCCCCGGCGTGCGAGTGACAGGGCTGGCGATGGGATGTGACCGTGACATACGACTGCCTGGTGCCTGCTCAGTGACAAGTGATTGAATGTCAGCAAACAGAATCTGATGAAATTCATGCTCCTGATACGAGCTGACTGCCCAAACATCGTCTGTGTCATTTTTCTGATAGTAACTGCGGGCTAGCTGTGCTGAAGGAGGGAGAGAAAATCGGGAAGACAGTTGCAATAGGAGTCAACTGGGAAAATCTGTTGGGCCAGTCAATATTTTGGCAGACTGAGCCTGTCAGATGCTGTCAGCACTGATCCACCACATCAGAGGCAACAATATGCCATGGCCTTCTGAAGAACCAAAGGAGAGGTATGGGGGTGTGTGAGGTGGGACAGCAGAGGCAATGGTCACAATGCTGTGAGCAGCCAGAGTGATGCTCAGCCCTGGGTACCCCGAGGCCTTGTGCTGGAGCAGCCCCTCATCTCAGCACAGGGCAGGGGGGCAGGAAGAGAAGTGCTGCCTCCCCCCATGACCCCACAGCAGGAATTCCCAATGGGAACAGGGGGAGAAACCCTGCCTGGGATGCCCAGGTGTTACATACCCTGGATCTCACTGCCCTGGCACACAGAATTTATTCTCCCCTCAAATCTGTCCCATCAATGACTGGTGATGGCTTTTGGAGATCAAGAGTTTCACAGTAAGGACAAAACCTGCCTGTGACAGTGGGTTCAGAGGCAGTTTGGTGTGCAGGTCCTGGCCATGCCAGGCAGCTTGGGCTGAGGGAAGTGGCAGTGCTCGTGGGGAGCCCCCAAAGAGGCACAGGGGCTTGGGGACATGACTGTGGGGCTGGCAGCCCCAGGGTGGGACAGCCTGGCTGCCTGGAGTGAGGAGCTCCCTGGCTGGCCACTGCTGTGTGCCACTGGCAAGAAGCAGGATAAACCTTTGGATCCCCCCTCCAGCAGCTCCTCCCTCTGCCAAGAAGAGCCAGGCACGTGTGCCCTCACTGTCCCCATGGCACAGGCAGGGCCTGCTCCAAGCTTCTGCCACAGCCCCTGGGTAACCCCATCAACCTTCACCTCCCACTATTACAAGTGGCTTTATGGATACCCCACTGATTCCTCACAGAGCTCTGGTCCTCATCTGTCAGCCAGCGGGTCCCCCAGGGTGGGAGCCTGTGGCTGGACCCAGCGTGGGCACCACGACAGATTCCTTTGATGTGCTGGTCAATGAACTTCCATTTCCTGGGGAGGAATAAGCAGCCCACTTTGCTGCTTACGGACTTACCTGGAAGTATTTCTGCAGCTTATGCTGCTGTCGGGGGAACTGAGGGATGTTTGCTCACGGTAGGATGGGGACTTCAAAAAAATATTTCCATTTAATAATACAGAAAGTGAGTTTTTACCAAAGTCTCCCACAGTGAGGGAGCACTGGGCCGATCTGTTCAGGCACTGTCAAACCCGAGGTGCTGCTCTTGGTGTTCTGATCCCTCCATACGCTGGCATTAAACCACGGATTTCCACTGTCACCGGAAAGGCACCTCCCCTTTGGTAGCTGTGTGCCCTCGCTGAGCTCACAGCTGGAACCACAGCAGTCCTGGTGCAACTGGGCTCCCTTCAGTCCACGTGGTAATTGCCAAACTGCCACTTCTGATAAGGGTTTGTGGAGTCACAGGCCTTCACCCTCAGGGCTTTGTAAGAGGGATCCACTTCCAAGCAAGACGGCTGTGGGAGGTGCTGGTGCTCGGAGATGATGTGGTCGCTCTGCAGGGGAGAGAGACAAGGCTTAGGGGGGCTCAGGCTCCAGTGCCCCGCAGCAGCAGCTCAATTTTCTTACCAAGAAAGCTTGGTTTACAGAATCACAGAATCAATTAAGTTGGAAAAGACCTCTGAGATCATCGAGTCCAACCTATTCCTTATGGTGTGCCCTTTTTTGGCATGTCCCTAATATTTGAGACCTCTGCTGACTTACAGAGACTTTGGGGTGGGATCCACTCCTGCACCTGTTGCTGAGCCAGGATCACAGCACACCTGCTGTGCTTTCTGGCTTTTCCTTCACTGGGAATGGAGAGATGAGCTCTCTCACTGTCAGCGTGCCAAAGGGAATCACTCTGATGGCATTTGCTACACAGGGAATGTACAGCAGGAGGTGGATTTTTGTATTGTGCAGTTTGTTAGCTGATGAACTCAGAGCACAGTTACTGTGCTGAAAAAGTTGTCAGGTAATTCAAATGCTGGGGCAGTACATTGGATTGTGAAAGAATTAAGAGTCTGAGTGACCTCCATCCTTTAGTTCTTCACATCTACTTGGATTTACCTACTTACCCCCACGGCCAGCCAAGTGATGCTGTAGGTGCTGCCACAGGCAAGGGACACTGTCACTGCCTGGCACTGCAGTGACTCTCAGGATCAGCTCATTAACACCTAAATGAAACACTCCTGACATTGACGAGTGGGGTCTGAGCAGAAGCTGGATCTTTGTGCAGACAGTAACTGCACTTCACATCATTAAACAACACAATGGCTGGTGTCAGGAGAGGGTAAAGCACTGAGACTCCTTCAGCCAGCAGCCACTGAGCTCCCCTCAGGCTCCTATCGCTGGCACGACTAAAATGGGACCACCAAATCCATCTCACCCATGGCTCGAGGTGAACCCAGGCTGGAACAGGAGACAAGTCCTGTCTGTGCCCCACACAGCTGCCTGGACATGTTTGCATATTTTTCACAAAGCGAAATGACAATTTCACAATTTTCAGTAAGTGGATGACAATTTTCCTGTATTTTTCCCCAAACACCTAAGGTGAGTCTGTGACATTCTGGCTTTGAACACAGGAACTTGTCGATACCTTGTGTAACTCAGCTACAGTTTTTCTTTCTTAAATGAAGAGTGTTTCTTTCTTAACTATAAACTATGTCATTTCAGAGCATTTCGGACAACTCCTGACAGAGACACAGCCGTGACTCTTTGTGCAGTGCAGGCAATTAACACAAGATCCATTCTTTTCCGTTCCATAGATGCTTTCTTTAAAACCCACCATGAGCTGAGAGCCAATCAATACTGAGTCATCTCCCTGTAAGTGCTATCGACAGTTTCCATGTAAAACCAGGACGTTTTGTTACTGCTGTGGAGGCAGTGCCAGCGTGCCCCCAGCCCAGCACACGGTGTGGGGGTGCTCATCCCTTGGACTGGCCCAGGGGCCCGAGGAATGGCAGGGGTGCCAGGGACCAGCTCAGGGGGACAGGCAGCTTTGGCAAAGCAGGGACCAGAGGGCCAGGGTGCCCCCCATGCTGGGCTGTCACTGCCCATCACCATGCCCAGCTCAGTGACCCGCCCCAGGACAGTGTGTCACTCACCAGCCCCGGCCGGACGGTGGCCAGTGACCTGTGGAGCCAGGCCAGGCTGCGGCTCCTGCCCTGGCAGCGGCGCAGGCCCAGGGCCCCCAGGACGCCCGAGGGGGCGAGGCAGAGCTCCCCGTGCTGGATCAGCCTCAGCCAGGTGTAGTTGAAGTGCTGGTTCTGTGGGGAGAGAGTGGGCAGAGCTGTGACCCCGCCAGGCCCCTCCAATGGCACAGCCAGAGCCGGGAGAGCAGCTCCTCTCCTGCCCTGCCCTCGCCCAGGACCAGGGCTGAGGAAAGCCATGAGCCATGGGAACACCTGTCCTGTGGATGTGCAGGGCTAAAGAGATCAAGACAGCCCCAGCATCAGCTCTGGGAGTGACTCCTGCTGCAGCCACACAGACCCCCCACCCCCATTGCTGCCTGCCCCTCTGCCCTGCCACCTCCCCTGGCTGCTCCCAGCACTGGGGCACAAAGGGATACATCCCCAAATGAGACAACCCCCCCCCCCCCACATGCTGGCCTGTGCCAGAGCAGGGAGCAATCAGCCAGAAATTGCCTAAAAACACTGTCTAGGAAGGAATGACAGAATCCCAGATGAGACTGAAAGGGACCTCAAAGCTCATTTCATTCCACCCCCTGCCATGGGCAGGGACACCTTCCACCAGCCCAGGTTGCTCCAAGCCTGTCCAACCTGGCCTTGGACACTTCCAGGGATCCAGGGGCAGCCACAGCTTCTCTGGGCAGCCTGGGCCAGGGTCTCACCACCCTCACAACTAGGAATTCCTTCCCAATATCCCATCTAACCCTGCCCTCTGGCAGTGGGAAGCCATTCCCCCTCATCCTGTCCCTCTAGGCCCTTGTCCAGCTCTCTTGGAGCCCCTTTACACAGTGGAAGGGGCTCTAAGGATGGGAAAGACTGGCCACAGTGGCTGCTTCCCATCTAACCCAGAGTGCAGCTGGATGTTTTGCAGCAGCACACAAAGCACAAGCTGATATTTAAATGTTTCATGTGCAGGCATATGGATTTATCAGACTTTCCTGTTCCAGCTGAATTTGCTGGCTTGGGGGTTGTTGGTGGCTACAGGCTGTGCCAACAGGCAATTCCTGCCCCTTGCTGCTCCCAGGCATTGCCTGGCCATGTTCCCAGGTGGGAAGGGCTGTGCCAGCTCCCGGGGAGGGAGCAGGTCACCACAGGAGGCACAGGGACTCTGTGCCATGTGCTATGAGCAGTGTGACACAGTCCTGTGCAGGGGGTCCTTACCGTGTTGTTCACATCACACTCCTCAAAAGCCAGAGTGGGGCCTTCCACAGTGACACATCCTGCCAGGGCCATGTTAACGAGCTGGAAAACAGCAACAAAATGCAGATGTAGACATAAATTCCCAAGGAAGGGGACAGGCTGTTACACTGCACTTAACCTGCTGGATTCACAGGACTCCCATTAATAACTGCCCATGTCACTACACCAGGCAGAGAAGAGTGTCCAAGGGCAGGCTGGACGGGGCTTGGAGCAACTTGGGCCAGTGGAAGGTGCCCCTGCCCATGGCAGGGGGAGGGAATGAGATGAGCTTTAATGCCCCCTCCCACCCAAACCATTCCGGGATTCTGTGGTGTAGAAAGGGAACCTGACCCTGTTCTGCCTACCAGCTGCCCAGCAAGGGGCTTGTGGAGGCAGGACTGAATCCAGAACGGCCTTTAAGGTGTTTTCCGCCCCTTCCCTCCCCTCCCCGAGGTGCGGGTTCCGAGCCCAGAGCGGTGCCCCGGTAAGGCGGGCGGCTGCTGCGCTCTGCCGGCTGCGGGCTGCGGTGCAGACCTGCGGTGCACACCCGCCGTGCACACCCGCGCCCGAGCGGGCGGGCACAGAGGGAAGCAGGGAGGGATCCCCCGGGACCACCGGGCGGTGCGGGACCTCCCGCCACGGAGAGACTTCTCGCCCCCGGGGCACATCCCTCCCCCGGGAAGATCCTGCCCCGCGGGCACCACGTCCCGCACCACAGGCACATCCCGCCCCTGGGAAGATCCCGCCCCACAGGAACATCCCGGCCCGGGAAGATCCTGCCCCGCGGGCACATCCCGCCCTGCGGGACGTTCTGCCCCCGGAGGCTCATCTTGCCCAGAGGCACATCCTGCCCCAGCACTGCCTCGAGAGCAGCTCCACTGGTCAAACACCGAACCGGTTCTCCAGCAGGAAATTCCCCCTTGTATCCGTGGCCTGTTTCTTTACAGAGCCACGGTGGGATCCAGCCTCTGTGCTGTATCAGATATCCCAAATGCTGCCCCAGGCCAGCGAAGCCGTGCAGCAGCATCCTGCTGGGGTGCTGCCCAGGGCCCAGCCAGCCCCTGAGAGCCCGTGTGAAGGAAGGACAGCGGGTCCTTGGGTACGTACCAGCCCGCTGGCTTTAACCAGGGGAGCTTCCAGGTCTGGGTAGACGTTCTCCAGGTACCACCGGAAACTTTTGCACTGGAGCTTCTTTCGCAGCTGGATTTGTTGAGTCAGGTCTCCAACATCCACGTTTTTCAAGACCAAGTGGTAAGCGTGGCCGTAGAAGAGCTCCTTGTACTCGTCCAGCCAGACCTCTGCCACACGGGCCAGGTTCCGCTCCACTGTTCTCACCCGGTCTTTCGGGAAGGAATAAGGATTGTCATTCCTGAAAATGTGCCCAACTCTGGAGCAGGGAACAATCTCGATCTCTCCTCCGCACATCCAGACCTGAGAAACAGAAGTCACTAGTAGAAACACGGGCAGATGACGGGTTCCGGCTTTGTACAGGCCAGGAGAGAAGCAGAAAGCTAAGTCAGGTGCCAGGGGAGATGGGCTCTCCAGCACGGAGCTGCCCCTGGGGAGCCCCTGCCTGAGCCTCATCGCCCACCCAGGCGGGAAGGGGTGCAGGGACATTGACAGTGACCTACCTTGAATGAAATCTCCATATTTTCCCCTCCCCAAACATCCAGTCCTGGGTCGTACATTCCCAGCTCAAAAAAATACTTCTTATCGATGGAGAACAGGCCACCTGCCATGACGGGGCACCTGGGAACAGAGAGGCACGTGGTGTGCCAGTGGCTGTGACAGAGGGGGTATTTGGGTGGCTTTACCCAGCCTGAAACTGCAACAGGGCAGGAGAAAGGCAGTGGAATGTTCTCCCAGCCCTGGGAGCATTGGTGACACGCCAGCAGTGCTGTGAGTGGGGGGAAAGGCTTCCTGGGCTTTGCCCGTGCCTGGTGGGATTGCCCACAGTGTATCTGTGCCTCTGCTGTCCTGGCAAGCAAAGGAACAACACTCGGCCTCAAAGGAGCCTTTGCTGTTAAATTATTACCAAAGGAACAGGCTGGTTTGCAAAGCTTTCACATTTGCGCTTTTTACCTTATTATATCAGTCTCCTTGATTTTATTTGCCTCGATGACCTCTTGTGGAATCTGCCTCCATCCAAAATTCATTGGCCAAGTAAAAATCCCACGCTGGAAGTTGTCCACGGTCATGTAACTAAATGGAGAAAAGATCGGGATGACTAATTCTGAGTCACATTCCTGATTGAAATGTCACCCTTAATGAGTGAAGATGAATATCTGTATGTAATTAAACCAGGATTTTAACAAATTTCATCAGGAATCCTCTTCATGCGCTAAAAGTCATGAGAAAGGGAAAAGGTGTGTGTGATAATCACAGGGGCCATGTTCACAGCTAATGCTAATTTCTGGTATACAGCAATGTTCCCTGTCCCCTGTGGAATGCTGCTGGAGGCCAGTTAGGAGGTCTGAAGTCATGTCTGCCTGTGATGAACACACCGGTGGTCCCAGTAAGGGATTTCACTCGAGCTTCCAGCATGGATGTGGGGATTCCCAGGGATGCCCCACCTCATGTCCTTGTCACTGATGACCTCGATGACGGGGCAGGCGACCTTGGTGCGGCGCAGTCGGACCCTCTCCAGCAGTGGCTCCAGCCAGCCCACGTTGCACTCCACGTGTGAGTCCAGGAACGTCAGGACGGTGCCTGTGCAGAGGCCAGGGCAGCATCAGGCCTCGGGCACCCCGACCCCAATCCGTGCTGACCAACCTCCCCGGGCACCCGCAGGCTCAGGGTGCTGCCAATGGTGCCACGAGCCCCCTTGGCTCCCCAGACCCTCCCAGCCACAGCCCAGAGCATGTTTTCACATGGCAGGTTCCAACAGAAACGGCCACTTTGGTGCTGACATGGCCTGGCCAGGGCAGGTGGTGGATCCGGGGTGGCTTGGCTGGAAATCCTGACGAAAGGACACCTGTGGTGCCTCGGGAAGGACTAATACCCAGTGCTGGAGACACCTCCCCTGCACCTCTGGGGGGTCCCAACCAGCTGGAACACGGCTCTTGTCCTACCTTTGGCGATCTCTGCTCCCGCCAGCCTGGCCCGGATCAGCCCGTGCCTCTCCCTGAGCCGCAGGATCTTCACTTTTGGGAACCGCGCCATGTACGTGTCCAGCTGCTCCTTCAGGTACTCTGCACAGGAGGAGGAGAGCACAAGGCTGACTTACCCATTTCCACCCACTTCCAGGGTGAAAAGCAGCAGGCAGGTTTTCCCTGGAAGCATCTCCAGACACACCGGGATCCTCAGCACTGGGGTGTGAACATCTGGGCACAGCTGTAGGGCTTCTGGTGCACAGTGTTGTGGTGCCAGCCTGCTCTCCAGGGAAACAGCCAGTTGCTTCAGTGCCAGCTGGTTTAGGCTGAAGTGATGAGCCTGAAAATCTCTGTGGGAGATCTCCTGTGTGCTAGTATTTGGTGATGGGTGTGCTGCTTTGTGGCCTCACTCAGGTAGTTCATGATCCAAACCCAGCTGTTCAAAGACTCCAAAATTAGGGGTTTTTTTCTTCATGCACTACAACTGCAATTAAAACCTAATTTTTTGTGCTCTACAAACTTCTCGATATTAAGCACCGCATCCAGGGTTTAAACTGCACAAGGGTTTGCTGTGCCTCATCTCTACTTTTCAGGTGCTTTTGTCATGGTTTTCCATGGCTGTAGAGGCAGCTCATGGCCAACTCCCAGGAAAAACAGGGTGTGAGGAAGGTGGGAGTGCCAGGCAGCCCTGGTCAGGGGCACAGGATCCAAATGCTCTGCCACAGGGCTGCAGCTGCTCCAAGCACTCGGTCTGGACACAGACCTCCCTCACCCATGGGCTTTCTTGGTGTTCCCTGGTTTTCTTCAGGAGAATAGACTTGTTTGCATTCCAAAAGCCAGCTGAAAAGCTTTGAAAGGCTCCAAGGCTGAAGCATTAGTGACAGGTTTGCTGTGGGCCACTGCTGCTGCTCCCGGGGTTCCAGCAGTGCTGAGCTGGGTCACCTGCACTCCCCAGGTTTTGGGTGCAAACCCCACGTTTCAGATGTTCCCTGCTAACAAGCACATACAAGGCAAAACCTTGGGGAGAAGGTAAAGAGAACTTGAAAAGATGCTTTTGAGGGGAAATGGTAGGAACGTGTTATAATGGTTATATTAAAAATCAGCAAACTGAATCTTTTTCCTCTGTGTTGCCTTTTGTTGCATTGATGGCTTGCTGTGTGCCTGGCATGAGCTCTGAAGTCCATCTGAGACAGCACTTCCCCTGAAGAATCAGCAGTGGGGAAATAACATCATTCCTAAATTTTTAAGGGCTGAAGTCAGCAGAGAGCTGAGGCATCACAACTCAGAGGTTTGGTATCACCTGAAATGCCAGTGAAAGGCACTGGCATGGCAGATCCTGGCTCACCACCACTCCCACCACAGCTCCCTGTCCTCTGAGGCACTGGGCAGTGTGTCCCCTGCACTGGGAACATGGGGGCTCGTCTGGGAGCTGCACAGAGAGGGGTGCACAAGCCCTTGAGCCAGGGACACCCTGAAGATGGGTGGGCTGGGCAGGACTCAGCTCCCTGGTGCTCCTGGAGCCTGGTGCCTCCAGCAGCCTCTGCCTTGATTCCCCACAGCCATCCCCAGTGCCCGCCTGGCCTCTGATCCCCCTCAGCCCCCAGCACAGGCTGCACTTCAATACAGCCCGAGGAGAAAATGAGATTTCTCTCTCCTATTCAGAATTGAATTACAGAGAACAAATTGCATTTTGCCCTGAAGTTATATTAGTTTCATAAAGGCAGAAGAAGCTTCACCTACCCTTAGTGCTGAAGTCATCCACCAAAATGACTTCCTCAATCAGGTGTGGAGGGGACCTGCTGAGGACGCTGTGCACGGAGCGGAGCAGGGTGGACCACACTTCATCCACGAAGCACATGATGATGGTGGTGGTCGGGAGGTCATCGTGGACACGCTGCTCAGAGCACCTGCAACGGCAACACGGGCTCACGGGTCACACTCCTGAAAATATCCAGGCTCAGGGGCTTCTGGGAAAATGCACAGGGAGTGGGGGGGAAGCCAAACGTGGAATACAGAGGCAAAGCTCTGCAATGTTGGGAGGTGGAACAGAGGGGTGAGGGGGGAAACCCTTCCACAGCCCCAGTGTCCCTCTCGTGGGCAGCCCAGCAGGATGGGATGTGCTCACTCATTTCTGACTGGGACCTATTCTGAAGAAAGTTCAGAGGTATTTCAGGACTTCACAGAAGTGCTCTGGGTAAATGAAAATCACCCCAGAATTACTCTGTCACAATCCTTCTCCTGCTCTCTTGGAGCCCTGTTAGGCACTGGAAGGGGCTCTAAGGTCTCCCTGGAGCCTTCTCTTCCCTAACTCTCTCAGCCCCAGGACTACTGACCCAGGCTCTGCAGGGAGCACTCCCCACAAACCTCCTGCCCATCTCTCTCTTCCTCAGGTTCTCTCCCCACAGCCCTGCTGCAGGGACACGGTGCCTGGAGAGCACCAGTGTCATCAACAAAGGAACAAGCACTGTGCATGGTTTCCTGGTGGCCAGATTTCAGTGGTCTAGTCCAGTACTCCAGCAAGAATCACAAGAGGAACTGGAGTCTAAACTGGGAGAGACTGGAATGCACCAGCAAAAAAGTAAGGTGTTGTTTGATTCCCGAGAGCTGCCAGCCGCCACTGCCACGAGCTGGCCCTCACAACGCAGTACCTGCCCGAGCCACTGAGCTGGGGGCAGAGCCTGCACAGGTCCCTGATGCAGCAGCACATCCCCCCAGGAACGTGCTCTGTTTGGCCAAGGTGTGCCTGTGACGGCAACGCCTCTGCTCCTGGGCAGGTGCGTCACTCCCTGGAGCTGCTTCCTGCCCCACAGCTCCAAGGCTCTGCTGTCCAGGCCAATCCCAGGGCTGGCTTTGTGCCACCACGGCTCTGGTCCTGTGCACAGGTGGTATGAGGAAGCAGCCCCAGCTATCTCCCTCCTTCCCTGCTCCAATTCTTCCTGTGCAGGGTCTCAGCTCAGCAGGCACCAACGACACTGTGGGAATGTCTGCACTGTCCTGCGGGATGGGGACAATCACGGCACAATTCCCACCCCACTGTACCCACGGTCTGTGAGCACAGGACGAGGGACACGGGAGGGGCTCTGCACAAGGCAGGTCTCCCATGTGCACAGGGGCTGAGAGTCATCTGTGGTAGGAAAGGCAGAATGTGAGAGATGAACCGGCCACTCACCTGAGCTGGCACCTTCCCCAGCTCTCCCTGCAGCTGCCACAGAACCACAGAATGGCTTAGGTTGGAAAAGACCTTTAAGATCATCAAGTCCTGGCATCAACCCCACACTGCCAAGCCCACCTGGCATGGCAGCTCAGGATGGAGCCCCCTGGCCCCTTGCCCTTCCATCAGGGAGGTGCTGCCCATGCCTTGTCTTGCTCTTCTCTATTGGCACTATGGGAGGGAGTGACTTTGTTGAAGTGCAATCCCGACAGCTGCAGAATCAACCATACATTTCATAGGGACAGCTGTAACCGTGTGGGAGTTTTCCAAACCCAGCTTTGAGCTGCACCTGACACAGCAGGTACAGTGTTCTAAGGCACAGAGAGGCCTGAGCCCCATCACCTGCCCTGTGTGCCCTGATTCTTTGGGTAGTGGGGTTCAGTGGGTTACAACCTGCAAATGTTACCAGTTTTACATTTTAACAACATAGTGCTCTGACTTGGACAGGCAAGAGGTGTCTGACAGGTAGCACGGTCGAAGCAGAGGGCTTGGTGCCCCCAGCAGCCCTTCCCAGAGCCACCTGGCCCATTCCCAGGGGGCGAGGCAGGGATTTGTGCAAGGGGAGTGGATCTTACCCGGCAGGCCTGGTGTCCGCGATGGCTCTGTCCACGGGGATCAGATCGCTGAGGTAGACATTAAAGTTTCCTTCTTTCCATCTACTTTTTGCTTCTTCTTGTTTATCGTCGGGGACTGCAACAGCATGTCCAAACTGGCCGGGAGCTCGAGGGTCTCTCGGGGCAAGCGTTGCATCCACAGACAGGACCCTGTGCATCCGCGGGTTGCCACCCGCCTGCTCCTGCCCGTCCTGGCCAGTGCCAACCCCCCCGAGAGCTGCTCCCGCCTGCTCCTGCCTGTCCTGGCCCGTGCCAGCCGTTCTGAGAGCTGCTCCCGCCTGCTCCTGCCCATTCTGTTCAGTGCCAGCCGCCCCGGGAGCTGCTCCTGGCGCCGCACCCAGCTCCCGGCTCCGGTCACCCCGCGCGGTGGCCCCGGCAGTGGCAGTCGCAGCGTGGGCACCATCACCGTTCTCGTTAAAAAGTTGTTTGTGCTTTTCCCGTCTCGCTGTGGCGTTCCCCGCAGAGTGGGGTCGGCGAGGCGGGACTGCGGGGCTGGCGGGGTTCTTCCCCTCTTTGCTAATGAGGATGAAGCGAGTTCTGGAGGAAGTTTCCTTCTGTCCCGTGTCTGTTTCCTCTGGTCCAGGCTGGGCGCCCGCTCCCGGTGCCCGGGCTGCCAGGCCGGGCTGTGCCGCCGTGCCGGGGGGGACGCCGCTCGCTGCCGTCGGCGGCGTGTCCGAGTGTCCCCGTGCCCGTCCCCCCGAGCCCGGCCGGCCGCGGGGGCTCGCTGTGCGGGGGGG
>NW_020884919.1:430921-431183 GCF_003945725.1 Corapipo altera
GCCCGCGGGGGCGGCGAGCGGGGGGCTCGGGGGCGGCTGGACCGTGCCCGGCGGTGCCTCGGGGCCGCGCCGGGGCCGCGCCCGCTCCTGCCCCTGCTTCTGCCCCTGCCCCGGCCCCTGCCCCTGTCCCGGCTCCTGCCCCTGCTTCTGCCCCGGCCCCTGCCCCGGCCCTAACCCCTGCCCCTGTCCCGGCTCCTGCCCCTGTCCCGGCCCCTGCCCCTGCCCCTGCCCGCGCCCCGCCGCCTCCCGCAGCAGCCTCCCG